>NC_134568.1:76750852-77118573 GCF_050947875.1 Dermacentor variabilis | reverse complement strand
ATACAACCTCTCGATCGCACTTTTCGCGATTGTTAGGATCCGTTGCCTGTTTTACTGAAAATTGAAATAGCGGCTTGTAGAGTAGCTATTATTTCTAGCTTACGTCTATCTGTGCGTCAGTCAGATACAATGAATGGAAACCCTGAAAAAATTAGTGGCAAGTATACCCGTGGTATTGCAGGTTATAAGCGCTAGCTAGTCCAGATTGCGTTTCTTTTTTAATTTTTGATGCGAAAGCCTTTTGATCTTTTATGTTTCAAGGTCGCGCTATGAAGAGAAAATATCACGTGACCCAAGGAAGGCCAGACGCGACCCAATGCATGGCCTCCCCTGTATAAGAGAATGATTAGCCAATTAATTATTCATTAATGATTGAATTAAGGGGAATTAGGGAGGATAAAGGTGCATTAGAGTGTATGGAGGATTATGATGGATTAGCGTGTATTAAGGAAGAGTAAGGTGGATTAGTTGCATGAATGAGGATTAAGGTGTATGAATTAGGATTAAGGTGGATGAAGGAGGATTAAGGCGGATTAGGGTGGATTAAGGTGAATTAGTGTTGCTGAAGGAGTATTAAGGCCAATTAGGGTGGATTAAGGTAGATTGGGGTGCCTGAACAACGATTAGGGAGGAATTGGTGGATGCAGGATGATTAAGGTCGATTAGAGAAGATTAAGGTGAATTAGGGTACATTGAGGTGGATTAGAGTGTATTAAGGTGGATTGGGGTGTATTAAGCAGAACTAAGACGGATTGAGGGGCATGAATAAGGATTAAGGTGTATGAAGGAGCATTATGGTGGATTAGGGTGGATTAAGGTGAATTAGGGTTGATGACGGAGTATTAAGCGATTAGGATGTACCAAGAAGGATGAAGGTGCATGAACAAGGATTAAGGAGAATTAATGTGGATTAAAGTGGATGTAAGAGGATTAAGGTTGTAATTAAGGAAAGCCTTCGATCGAGTCAACCATCCAATATTGTTAGATATGTTAGAGCATTATGGGTTTCGTGGCACAACACTACAACTTATTAAATCTTACTTGAGTGCGTGCCATCAATACGTGGAACTAAATAAGCATAAATCTGACCTACGGTCTATTGAATTTGGAGTTCCACAGGGTAGCATACTTGGACCAATTCTCTTTCTTCTTTTCTAAATTAATGATATTGTAAAAATATATCAGGATTGTAGATATGGTATTTATGCCGAAGTGCGTTCTGTCACAACTTGCAGATTTGGTGCCAGAACAATAGGCTCATTTTTAATGAGTCAAAAACTAAGTGTGTGTTGTTTCGCAGCCCAGGCACCTTTGAAAATATAGACGACCATATTGCTCTCGGGCCATTCAAAATTAAAATAGAAAAGTTTGTTAAAATTCTAGGTGTCATTTTCTCAGAAAACATGTCTTGCAATGAACATGTGAAAACCTTAGTACCAATGTTAAGTAGAGCTGCCGGTGTATTAAGCCAGAATCGTCACACTTTTCCAGTCAGCATTAAAAAGATGTTATATTTTACACTTTTTAACTGTCACTTACATTACTGCATGCTAATATGGGGAAACACGACAGCATCGAACTTGCAGAAACTCTTCCTTATTCAGAAAAAGCACTTAGATCAATAGAAAATTCATCATTCTTAGAACACACAGAACCACTCTATCACAAACATAAAATTCTAAAAATCCACAATATATACAAATACAAGTTATTAAGAACCTATAAAAACGCCGCATTAGGTAGGGCAGAACTATTCCAAGAATTATCAAATCTCAGGAAAAGTACAATTTCCTACCCTTTCCGATATCAACCGCCATACTACGTTCCCTTCTCGCGCACCCATTAAGGGAAACAAAAACTTGACTACGCTCTAGCAACTTCACTAAATGAGCTAGACCGGAAAAGTGTGGACGTTCTGGCGCTTACTAACAAAACCTTATTTGACCTGTTTGTGTGCTGTATTGAAACTGCTTATGCTTCTAATTGTTCTTGTAATTGTCATTTGTGATGGGATTGTCTGATCGTTTCTTTATTTGCTGATATGTTTATATAATTGAATCCAGATAACAAATCGTCGTGTCACTGCTGCTGTACGGGTGGCTAGAGCTTAGTCAAGCTGCGCAGATGCAGCTTTTTTCTCTGGTCCCCTATTTTCGCAGTAACATTGTATTGTCTGCGGCGAAAATAAAGCTTGGTTGATTACTTGATTGAAGCCATATTATAACGAACCTTAATCGATACTAATCCTTCATCCACCTTAATTGCCTTAATCCTCCTAATGTACCTTAATCTATCTTAATTCACCATAATCCACCTCCATACTCCTTCATCGACCTTAATCCACCCTAATCCTCCTCAATGCACCTCTTTAATCCACCCTGATCATCAATCGCTCGCTTTTATCCACGATAATCGTCCTTAATGCACCCTAACCAACCTTGATCGACTTTAATCTACCCTAATCCTCCTTAGTGTACCTTAATCCTCTTTAATTCACCCTGACCCTTATTGATTCTTTAATCCACCCTAGTCCACCATAATGGGCCTTAATTTGCCTTAATCCACCTTCATCGACTTTATTCCACCCTAATCCTCTTTAATGCAGCTTAATCCTCTTTAATCCACCCTAATCCTTCTCGATTCGCTTTAATCCACCATAATCTTCCCGAATGCAGCTTAATAGCCCTTAATTAACCTTCATCGACTTTAACCACCTTAATTCTCCTTAATACACCTTAATCGTCCTTAATACACCTTAATTATTCTCAATCCAATCACTAATCAATCATTACTTTGCTAATCAGTAATCATCTCTTATAAACGGCTGCACATGCTTTGGTTCGCTTCCGGCCTTCCTTCGGTCACGTGATATTTTCTGTAGCTCACAACGCGACCTTGAAACAGAGAGCTAAGGCTTTCGCTTAATAAGCCGCACACGAAGGGATGTGCCACAAGCAATACTAGATCAGACGCACAAAGTAAAGCATCTCAACATATGGCAGAAAAATTGTCTGGGGTATAGAGCTCGCTTCAAAGCTCCATTTAGATCACTGTACTTCGTTCATACGGCTTTAAGAAAAAAAAACAGTCTCCTCATAAACGTTGCGTTCAGCATTATCGATGCCGTTATCAGCATTTCTTAAAATTTCCAGCACCACTGGGGCGTGCAACTCACCCAAAAACACACCTCCATAGAACACGGCGGCCCGCAGATAAATAAAAAAGGCGTGCCGTTCGCAGCCGGTGGGCGAGGAGAATTGAAGAGAAAAGCACCGCGAGGAGGAGAGTGTCGCTACTTTCAAATTACCAAGGGGCTTTAAAGGGCCCCTCACCAGCCCCCATAGCAAATTTTGGTTATATGCTGGGCGTTGTTACGTGTCCTCTAAGGAGCGTTCTGCCGCAAAAATTTTTCAAATCGGCTCATTAATAACCGAGATACAAATATTTCAGTGCGAGAACCCATGATTTCAGCAGGCGGGCTCCACTGCAAAGCAAGACGCTCTCTCCACTCGCCCCGTCTACCTACGCAACCGAAATTTTTTCCCTGCGTTCTCCCATACCGGACCTCGAGGATCGCGTGATGTATACGCCACAGCTAGGCCCCGCCTTCATTTTTTTTTTTTGCTCCTCGCTTTTTTTTTTCTCGACGCTAAGCACTTCCACCGACGGCGTCGCACGCGGGCTGTTGCCTCGTTCGCGCAGCGCAGGATTTTCCGCGCTGTGCACAAGGAAACATGACTAGCGGTATAATTTAGTGCTACACGAATACTGAGGCAGAATAAGCGGATCGCTTAGCATGATCACGCGCTGGAACACGGTCGAAAATGGCATAGTTTCGGCACCGGCGCACGTGACCGCACAAGTGTGAGAACAAGCAGACGAAGCGGAAGTACTTCTCTCTAGCTTCGGTGCGAAATAAAACAAAAAACACGTAGACATTCCGTTTGTGTGTTTTATTATTTTTCTAAACTTCAATTCGTCAATTCAAGCAACAGATCGCACAGATAATAGATGTTGTCTTGAATAATTCTCGAAGTCTCGTGTCACCACGAGCGACGTCACACTGGGCACACGACTGCGTAGGCGCAGGGCACGACTACGTCACCGTCCGGCTTGTAGCGCGGCGGCCTCGAGGAGAAGGAAAGACGGCGTTCGGCTTGAAATTTCAGATCTTTCCGCGGCGCGTAGCGATGTAATACTTTACAGACACGATCGCTATCGCGCAATGTATGTTCTGCGCTTGTCAGCTAAAAATGGTCAGACTTGGTGAGGGACCCTTTAAGAAGAAGGCGACGGCAGCGCCGCCGCAAATTTCAGCGTTTTTTGCTTCACTCTCGTCGCTTAGGGAGGCCTACGTTTGACCTACTCCCCCGTTCTAGTACGCTGTACTAGAGCCTCGATATTACGGCAAACGTGTTGCCCGGCCGATCAACTATGGACTCCAATTTCTGATCATGAAAATACAATATTCTGTTAAGGTTTCAATGCTGTCGTAAAAAGTGAAGATAAAAGACAGACGTAGCAGATCAATTACTTCACCGTGATATGTTTTCTTTTGCAAATATTTTGAGCGTTTATAAAATACTTTGCAAGCAATACGCAAATTGCCAGAGAATCAACGTAGACTTCGCGAGATGAGATCTTAGCAGCTGATATGAGCGCTTTCATCGGCATATCTCCTTCGCCATGCTGCGAATGCTTTCGTACGAATCGTCTCTTGTCGAAATAAACTTTTTCTAAACACAATCATTATTATTGTATGTACATATCTCATAGCATCGCTACAAAACTATGTAAAGTTACATCATCATTGTACATGACCATTATGTACACTGTATTCAGCATATATTGAAAATCATTTTGTGTAATGTGAAAATTGGTTTGTGTTAACTGCCTTTCCGTGAATCTATGTGGTTATATGTTGGTGAGTGTGGACTGGGACACTCCTTTCAAAACGTACCATGTATACGATGCTTCGTTCTTTGTATATGTTATCGTCCTGGTGGAATTGTGCCGTCATTGTGACTCAGCGTTCGTGTAGTGTTTTGTTGAAATAAGCTGTTTCTTAAGAACCTGTTACAGCTTGATCAGTGTCTTGAGCGTGAACTCGCCTATTTCCTTGGCACAAAAATTCGTTACATGTTACCGGGCGTGCACTTAAAGGGCAACTCCGGCGCCCATTTACCATATTAGGATATTCTAATATTAAAATGGCATTGGCAGACCTGTCACCGGTAGAGTGGTTCAATGTGCTTAGAAGTTCTTCAGTAATTTAAATAACCAATAAACGAGATACCGAAACGGGTAGCTGCTTCGTGTGACGTCATGATGAGTCAATGACGTCAGATCCTGCACTACCATAATGTAAACTAGCAGAACGCGTGCCAAACATGCACTACACGCGCCGTTAATGCCAAAGAAGTAAAGCTGATGATGCCTGATTACGACACAGGGAGCTTTTAGAGATTTTCCGAACTGGACAGCGGCGATTTCAGCGACAGTAGCGATGTAGCCTCTGACGTCAAAAACATGGGATGGCCAGTAAAAAGTGATGAGTCGGGAACGCAACCAATCTTTAAATTTCGTTTTAAGGAAAATAAATGCCTCACAGCCTTATTGTTTGGCATAGATAATCAGAGTGCAAAAGAGATCATATATTAAAAATTTTATTAAGATCAGTGGGCATCGAGAAATCGCCGGAGGTACCCTTAAGAGGAAGCTTTAGCTCGGATACTCCTATCTAAATACACGTAAAAGGAGAATTCGTTTTTCTCTGCAACCACTGCACCAAATTTGACAAGGTTTGTTGCACTTAAAAGAAAAACTTAAGATCTAGTGGCTGTTTGTTTCGGATTTTTGATTTACGTCGTCAATTCTTTATTAAAAATAAGCAAATATCGAAAATTTTCAGAAAACAAAACTATCAGGTTTACAACTCCGTAACTCAGCAACGAAAATTGATATTACAATTCCATGAATTGCATCTAATAGTGCATGTAAGGCGGACAAAATTGATTTGTTACACATGAATATAAAAAAATGTTGTAATATGGAAATATAGCTTTTGCAGAACCCTTGTAAACAACGTAACTATCTCACGTAAGATATAAAATGACATATCGAATTTGTCCGCTTTCAATGATCTAATGGATCCCGTTTACAGAACCGAGATATCTGTTTTTTATGCAGAGCTATGAATCTGTAAACTTCGTGCTTCTACATTTTCCAGTCTCGCATTGTTGAAAATCTTTTTAACAAATTCAGGACCTAAATCGAAATTACGCGACAAGGAGTCACTAGGATTTAACTTTTTCTCTCAAATGCAACAAATTTCATTAAAATCGGTTGAGGCGTTATCTCAGAAAAACGTTTTTGCGTTTTTACATGGTTTTGAATAGGCCGCGTCGGAGTTGGGCCCGAGCTAAAGCTTCCTCTTAAGTCGTAGACAACGTGTTAAACGCACCTGCATTTTACTCTACGGTCGTGGCATTTTATCGCCACGTAGAACAGGTGTGGCCTGATGTAGACGTCTAGGGTGGCAAGTGCTTCCAATGCGTGGCAGGCTAGAGCGGTGGGGCGTAGTCCCGTTTTCGCTGTGTCCCAATTGTCGCCTTCAAGAATGCAATAAACATGTGCTGCTACAGCGTCGTAGCTAGGGTATTTCGGAGGGCCGTGCATGCTGGTTTCCGTGGCCTTGGCGTTAACCGTTTTATTACATTTGGTCGCTGCTCAGTTGGCCGCTTCGCGCGAGCTTTAATCACTGCGGGATCCTTTTGTCTATGGCGTAACCGGTGCGAGGCAGTTGCCGCGAGACATCGTCGCCGCGCTCTGTTTCCATTTCTGGGGAGGCTCCACTTTGAGCTACTGTCGTTTCTGTCAGAGTAGTTGTTTTTACTTGGGGAAGAAGAGTTCCTTCGACAGTGGTCCTGCTGTTTCCTGTCGGTGGCTGATGGACGCGTATGTCTTAATTTGCGGCCAGCCTGGTTCTTGTAGCGAGGCCATCAAAAGTATTAATTAAATGTGCATAGAATGTAGGTAACCGTGATTTCTGTGTGCACATGCTCTCGTATACGTGATCATTTTTGTGTATACACATCTCATAGCATCACTAGAAAATTATGTAAAGTTTCTCTGTCACATCATCATTGTACATAGCCATTGTGTACACTGTATATATTGAACATCATTTTATATATGTGATAATTAGTTTATGTGTAACTGTTCGTTTCCGTAGCTCTATGTAGTTATAAGCTATTGAGTGAGGACTGGACACTACTTTGAAAACGTGCCGTGTATACAATGCTTCGTACTTTGTATATGTTATCGTCCTGATGGAATTGTGTCATGATTGTGACTCAGTGTTCGTATCGTCTCTTGTTGAAATAAACCTTTTCTAAACACTTATGTCGAGGCTCTACTTGGAGCTACTGTCGTTTCTGTCAGAGGAGTAGTTCGTTCTTGCGGAAGAGGAGTTCCTTCGACAGTGGTCATGCCGTTTGCTGTTAGTGGCTGATAGACGCGTATGACTTAATTTTCGACTGGCCTTGTTCTTGTAGCCAGGCCATCAAAAGTATTCACTGACTATACAGGTGCCCGTGGTTTCTGTGTGCTCTCGTATGCCTCATCACTTTTGCTTCACACATCTCATAGCATCGCTACAAAACTATGCAAAGTCACCTCATCATTGTACATAACCATTGTGTACGCTGTATATATTGAACCTCATTTTGTGCAATGTGGCAATTAGTTTATGTGTAATTGTGCATTTTCGTGGGTCGATGTGGTTATAAGTTAGTGAGTGACGACTGGACACCACTTTGAAAACGTGCCGTGCATAAATTACTTCGTACTTTCTATATGTTATCATCCTGGTGGAATTGTGCCGTGATTGTGACTCAGTGTTCGCATCGCCTCTTGTTGAAATAAATTATTTCTAAACGCATAGTATAAGCGTACATTTACATAGCAAACGATGAGAGTGGGCAGTCAAGCAGTTTCGTGGCCGAGCTCGAGGTTCGCCGATTCCGGCAGGTGGCCCTACGGCTTTACCCATGAAATGGCTTCGGCCACTGCAAGGATCTTTTACACTTATGGAGTTTTTAACTAGTCGATTCGGATCAGGATTTCTTGCTCCGTGGCAATGAATCCAAATTTTACTGGTCGATCTGGAGCGGGTTCGCGCTTTCCGCTGGTCGTTTCGGATCAACTCGCTCCGCGCCGGATCGCTCTCACTTGCTCCGCCACCGAGGCGCGAATTCGGTCGGAAATAGTTCGCGTCACTTCCGTCTTCAAGCGAAATCGGTATCCTCTCGGTACGCGCAACATTGTGTTGCTTCGCAAAATGGCTGCGCTCGGTGCTGCTGCAGAGCTCGCGTTTAGCGAGGAGAGCTCGGACGACGGCAATTGCAAGGTGACTCAGGGGCTGTACGAAGCCTTCTATGCACGTTGTCGCTGCACAAGCCATGCGGGCGCGACATGGAAATGACGGTCTCTGCGAGTGCCGCGTTCAAATTACACTCAGGGGACGGCGGCTTTTTGCCGTGGAAACGTACAGAGTGGAAGTAGGGCATGGTTTCCGGAACCAGTTTGTGTCACGTGTACGCAGACTTCCTGTGTGATCCCCCGCGGAGCGTTTTGCGCTCCGCTGGCCGATTCGGATTTGTGAAACCCGAGCGCTTGCTCGAGGATCTCGGCGGCCGCTCCAGATCGACCAGTGAAAAACGCCATTAAACATCGAAGCGGAGGTGGCTCCCCGAAAATGAAGCCGGTCACCGCGATCTTGCTACAGTCAAGAAGCCCGAACCGCCGCAGCGGCCATTGTAGAGCACAGAGTACGTTCGTCGTGTTCATTGGTTTTGTCCTGTTGCAACTGTGTTTACCTGATTGTGGCATGCTTTCCTAGGGCAGTGAAACGCCTCAGTAGGCCATAGCTGCACCACTCGCGTAAAGATGACACCGGGTGAAACGTTTCGCTTGCAACATAAGCTCACGTCGTCGGCTCAGGACTCTCGTATACGTCGCGCGTGCGTTTGCTTTAGTTGGCAGCGGTTGGGAAGGTGCTCTTAAGATAGGCGTACTTCCATATTAAATCTACATTAAGTATGTTGAGGAGTGTGTTTGTGTCAATCACACCCTTTAAAATACGGTCAATAGATGGAAGAAAAATGTTGTATAAAACAGGAGCAATCCAAGAGCCGATGCGTATTCCCTTCTTTTTTAACAAACAGTACGTCATAAAAAGAAATTAAGGTGCTCTTTATGAGTTCTATGAGGAACATGAAATTGTCAGTGTACAGGCTGGAACAGTTAATAAAATCTATACACCGTGGTCCTCAATGCATTTTTTTACGCAAGACAGAAGTTCATTATACGGAATGGAATAAAAAAACAGTGCTCTATGTCAAAAGAAAATGTATAAGAAATGGCCCTTCATCTACTGAGGAAATCAATGACTTGAAAGGAGTTCTTAGTGTAAATCGGGTGAACATAACCAAGCTTGTTAAAATTCTTTAACAAGAACTGACTGACACAAAGCTGCAAGGTGTCGTGCTCGGTTACAATGAATCTGAAGGTGCTTATTTGGCTTATGAGTTTTAGCCGTGAAGAACAGTTCTAAGCTATAGTGCGCCCACATTCGCTAACAGATTTTGCGAAGAGCTGCAAGTTCAGTTTCTTGCACATGGCTACAGCGCAACTTCTAATGCGCAAGCATTCTTCGGCGAGTACCACGCAGAAACTGTGTCTGTCTTGTAACGCCTTGTAGATGGGACATAAGTGCATAATTTGTCAAGATAAGACATTTAATTGTTATAATAGTGTAACTGTAGATGATTCGTCGCTTTAGAATAGATTTTAAAAAACGTGATCACGTCACCTCGACATAGTCATTTGATGCAATAAAAAAGTATAAAATGATATGATTAACTGATTGATAGACGTGGTTTGGCAAAAAAACGCCTTTCGGTAGCGGCTAGGCTCAGTTTATACTTGAAAAGGTGGCGGCAGCGCAATAAAGACATGGTCGGAGGCAAGGCGACAAGGACGAGCACTGAACTTTCAACATGATTGTGAATGGTTCACGAATATATACGTGCTGTCTGAGCCAGGAGTTATCATCTGCGGATGCGTAAATATGCCAGCTCTTTGTCCGCAAGCCTGATGGAGGCCATGCTGACACATCCCTCCCCAAGTCTAGAAATCCATTCAGATTCTGCGATTTCCTGTGTCACACACATTTTACTGTTCTTGATAACGGAAGTGTTTTCAAGGTCGGGCGAACAGTCCTTGCAAGTCAGGTAATGACTTGAAATAAAACCTTCAAAATCTTTTTCACGCGCATTTTTTTTTACATTGTTTGCGTTCTCCCTTAACCTATTGTTAGCGCATCTCCCAGTTTGGCCAACGTACACTTTTCCACACCTTAGGAATTTGAGTGACTACACCTTCTGCGCATTCAACAAAAGAACGCCTGTGCTTTGTGTCACAGTCACGCTGCTAGGTTGCGGCAGGGTCGGCCAACCTGCAAAGCTCTGACAGCTTGTTGGCGGCAGAGAACACGACTTTAACGTCGTTATGGTGGGCCAATGTTTAAGCGGTGCTTTAAAACATTTATTATTACACGACTTTAGACAATCGGCCAGCGTGCTCTTTGGATGGCTACGCTCAGCGACTGCCGCTGCCTTAATGATACCATAGCGGCTCTTTGACACCAGCACCGTGACACTGTGTGACACTATGTGTATGTGTCCTCACCATGAAGTTACGCGTTCACCTCTCAAGTTATCAACATGAAACACAAAATATCTCACATCGTGAGAGCGATACATTCAGTGCTTGTCGTTTATATTAATCAACAACCTGCTAATCAGTGGGTGATAATCTGCTCCTCAACGGTATTCCTGCGACCCTACAGTGTCCTTTCTCAGAAATTTGTGATCCTGTGAACAACTTGTGTCGGAGATACAAGAAACTACCGTCAAGTGACCACGAAGTGGCATGTTTCAGTGGGTATATTGCGGTATCTCCTGCAAAGATCTGACCGACGAAACTGCTCCAACCACACATAACGGAAGATATTTTTTATACCGTCTGAGTTCTTGTAACGGTTAAGGACATCAGCACTTTTCGAGACGCATACATGCACTCCCTTTTCCCCTGCGCGTATAGTGTTTGAATCCCACCGATGGCAACGGTTGTTGTGGTCGCACCGATGGTACGACCTGTTGGGAACTCGGCGCTGACGCCCGTGGTTGTACCTGGGTCGCAAGCCCCAAGGGTAGCGTTGGCCTGGCGGCCTGGGGTACAACTGGAAGCATCCGAAGGTCCCGGCAAAGCATGAGTCGACTGGTAACAACAAAACAACTTGTTTATTTTAACATCGCAAAGAGTTGGCGGTCAGGTTGACCGAAGTAGAGAGACGGGAGAGCACTTTACTCAACAGAAGAAATCGGAGCCCTCTTTTTGGCGTCCGGGGCAGCTGTTTTTATACTCTCGCAGTTGAGGGCAAGAAGGAACCCCTCAATAGACGAGCACGTGATTGTACAATGGGATAAGGTGACGCATACTGTCGTAGCGCCGCTGGTCGGGCACAAAGACTGGGAGGAGAAGGTAACTTCTACTCTCGTAGCGCCTCTGGTCGGGCACAATGACTGGGAGGAGAAGGTAACTTCTACTCTCGTAGCGCCTCTGGTCGGACACAATGACTGGGAGGAGAAGGAGACTTCTATTCTCGTAGCGCCTCCAGTCGGGCACAATGGCACATACACTCACACACGCACATGAAGACACGTGGCATCGGAACATGCCTGGACGCGCTTGGCGGGGAGCGTAGCGGCGACGCCGAACGGGCCAAAATGTCTGCCGCTTTGTTGCAGTCGCGCCGGCTAAACCGCGCGTCGTAGGCGAAACGTAACAGACCGCCCCGCCGGGGGAAGGAGATCCCGATGGACAGGGGACTGCATCCGCTGTCCGGAGGGATGTCGCTCGATGATGCTCATAACCGAAGTCGGGCGTCCCTCGACGTTTCTTGAGCGCAGCGCACAGAGAAGGCCTCGTTCTCTCGTTCAGGTTCACACAGGACACTGCAAAGTGACTTCGGGAGAGTTCACATTTTTGTTCTCGTTCCCGGCAAGCGTTAGAACTACGCTGAAACTCAACCGCTTAGTCAGCAAGCACGGCACAACCCTCACTAAGCCCTGCCAGGCTCTTTCCCCTTCTATACCACTGCCTAGTTCCTTACAGTAGTCTAGCAGCACTCAGAACGCGTCCACAAATTGGAAAATTGCACTAGAAAGCATGTCATCACTTTGAAACACTAAACAAAAGCAATATGTTAAAAATCCTGCCTCAGGAAGAAAAACATCAGTAACAAACAATTTTGAGGCTGATTCCTACGTTAGGGGCTTCGACTCAAGCCATCGGCGTTACCGTTGAGACTCCCCTTTTTGTAACGCACCTCAAAGGAATATTGTTGCAAAGCGAGGCTCCAGCGCAGGAGGCGGCCATTTTTGGGAGAGATGGTCTGCAGCCATTGGAGAGGGCAGTGATCCGTCTCAATGATAAACCTCGAGCCGGCTAGATAGCATGACAATTTCTGAACGGCCCACACGAGACATGCACACTCTTTCTCGGTGGCGCTATACGCCTGCTCACGACTGGTCAGCTTACGACTAGCATACAGGACGGGGTGTTCTACTTCTCCATTTTCCCGTTGGCACAGTACAACGCCCATGCCTCGCTCACTAGCATCGCACTGAACAACGAACCCTTTTGTATAGTCTGCCGATCGTAGCACAGGCTGGCTTGTTAGGGCACTCTTTAGGGCGCTAAAAGCTCTTTCCTTTGTCTCGTCCCAGACGACTGTTTGAGGCTCTGTCTTTCTTAGAGCATCCGTCAGGGGAGCCGCGATATCAGAGTACCTGGGGATGTACCTCTGATAGTAGCCGGCGACACCTAAGAACGACCGAATATCGGTCTTCGTGCGCGGTTGCGGAAAGTCACGCACAGCGGCCACTTTTATTTCAGAGGGGCGGCGACGACCCTGACCAATCACGTGACCGAGGTAGACAACCTCGGCCTGTGCTAACTGGCACTTAGGAGCCTTTACTGTCAAGCCCGCTTCGCGCAGGCGGGTTAGCACTGCCCGCAAGTGTGCCATATGCTCAGACCAGGATGCGGAGAATATCGCTACGTCGTCTAGATACGGTAAAGCGAATTCTTGCTGTCCCCGCAACACTTTATCCATGAGGCTTGAAAAACAGTATGGCGCGTTCTTCAAACCAAAACTCAATACTTTAGGACGGAATGTTCCCATTGGTGAAATGAACGCCGCATACCTACTAGCCTCTTCTGTAAGTGGAACCTGCCAATAACCCCTGACAAGATCTAGGGTGGAAATAAACTGAGCGCTACTAACTTTCTCAAGGCGCTCCTCGATGTTAGGGATCGGATAAATTTGATCCTTAGTGATGGAATTAAGCCTGCGGTAGTCGACGCAAGGACGAGGTTCCTTGCCCGGTACCTCAACTAAAATCAAAGGGGAGGTATAATCACTCTCACCTGCCTCGATAACACCGAGCTGTAGCATTTTCTTTACCTCAGCCTCCATAATATCGCTCTGGCGGGGTGACACCCGGTACGCCTTGGATCGTACTGGCTCTGGGGAGGTAAGTTCTATGTCATGAGTAAGGACAGAAGTCCTACCAGGCCTCTCAGAGAACAGACCTTGAAACTCTTGTAATAGCTGGTGTAGTTCGGTTTTCTGCTCAGGCGACAGCGGTGCTTTACTGATAAGGTCACTAATGACTTGACCGGTGTCTTCCCTGTTCGTCACTGAGCCTAGTCCCGGAAGCTCGACCGGAAGCTCTTCAGGAACGTTTACCATCATGCACACCACTGCTTCCCTTTGTCTATAAGGTTTGAGCAGATTACAGTGGTAAACTTGCTGTGCTTTCCGCTTTCCTGGCAGACTTACCACGTAGTTAACGTCCGACAGTTTCTGAACAATTCGTGCTGGGCCCTCCCACTGCACGTCTAGTTTGTTGTTTAGCGATGTGCGCAATATCATGACCTCATCGCCCACCTCAAAACGACGGGCCCTGGCGGTCCGATCATAATAAACCTTGGCCCTCTGCTGGGCCTTTGCCATTGCTTCACCTGACAACTCCTGTGCCCTTCTTAAGCGTTCGAGGAGCTTAAGCACGTACTCCACCACGACTGGGTCGTCGCCCCTGCCTTCCCATGATTCTCGAAGCATGCGAAGCGGAGACCGAAGCGAGCGACCGTGCACCAGTTCAGCTGGCGAAAACCCCGTAGCTGCATGCGGCGCGGTCCTTAATGCAAACATCACCCCAGGCAGACACAGCTCCCAGTCAGTTCGATGTTCAAAACACAATGCTCTCAACACGCGCTTCATGACGGAGTGGAGCTTCTCAACGGAATTCGACTGTGGGTGGTACACTGAGCTGTGTAGCAGCTTTACCCCACACCTTTCGAGAAAAGTTGTCGTCAAAGCGCTAGTAAACACTGTGCCCTGATCTGATTGGATTTCCGCAGGAAAACCAACTTGCGCAAATATGGACAGTAGTGCATTGACTATCTCAACTGAGCTGAGTTCTTTAAGCGGCACTGCTTCAGGGAACTTTGTCGCTGGGCAGATCACAGTCAAAATGTGTCTGTACCCCGTGGCTGTTACCGGCAGAGGTCCCACTGTATCAATAACGAGCCGTCTAAAAGGCTCCGTAATGATAGGTACCAATTTCAACGGCGCCCTTGATTTGTCCCCTGGTTTGCCCACCCGCTGACAGGTGTCACATGTCCTCACGAAATGGTCTGCGTCCCGAAAACACCCTGGCCAATAGTACTCTTGCAAGAGACGGTCCTTAGTTTTCTTAACTCCTAGGTGTCCGGACCACGAACCCCCGTGTGACAAGCGCAACAGATCCTGACGATAGCATTGAGGAACGATCAGCTGATCGAACTCCACTCCTCGGCGGTCTAGATACTTCCGGTACAGGACTCCACCTCTTTCCACAAAACGCGCATTTTTCCTGGCGATACCTTCCTTGACATTGCAGCGCACGTTTTCTAGGCTGCCATCCTTCTTTTGCTCGGCTATCAAAGCCGACCGGCTGACTTTTAGCAACCTATCAAGTCCGTCTGACGTAGGCGCGATGAGCAAATCTGTAGATAGCTCTTCTAACTTTCCCTTATCGGGCATTTCCTCTCCAGTATCTGGCGCCTTCAACGCTACAGACTCAATTTTATTCAGTTCGGGCGTGCTCTGAATATCAGCTTGCTGCGCCTCTGACCCTTTTTCGTTGTTTGATAACGTCGGCCCCGCAACTACCGCCTTTGCAGCGAGCTCCCGAACCTTCGATCTGGGCCTGAACACTAGCTTCACCAAACAAAAGCCCCTTCTCGCGCAGGAGGTGATCGGACCTGTTCGAAAATAGGTACGGGTACTGGGGGGGCAGCATAGATGACACTGCCGCCTCCGTCTCAAGCGCTCCGAAAGGTCCTTCAATAAGCACTTTTGCTACCGGCCGACACACGCTATGAGCTTCCACGGCTTGCTTGATCCATGCGCACTCGCCCGTGAACATATGGGGTTCTACGTAAGACGGGTGAACTACATCCATTGTAGCTGCGGAATCGCGAAGCACTCGGCACTCTTTGCCGTTCACGAGGAGGTCTCGCATGTAAGGCTCGAGAAGCTTCATGTTCTCGTCAGTGCTGCATATTGACAAAAACACAACTTTTGGTGTTGTTTCCGGACACTGCGCCGAAAAGTGACCCGGCTTCTGGCACGTATAACAAACGCGCGCTTGCCTCATCTCGAACCGCTTTCTGCGTTTGGCTTCGGCTGCCGCCGTCTTCTTACGTTTTGTCGGACTGCTTTCACTCGCATCCGCACTACGTGTGTCCCCCTTTAATCTCATGGGCGTGAACCTCGGCCTCTCAAACTTCGAGCCAAATTCACCCTTTTGACCGTCCTTAGCTCCGCGAGCCCGACGCGTCACAAACTCCTCGGCTAGCTCAGCGGCTTTAGCCACCGTACAAACGTCTGGCCTATCCAAGACCCAGTACCGCACGTTCTCAGGTAACCGACTATAAAACTGTTCCAGCCCGAAGCACTGCAGAACTTTATCGTGGTCACCGAACGCTTTCTCTTCTTTGAGCCACTCCTGCATGTTTGACATAAGCTTGTACGCAAACTCCGTATATGACTCACTTTTGCCTTTCTCATTTTCCCGAAACTTCCGACGGAACGCCTCCGCTGACAGCCTGTACTTTTTTAGCAGACTCGATTTCACTTTGTCGAAATCCTCTGCCTCCTCTCTATCCAAGCGAGCGACTACGTCGGCCGCCTCGCCGGGTAACAAAGTGAGCAAGCGCTGTGGCCACGTTTCACGAGAGAACCCCTGCTTCTCGCACGTTCGCTCGAAGTTAACCAGGAACAAACCAATGTCCTCTCCAAGCTTAAACGGCCGCATCAGGTCAGTCATTTTGAACAATACTCGTTCTCCTGCACCGTGTGCCTGACTTCCATTACGAGCGCGTTCCATCTTAATCTCGAGACGCTTCATTTCCAACGCGTGTTGACGGTCGCGCTCTTCTTTTTTTTCTTGTTGCTCTCGCTCTTTTTGTTCTTTAAGTTCGCTCTCCTGTCTTTTTGCAGTCTCCCTCTCCTCAATGGTCTCAAGGCATTCCGACAGCTCGTCATCCTCAGCTTCTAACTCAAGAATAGCCTTTAGCAGTTCTGGATTTCTGAGTTTGTCCGAGACATCCAGACCCAACTCTCTTGCAAGCTCCAACAATTTCGGTTTGCGCAACGACTTCAAATCCATGGCTGCTCTGAATGCTGCTTTCTCTACTGCCTATTATTGTCTTACCGCAAACTAACCCGGCAGCAACGACAACCACAATTACCAGCTCTGTTTCTGACACTAACAAAAGCCTGGCAAAGCTCAGAAGAAGAAAGTCCCGCACTCACCAAACCTCGCAGCCAAGAGTTCCGCGCAGTCGTTCCGCTGCAGGCAACCAGTCATCACACAGGGCTCGTTGCACTGCTCCCGGATCGTCGTTGAGCTGTTCAGCATACAGTCAACTGCATCTCTTCGCTGCTGGCCTCCGTTGTCGCGATCTCACCGCTGGCAGACAGTTGTTTGAATCCCACCGATGGCAACGGTTGTTGTGGTCGCACCGATGGTACGACCTGTTGGGAACTCGGCGCTGACGCCCGTGGTTGTACCTGGGTCGCAAGCCCCAAGGGTAGCGTTGGCCTGGCGGCCTGGGGTACAACTGGAAGCATCCGAAGGTCCCGGCAAAGCATGAGTCGACTGGTAACAACAAAACAACTTGTTTATTTTAACATCGCAAAGAGTTGGCGGTCAGGTTGACCGAAGTAGAGAGACGGGAGAGCACTTTACTCAACAGAAGAAATCGGAGCCCTCTTTTTGGCGTCCGGGGCAGCTGTTTTTATACTCTCGCAGTTGAGGGCAAGAAGGAACCCCTCAATAGACGAGCACGTGATTGTACAATGGGATAAGGTGACGCATACTGTCGTAGCGCCGCTGGTCGGGCACAAAGACTGGGAGGAGAAGGTAACTTCTACTCTCGTAGCGCCTCTGGTCGGGCACAATGACTGGGAGGAGAAGGTAACTTCTACTCTCGTAGCGCCTCTGGTCGGACACAATGACTGGGAGGAGAAGGAGACTTCTATTCTCGTAGCGCCTCCAGTCGGGCACAATGGCACATACACTCACACACGCACATGAAGACACGTGGCATCGGAACATGCCTGGACGCGCTTGGCGGGGAGCGTAGCGGCGACGCCGAACGGGCCAAAATGTCTGCCGCTTTGTTGCAGTCGCGCCGGCTAAACCGCGCGTCGTAGGCGAAACGTAACAATAGTTAATATAATATTTTTTCTAGGCGTTCCTTTATCCCAGGGGTAGCGTTGACCGCGTGGCCTGTAGCTTGAACGGTCAGATTATCGGAGAGAGCCCTTCCAGAGACACGTTGACGTAGAACGAAAAAACAAGACGTCTAAATATACCTTAAGCTAAAGGGCGTTCAAGTGCTCGTGAACGAAAGGAGAAGGCTTTTACTCTTCTATGAACATAGTTTCGCTGGAGCGGAAGGAAACCAACGGCTGAGGCATACGTGGCCGTCATGTCTGGGCTTGCCCTGCCCCGGTGGCGTTTTCCTGCATCGAATGTCTTTCGCTTTGCCGCAGGAAGCGTGCGGTAGATAGATAGAAAGGGGGTTTCACGCTGAGAACAAAGGCATACACAGAAGCCTACTCACACGAACACGCTCGTTCATGTTCGCCATTGGAAACACGGGGATTACGGCGTTTTCAAGCGCCCAAAATGCTTTGAAGGCAAGGTCTTCTTCGTTGACATCGCACCGGCTTGGCGTATCTGCGATATCATGATCTTGTAACCACTTCCAGAAAAAAAATTGCCCTTTCGCGCCTCCAGGCGGTCGTAGCGAGTCGTAAAAAGTATGGAAATGTAAGTCTAAATGAGCAAAGAATTAATCATATCGTAGTTAAAATTAGCGTTACGGGTGTAATTCACGCCGATATAGTCAAAATAACCAGATTGCGCAATGCACTTGTAAAGGGTGCACCGCCGTAGATATAGCTATGTTGAGGCGAAGCCGCAGTATGGCACACATTTGGGAAATGGAGCGATTTCGCTTGGACTAAGCAGAGCTCGCACAAGGCAATAGTATCTGAAAGCTGGCTTCGCCGGTGCCCAAAAGAAGTGATACTTAGTCGCACAGTAGGTAAAATTAACTGCACGGGTGTATATAATGCCGATACAGTCGAAAATTAACCACATTGAACTATAGGTTGCAGTATCTTCAGGATCGGCCCACCTGGCCTCTTCGTCAAAAGAAGAAAGTGTTATCCAAGTGTAGACGCTAAAGCCGAGACCGCACGGACGCTTGCGGACGCACGCAAGTTTATGCGAAATATTTTGAAAGCAAGAAAACTTAAGAGAACAGAAGGGGTGGGGAGAGCGGCAGGCTATGTTGTAAGGGTGCCTCTCATGACATTCCCCGTATGAAAGCGCACGCACGCACGCACGCACGCACGCACGCACGCACGCACGCACGCACGCACGCACGCACGCACGCACGCACGCACGCACGCACGCACCTTGCGTATGTCCTTTCGTATGACCCAACTAGCGCCCAAAAACAATCGTCAGTAAACGCTACCAACATGCTCAAGAAGAAGTGATATCAAGGCACTTTGGCTGAATACTATGCCGTCGACTTGACTGTTCGCCTCGTTAGCGCCGTTGATTTTGGGATATCAATGTCATTATTCTGTAGCCTACAATTGTATGTAACAAAGCCATAGATTTATTTAGCCTTAAGAAACATCAGTAAGCATTTTTGGTATGCGAAGGTGTTTCTTATACCTTTTACTACACTTCAGTCAAGGCCACCTATTGCCACGCGACTCCTACACTGACATTCGATTAACAGACCTGTTCGTATCACGTTCGCCTAAGGCGTCGCGTCCTTCGGCGTATATTGTGAGGAACTGCTGTGGCGCCCTCCTCTTCTTAACGGGCGCCCAGGTTCCGTTGCGAGTACGTGCCGCGGTGTGATCCAATCTATAGCTTTACGAACACGAAGGACGGCGAAATTCGAGCCCAAAGCCTGGCCAGACTCCCGAGGAGACGCTGTGCACGCTTCCTCTCTCTTTCTCAGTACTGTGTGGAAAGCAAAGGTTGCACCCGGACGCCCGCATTCACCGGAAAGAGGAAAATATCAGCTCCCGTGGTTAAGAGAGAGAGAGAGAACGAGCATGGCGCCCGTGCCGGCATAGGGGTCTGAGAAGAGGGGAAGCGAAGGCCCCCGACGGGCCAGTCCCTTCTCCGTCGAACGTCGAAGCCGCCGCCAGACGCCGAGAGTACACGGGCCCCGGGAACGGCGTCAAATTGAATCCCAAATCGAATCATCGTTGTGCGGAGCCTCTCAAAACAAATTTGCAGCCAAAATTACCTTCATTGACTCGATCAGGGCCTCGGAGAGAGACCCAATTGGGGAACCCAATTTGCGTCTCGCGCCGCTCCCCTTTCCCTCCCGCTCGTTTCTGCTTGCTACTTTGGTTCCCTCGTTTCGGCCGCGCGCTTTGCCTCCCGTAGCCCATCGCGCCGTCTCTCCCTACTCGTCGCGTTCCGTGCCATGATAATGTTTCCCGCCTTCTAGTCTCTCTATCTTTGCTGCTTCCCCTGCAGGCTTGGCACTGTTCCCGCGTCTTTTCCCCTTTTATCGTCTCCGCTTTTCATCATTCCCTCTTCACCTTTCCCGTCGTACATCCTGTTTCCTTTTCCAACACCCTTCTTGCTCAATTTGCTGCTTTTATTTACAGCCGCGCATCCCCGCCTGACATCCTTTTTCTTTGTTTGTGCATTTCTGTTTTTTTTTCTTCGCGGGTTCCCTTATTCTTGCAAAGCATCGTTTCTGCCCGTTTTGTTCCTGCTGCACGCGCATCAAGCGGCGCGCGGCCGGCCGAGCGGCGCTGCTGTGCCGACGCCGGGGTGGGCCGAGCGGTCCTCTGTAATCATAGAAACGGGGTGTGGGGCCCCTCCCGTTCGCTCGTGCTTTGTAAGTAACGACAGCTCGTCGGTTTCTCGACCGTAGCTCTCTCTCTCGTCCCTTGGGCTGCTTTTCTGCGTCGCCGTCGTTGTCGTTGTCGTCGTCGGGGATTGAATTTGCCTGCACGCCATCCTGCAACACGAATAAACGTTCGCAAGGAGGTGGCGCCGCCGCTTTGTCGGGTCTGGCTGTTGAGTTTAGCGGCGGCTTGCCCGAGCACCAGTAGCGCAAGCGCCTTAGCTGGTCTTAGCGGGAACCGTCGAACATTCGTCTCTGTGATACCTAGTAGTGGGAGTTACAGCCCAGTCGGGTACGCGCTTGTAAGTTGAACTATACACAGCCAACTTTTCTTAATAAACCTTTCACGTAAAATAAAGCATGTGCATTTAAGCCCACAATAAGGGCGCTATCGAACACGCAACTGTTGTATCTTCATAAACTTTTTTTACATTTTTAATGCGCCATACATTTTCGTGCGCAAAGACATATGATGCACTTATATAAGTTTACGGAGCTGCTGCATCTTTACTTTGCAAAGACGTTGCACTGAAGATTAGCAAGAAAACACCATCTCTTGCTACTTTTCCGATGACAGCGTCGCATGATTGTACTGTACTTTAGGAGATCCGGACCAATTAAAAGCTTCACTTGTATCACTATCGCCGCCATCATTGTCTTTCTCACGGCGGCTCAACTTGTTTTTATTTCGTTGTATATACCTAGTTGTGGAGAGGTAGAGCTAGTAAAATACTTTGAGTTGATGTGAAAAGGACAAAAATGAACGAACAGAATGAATTACAAACACATACTCGATGCTACAGCACATACTACATAATACATACTACATCTCATAAACACAGCTGAAAACCCAGAACTGCATAAACTTATACGCAGCGAGAGAGAGAGAGAGAGAGAGACAGAACTATGGGAATAGGCTTCCCTGTGGGCCTTCAGCAAAAACCTGCATCTGATAAAACTCGAAAAGCTACCTTTATTGTCATATCGAGAAAAACACGCATCTTTTTATTAGTTGTGTCTTGCCTACCGTTTAGCATTGCCTCCTTTGCGAACAAGTTCGTTTGGCGCACGAGAATTTCGTCTGCAACGTCAAACACTCCATGAAAAATAATCAAAGGAGCGAAGTTCATTTTAGGACAGTTAAAAAATTGGAATATCGCTTTTATATAATGTTCCCTGACATGCCGCACACCCAGTGACAGATACTCAGAGACCCAACTTGACGAGTGGTTCATTGAAGAGCGACACATACACACTGCGTTCATGTCGCAGCCTGCTAAAGCGACGGGATGCTGTTCATGAGGAACCCTTATGCCGTGAGTTGTATTCCGCTGAGCTTGAGAGATACTTAAATGATCTTGTTCGCCATTGTAGAGCGGAGCATTCCCAGTGGCACGTACCTAGTCACATAAGTTGGCGTCAAAGACGCGCAATGAAGGTCGGCGAACACCTACTGGCACATAACCGGCAGCCCAAGTTCTCATCAAAGAGGTTCATTGAAGACAAGCACATACCGAGTGGCACATACCCAGTGCTCCAACCTGGCATCAAATATTTTGTTTGAACAGCGGTACCTACTCAGTCCCGCATCTGCTATATGACGCATGTCGGCATGAAAGAGGTTCGTTGAAGAGGGACACAAATACAGGGTGTCCCACGTAACTTGAGCCAAACATTAATATATGCAAATGCCATGTAGCTGGACAGAACCAAGGTAATGTTGTTTGGCGTCACTTGGAGTGGGACGAAGTCTTCAACGCCGCGGATGGCCAACTCCACAACGGAAGTACGTGGCGACTGCTGAGGCACCTGCTGCGCTAAACCCAAAGCAAATCCAAGCAAAGAGCCAACATGCAGAGGCTTCTGCACAAAGAGAAAGGAGTGGCTAACGAGAAGCAAATCGTCATGAAACTCTGAGGCAAGTACCTCCCGCAGTGACCGACGGTCGAGCACGGCCGGTAGACTGGTAGTCCTAGTCCCAAATTAGATGAAGACTTTAGTGAGGCGAAAATCAGAACGGCACTCCAAGGACTCAACGGCAAGTCAGCTCCAGGACCGGACAGTGTTAACAACAAAATGCTCAAAAACCTGGACAACAAATCTGTCACTAAACTCACGGGCTATATGAACAAGTGCTGGAGAGAAGGCCGCATCCCGGAGCAGTGGAAGAGGTCCAAAGCTATCCTCATACCCAAGTCTGGAAAGCCGTTGAGTTTGGAGAACCTACGCTCAATCTCTCTCACGTCGTGCGTGGGTAAGGTCTTGGAACACGCCTTCCTGAACCGTATCAACAGCCATCTAGAAGAGACGGAAGCCTACCCCCATACCATGATAGGCTTCCGATCCCGCCTGTCCACGCAGGACGTCATGTTGCAACTGAAGAACCAGACCCTTGATGACAAGACAAGAAACTCCAGAGCCATCCTAGTACTAGACCTGGAGAAACCATTCGACAACGTCGCTCACGAGTCGATCCTGAAACAAGTGTCTACTCTGAACCTGGGGGAAAGGGCGTACAACTACGTGATAGACTTTCTGAACGATCGAAAACCCACCCTGACGGTTGGCAACCTCGAGTCCGAAGAACGATCCCAGGGAAGTGCAGGTACCCCCCGGGGCTCAGTTATATCTCCGCTCCTTTTCAACTTAGTCATGCTGGCTCTCCCCAGCAAACTACGGGAAATCGAAGCAACCCACCTCGCTATATACGCAGACGATATAACGATTTGGGCGGATCATGGCAGTAACGGCCAAATTGAGAACGCACTACAAACGGCCATTCACAAAGTCGAAGAGTACCTCCAAGGAACGGGCCTCAAATGCTCCCCGAGCAAGTCCGAACTACTCCTTTACCTGCCCACGCGCAGAGGCATGTCACCAAAGAGGTACACGGGACCCCGGGAGTACGAGGAAATAGACCTGTACACCCAAGACGGAAACGCAATCCCCAAAGTAAACAAGATAAAAGTCCTCGGAATCATCATTCAGGCCAACGGAGCTAACGGCGAAACCGGGAGGAAGATCGAAGGCAAAGTCACCAGCGCCACGAGACTTATAAAGAGAATAACCAATAGACACGCCGGCATCAAGGAAGAAAACGTCATTCGACTGATCCACTCCTTCGTTGTCAGCCACATCACCTACGTAGCCGCCTACCACAACCGGTAGGTAGCGGAAAAGAACAAGATCAACACGCTCATAAGGAAAACGTACAAGATAGCCCTGGGCCTCCCGGAATCGACGAGAACCGAGCTCCTGACTCAGCTGGGCATATACAACATCCTGGAAGAAATAGCCGAATCACAACGGATCTCGCAGCTCGAATGCCTGTCGATCACCACGACGGGAAGGTACATTATGAACACGCTCGGCATAACGTACCACAATAAGCACGGCCAGAAAATTCAAATCCTCAACAAAATCAGAGACACCATTACGGTGGCAAACATCCCAAGAAACGTGCACCCCGATTACAACCGAGATATAAGAAAGGCAAGAGCCGAGGCTCTGCTCCGTTCATTCGGCAAGGAGAGAAACGCGCACATTGTCGACGCAGCCGAATATCCGAATGGCCAAAAATACACCGCCATGGTCATAGATCCAAACTCCAAAATCAGAACCACATGCAGTGTATACACCAAACACTCGGAAATAGCGGAGGAAGTAGCGATCGCGCTGGCCCTCACAGAACAGGAAGGCGAAGTCGTATTAAGCGACTCGCAAATGGCAGTAAAGAATTACGCAAACGGTAGAATTTCCAAGGAAGCCCTGTCCATTCTGGCCAAAGCGGGCAGATCCAAAACTACGAGCTCGAGGATCATATTGTTCCCCGCGCACGTCACCACGGAAAGCGAAACACTCACGAACCTAAACGAGACGGCGCACCGGACGGCGCGAGACATGACCCGCCGCGCCGAACAGGGCAACGTCTCTCGCGCGATAGCAAACACTCCTCGCGCAGAACGGGACGGGCTCACCAGATACAATGACATAACCAGTGCACATCTAAACGCCAGAAGGATATACCCACCGCTGAGTCCCAAATTGAACAGGAGGCAGGCCGTCGCCTGGAGAGAGTAAAACATCTTTATCAATAATATTTGAATGGCGAGAGCAGTGTGGGAGGAACCCTCAGTCCAGGGTCCCTAAGATGATTCCGGCAATTTTCGAGCCCACTGTATCCCAGCTCGGAGGACTTCGGGAGGTCAGTCGCGGAGGGCATCGTCCCACAGCTCTTTGTTGCGTAGGGGGTAAAGGAGAGTTGGCAAGGGAGGAAAGAGATTTGCAGTGCACTCAAGCGTGACGTGGAAGGTTGTGGGCGAGCTGCTACAGCCAGGACAACGATCTGCATAATAGTGTGGGTGGAAGTTATTGAGAGAGACAAGATTTGGAAAATTTGCGGTTTGTAACTGGCGTAATGCCACTGCTTCCTCCCGCGAGAAGGACGGCGGTGGTGCGGCGTGGGTGCGACGAATGCGTGTATAATGACGGAGTATGTCTTTGTAACGGAGCAAGGGATCCCCCACTCTGAACTAGTCGCCTCACCACGCCGAGTCGCCCGGAGGGAAATTTCTCAGGCAACCGCATGTGCGCGTTCGTTACCCGGCAGCGAGGTATGACCAGGGGTCCAGAGTAAGTGGATGCGGGGAGATGTGGCTGCGTCGCCTGGAGACAACTCCAAACGAACACCTTCCCTAATCCGTTCCGTCTGAAACGTATTTTCCCAGATAAGCATCAGGACGACACGCGCAAATTGTGCCAGGAAGGACTAGCAACCCTGAAACACATGCGGTGGGAGTGCAATGTAGTTATAGGAAGGATGGCAGTTGCTCCGGAGACCCTGTCGTCGAGGTGACGCTCTGCGCAGCTCAGACCTCGGAATCCAGACGTGGGCAGTCCAGCAAGCCCATGAGCCGGCGTTGAGGCAGGGCCTTGACGTTCCCCCGTGGGAGACCTGAGCCCGGGTCGCGTTACACCTTGCCGGACGTACAAGAAAGTTGTATCTATCCATTCATCCATCACTTGGAGAGACTCAGATTATTATTTTTTCATTCCACCTAGTTAGATACTTAGTTCTAATTAATTAATCAACTTGTCACAAATTATAATTAGATTAAAAGCGTCAATGAGAAAATTGTAGAGCAACATGAAGAACTCCCAATACAGCTTACTGTTGCAGAATACGGGCTACATAAAAGCGTTTTTCCGAGCGTGAAAGATGCCCGCAAATAAACACAGTGCCTCGCGCTGCCAGTCGCACGGCAGCTTTGTGTGTATTCGCGGGCTCAACCTCAGCCCAGCAGCACGATGGGCTAACGATTCTACCACGGACTACCTAGGGACTCAGGTAGGCGAGAAATCGATTTCGGTTGCATGGGCGGAAATCGCAGTCATGATAGACGAAGGAAATCGCAGCTGGGATGTTCATTTCCCTGTAAACATTCCTGCCTTTCCTTGTTTCTCTCTCTTTCTCTCGATCTCCTGTAAAACACATGCAACAACGTGGAAAGTAGGCAAACACCTTGTATTTATAAATAGTGGATAACACGTTAAACAAATATATCAAAATTATGCAGTGAAGTCAGCCAGTTGCATCCCTTCCGGCGAATGATAGCATACTCTTCATCGCAGACGATTATTGCACGTCCACAGCTAATAAGGTGCACTGGCGTACTACGAAGCATAGGCCTTGCCCAATAAGACAGAGGAAAAGTTGCTAATTATCTTGATCTTGCATCTATTATTGCATAAACTCGTGTAACCATACCCTGTCATTACTGCCTTTATAATTAAAGTACAACGCAACTTGCAAGATATACAAAGACAGCATGACATTTGTGCATCTGAATCTTCCTTTTCCTAGACGGTGAGATACAGCTGCTTTCCGATTTATTCCATGGTGGTATATAATGGCATGTGTGGGCAGACTCTCCAAAATTCAACTCAGCCTAGCTCACGCGTACCTAGCATCCAATTAAAATTTTACTCAGTTGAGCTTGCTCCGACTCATATACCTAAGAAGGCAAGGCCTGGAGCTTTCACCCGAGAAATGTGCACTCATTGCATTTACTCGCTAAGCGATGGCCCCGTATGCTTTGCGGATTAATGATAAAACTGCACGATACACACGAACGCGCCGATTTGTTGGCGTCATCATTGATAGAGACTTGTCTTGGAGCCCTCACGTCTCGTACATGACAAAGTGTTTGGCCGCCATTGTAGACCTTCTTGCGTTTCTCGGCGGGAAGTCCTGGGGCGCAACAGTACCGTCTATGTTGCAACTATATAAAACACTGTTTTTGTGATTCCTGCGGTACAGCTTACCTGTACTAGGAAATAGTTGCATTACAAGTATCCGCAAACTCCAGAGTGTGCAAGCACAAGCACTTGGAACTTGTCTCGGTCTCCCCAAAATCTACGTCATCGATTGCAACAGTCGCCATTGACTCTTTTGACAGTCTGCATTGATACAGATGTCCTGAGAGCACACATCCGACACCTGACTCGGATTCCCTCACACCATCTTGCTTGCTTTCCAGCAAAGAGGCCATATTCAACTTTTGGCAAAAGTATTGTAAGACATCAGTCCTACTTGCCATCACAATATAGGCCTGTTACACGATTATCAGACCCATTGTAGTGTTTGCACTGGCCTCAAGTGCAATGAACAATTCCAGGCATCAGAAAGAAAGCTTGAACGCCGTTGCAAGCTTTGAAGCAAACAACTTTGGAACGCGTTCACAACGTGCATAGATTCCGGCAACATGTCTACACAGATGGTTCGGTAAAACTTAACAGCTCTGCTTCTGCAGTCATCATCCCGGCAAAATCTGAAGAAATCAAATTAAGAACTTTATGTGTGACCACATCGACGGGTGAAGAACTTGCGGCACTCCGCGATGCACTTGATTTCATTAATCAGGAACCACTACAACAATAGACAGTTATTAGTGACTCCAAGGCAACCCTTCAGTCCATACAAAGCCCAATGCGCCACGGACCCAATGAATAACTCGCCTCAGAAATTCGACACCTCTACCAATGCAGCCATGACAAGTGATACAACATAATCTTTCAATGGCTTCCAGGACATTGCAGCATCAGCGGGAATGACCACGCCGACGAAGCCGCCCGATCTGCACATGAAAGTGGTAAACGTGTCTTGATTCCGCTTTCGCCAACAGACGCTGCGGCTGGGCTGCGATTGATGTCCCGTGAATGTACTTTGCCCCTGTGGGACTCGAACGTTTTTACCATGTATCGTTTGCGTTCGTTGTCTCCTGGCATACGGATTAACCTACCTCCTCGCACATATTATATGTGTCTGCCCATGATATAGTGCCCAGAGACAAGTGATGTCCAAAGTACTGGACCAGCGGGACAATCAATCGTCCACTATCAAAGCTTAAAGCTTTAGGTCAGTACTACCAAAGAACATCCGCACTGAAGGCCTTACTCGCATTATTAAGGTTCCTGCGGTATACGGGGCTTCACGATGGACTTTAATAATGCGGCCCCCTACCGCTATGTAGTGTACGCGGTTTGTTCGTGCTTGTCTCTCTTTATCTATATATCCCCCTTCCACTCTCTTTCCTTAACTATTCCCCCCGTGCAAGGTAGCCGCCGGAACTACCACTGGTTAACCTCCCTGCCTTTCTGTGCATCCTTTTCTCTTTCTCTTCTTAGTCAGGCTCACATGAGCTCAGTCTCGCGGTTCGGTCCAAGCCTTAGCGAGCTGACTCTTGAGGTCACTGACTTATGTATACATTACAAGACATTAAAGTTGTGACCTGTGCGCTGTATAAGCAAACATTGCATTGGATAAAAATAAGGACAGTTGCCCACATTGTATCCATTCATTGAAATAACTTTTTTGAGTGCCCTGCGATTTGGTGGGGTGGGCCTGTACCCTGCCGTTAGTGTTACAAAAATTAATTTGCCATTGCATCAAAGCTTCCCCTAATGTCGATTCCAACAATTACATGGGATCTGCATCATACGAGGGCAAATCAGAAAGTTTTTGCCCCTATTATTTTTTCGCCAAATGTGACTGTAAATGTGAAGTCAACATATCCATTCCCAACGGTGGAGCTTTCTTGGACTGGCCCAGTCTTATCTACCGGTAGCTCCGCGACACGGCGCTGCTGTCAGTTGAAGATGGCGATTGTGCTCCACATAGCCCAAGGCGCTGCCCATTCGCCCACGGAGTATATCCAGTGACTCAAGTAGGCGTAAATACAGTTAGACACAGAGATACATAAATACATAGCTACAAACATAGATAACCCTCGAAAAGTATGTGAAGTGCTCTAAGATTGGACGCATTAAAATTCATGTAAAAATGTTTCATGGCCCTTCCGCTGCAGGATTGGACCTTCTTTACGATACGCTTTGCATTGCACTTTAAAAAAATTTACCATGCACATAAGTCATCGGGCCCTATAAGGATTATTGCGAAAGTCTGCATAGCCACAGTTTACTGACGGTCTTACCTCCGTTTAGCAGAATAGATGCGGGTGTTGGATGGGCAACATCGACCGTGGATTACCCGACCGGGAATCTCGCAAGCTTTGGCCATGGAGTCATGGTAAAAGGAGTGAGGAACCTGGCAGGAAAATAGTGAATATCACTCTGCTGCCCATCTACGACGTTTACGTAATCCCCCATCATTCTCTTTCACGCATTCCCTAGCATTTTTCGTTAAAGTTTCCACCTCGTTCTTGTTCACGAGCAAACGAACAAACATGACAAGTGGTGTCGGCAGCCAAGGCCCCCACTGAGTTGCAACCAGTCATCTACAGTGATTCCTCTGACGAATATTTTGAATCTGCAAAGCACAAAACTTCTTTCGTTGATTACGGCTTGCTAGGTATAGAATGAAGAGTACACCTACACGCTGGCCACGTTGTGTGCTCTTCATGCCCGTGAGCCCTTACAAGCCCGTTTCATTCTCACCAACTACCAAAGAACTGCGATTGTCACTAACATGAAAGCTCTCCTTCACCTCCCGCTGTTATCAACCCGTAGAAAACTATCTCGCATATGTCTTTTCCATAAAATCTACTACCACAACACATATTTACGTTCTAGCTTTGTCCAACCACCACCATACATTTCATCTCGCATAGACCACCGCCAAAAGGTAACCATTCCGCACTGCAGCACCGTCGCCTTTTCATATTCATTTCTCCCCCAAACGAGCAAAGATTCGAATAACTTACCCGCATTACTTACAAGCATAATTGACACCGATAACTTTAAAAGCACACTTCAAAGCTTCACGTTATAAATTATTGTTGCGTTTGCTTGTTCTGTATAATAACTGCTTTTATGCCATTGTTTTACATTATAGTTTGTATTTTTATATCGTATGTTCTTTCCGTTCTTTATTTTGTTACGCCATGTATTTTTGCCACGCTTACAAGTTTCTATTTACCATTCTTATTTTGTATACGATGTTTTTTGCCATGTTGTTTGCCTTCCTTCCTTATTTTGTGATTTGCCTCTGTATTTACTTACTTTGCCCCTCCCCTCTGCAATGTACAACCGTACCTTGAGGGTATGATAAATAAATAAATAAATAAATAAATAAATAAATAAATAAATAAATAAAAAGGACTTTTTGCTTCTGAACAGGCAGGCCCTTTCTCTTTTCCCCGAGAGAATCTTGCCAAATGAAAAGAAAGACGTCAGGTGAAGCCATTAGCGCACTAAGAATAAAGCCCCCAAGGATTTCTGCGCGGGGAGGGGAAGGGAGTTGTGAAAATAGTGCACGACATCCGAACAACATTACATGGTGTCCCAGCTAACTTGCACCAAGATTTTAAAAAAAAGAAACCTGAGCGTTCTTCAGAACAGAAATCGCGTGGATGTTGTTAGCGTTGATCTAAACTTACAGTACCATCTTTTTGCTCGTCTTCGAGTAATTAGCCGAGATCAATTGTTGGCACTCCCACCGTGCCTTCGTTTGTCGAAAACGGCAGCTTACGGCATTTCACTGGCCGCCGATAGCCAATAAGACGGTTATGTGTGCAGTGACTTACAGCGAGTCCTTTTTTTTCAGTCATGCTTTTTTCTCTCTTTTTTTATAGTGCAGTACTTAGGCGCCCATCCCTGCATTTAGCCTAAGGTATATTCATATATACCCCCCATAGGACTTCATGTATATCTGATGGAGTGCATCGTGTCACACGTTTCAAGCAGACGGACAGATTTCCCACGTAAGTAGCTCTCGATTGTTTACGCTTCAAAACAGTGCTGCTATTGGCCACGCCTCGATGCACAAAGTTATCAGTAACTGCAATATCAAACAGCTTTATCAATGTGCGCTGGCGATGCAAAGTTCCGCAGTTTGTATAAAGAGACGCATGGTGGGAGTGCCAACACTTATTAGAACAGCGTCGTCCTTTCCACTTTGTTTCCGACGGTGGCCACCTCATAGCAGGGTTCGAGGTTATCTTACGTTCGCTCCTGTGTTTCCGCTCATATTGCTCACAATAGCACCAGATAGTACATCCAACACTAACATTTGCGTGCGCATTTTTGCAATAATCTACGAAAGCTTCGTTTAACACTGACTTCCACAGGTGTGGGGTATCTGCTGTAATATTTTCCCCCCCTTCTTTCCATCACCTTGCGCGCCTGCGCGCTTGCTTGCGGGCGTGCTCGCCGCCACTTCATCTCGCGCGCGGGCGACTAGCTAGAAATGTGTGCTTCGCACCGAGCATTTCACTTCCCCCTGTCATCTGCCGCGGCGGTCTAGCGGCTATAGCGTTGCCCTGCAAGACGCAAGGTCGCAGTTTTGATCTGCGGTCGCAGCGGCGACATTTCGATGAAGGCGCAGTGAAAAAAAAAAAGACAAAAAAGAGAAGAAAAGGAAAGTAAAAAACATTCGTTTACCTAGATTTAGGCGGACATTAAAGATCCTCAGGAAGTCACAATTAATCCGGAGTTCTCCACTACGGCGTGCCTCAGAATTATACCGCGGCTTCGGTGCGTAAAAAAAAAAAAAGAAATAATTTCCCGTCTCGCATTTAGGACGCTTACACTGCGACTTGAGCAAGACGATCGGGACGTTTAGGCAGGGGTGATAGGATCATGCGCTGCGCGCAAACGAGGCAAGCCAGCCCTCAGCGATCCTAACACATTGTTAATAATGGCCGTTAGGGACGAGGTCTTCCCGTGGTAAGAAAACGGAACTACAATCTTGCAACTCGTGTTATTTATGCTACTTGTTACATTCATGTTTTACTGCTAGCGCAAGCAAGCTCCATGGCGCGGACGGTTCTGAGGAAACGGCACGCTGCCTGATCGAACAAGTACGCTTATAGGAACTCATATATAATCTTAACTCATAAAATCCTAGCTAGTAATGCCGCCTGCCCGAAAATGTTACTTGAACAAACGCGGCCGGGCGCCGAATCCGTGCGTTTGGACCGGTGCAAAAGCGTAGCTACAAAGGCAGAGTTTCGTGCAATAGTCGGGTGGATAACAATTTGATTAAGTTCAAGGGATGGATGATGGGGAGCGGCTTACGACCCTGGATGGCCACTGGATGGTACATTTAAAGGGACACCCTGGCCGCAGGCGTACTAAATAAGAGCGCGCTGCGAAACTTTCGCAGTATATTAGAAGGAGAAAAAATCTGAGAACGATTCGTCATCCCTCTACAAACAGTGACCGAAGGGTATATGGGGCAACCTCTGATGCTGACGTCGCCATGCTGAACATTGGCTCATCCGCAGTCTTACAAAACAACCGACAGAAGGTGCTCTGATCACTCAAGAAGTTTCCCTGTTATAGCTGTAATATCATTTGCATAACACCTGCCTATTTGAGAGATTCTGGCTTCCCCATCACGTCCAACTCGACCCTTTACACCGCAGAGAGGAAGTAAGTAGAAAATGTAAGAAGAGATCCGGCTGTATAATGACGAATACGAACTTTTTGGTCACAACATATACGAAGTTATTCATGGAGTATTGAAAGGAGCAATGTTAGCAGGACTCAAGGTTTCCAATGCAGCTGTATGCCTTGGAAACGAATTCTAGCTATAAGATAGCTACAGTTCTAGCTATAAAAGGGAAAATAAGAAGAAGTGATCGTAAAGAGCAGCTTCATCTTCGAGCTCTCGGTGTTTTTTATTCTATTTTGCGCGATTTCTGCGATCGGTGAAGAGAACACTGGGGAACCCAAACACCGCCCAGCATTAGGGTCCTGAACAACCACTTCATTATGCTTCCGACATGAGTGACCGCTTCAGCCCCATCATGGTTCCGATTGAATCATCTGATGACTCTTCCACTGAAGATATGGGCTAGGACAGCGATTTTACCTTGGTGTCAAACCAGCGTCCGAAGAGAAAGAAGAACATCACCGAGCATCGTCAGGCGACGAAAAAGGCAAGTGGCAAGCGGTCATACACTATCGCAAAAGTACCAGCAACGTCTACCGACAACCTCAACTCACTAAATAGGGAGAACCTGTCGGAATACTTCGAACCAGGGGCAGTTAGCCCCTGGTCGAGTTGAAGAAATACGTATAAACGCTCGAGATAAGGTCTTTTCGGTGGAAGTCAATGCACAGACCATTTTGGAAACATTGAAAAAAAAATCACTCAATTGGGAAGCATACCTGTTCGCGCATTCCCCACGTACGGCAATGAAGTGACATCAGGCGTAATCTATGACGTGGACATCGATTTTACAGACTGTGACCTCGAGAAACTGCGGTCATCGTCAGCTCCAGTGCTCAGCTTTCACCTTTCCGGACGGTCTCGACGTGTGTTAGTGTTTCAGTCGGAAATTTTGCCAACGCAAAATACGGTACGTTCTAACGTGCCGAGGCTTTTACGGTGTCATAAGTGTATGAAATTTGGCCATGTAAATGCAGTTTGCAAGGTTGAAGTAACATGCCACCGATGTGGTGCACCTCATGGAGACAGCGAATACAGCGTTACTGCAAAGTGTCGAAATTGTTCTGTAGCACACGACGCAACGTCAAAAGAATGCCCAAGGATCGGGAATGAAATCGGCATTCTGAAGAAGATGGTTAGAGACCTTTCCTTACATAGGGAAGTGGCAAGGGCTACCCGCCACCGCAGACGCCATTCATGACACCGACGTCAACGGGACCACAGCGTGCATCGCGTAGAAGGATCGACGGCTCAAGCGCAGCCTGCCCCACCTCCTCGTTTGAGGAGGTGTACCGCTTATGTTCCGCGCCTACACGTAATGAAGAGACTGAAAAGACGGATGATATTGACGTCAAGAGTATGTTGAAAATTTTGATGAGCTCAATGCGCAAGATTCGTTCCGGCATAAATTCCCCGGCGGCTAAGCCTGCCGTCCAATTACTTGAAGTGTTGCAACCACTTCTAGTGGTTCTGCACTAAGCAAGTATGGAGATGATGTTTGAAGAACGGATTCGTCAGTCGCTTTTATGTAATGTAATGCTCGAGGTCAACGAGGTTGTTCGTCGGATTTCTGACGGCGGGTATTTAAATACCGATTTCGAGTTATTGTTATCTGTGAACCTAACATGGATTCTTCTTTCCGGATTTCTAGATATGTCCAGATATGGTCTCGTGACGACCAAACCTCAAGCAAAGTATTGGTTAGTATAGGTCATGATCTGGTGTACTTCAGACATGACGTCCCATTGCATACTACTAATGATTACGTATGCCTTGCCATAAAACACAGATGCCGCACGTTCTCAGTGATTGGAAAACACATCCATTCAAGAGTGAGCATTCATTGCTCACACCCGATGTCTGTGATGCAAGCACTGCAAGGTCCACATATTGTGACTGGTGACTTTAATGCACACCATTCCCTGTGAGGTAGCACTGTGATGAATTCTCGTGGCAAAATTTGGCCGATTTTATGTGTAGACAGGGGCTAAATGTACTCAATGACGGATCTCCTACATTCATTCGTAGCCTGTCCTACAGCAGTTGTCCTGACTTAACGTTTGTATCAAGGAGCCTTCTCTTCTAAACATGCTGGTCGATGGATGTAGAGACTCATGGTGGGGACCAGCTCCCAACGTACGTTCAGTTTAGCTGGTTTCGCCCCTCAGCCTCACGTTGCATCTGTCAAACAGACTAGATTTTATTTAAGGCTTCTGTCGATACCGGCTGTCACAGCATGACATCTGCATCCGAAATAGATGTCATCATTGCATCTATCCTGCGGGCCAAAACTAGAGATGTTAGCGCACCGAGGCACAGATCATCGCTCGACACACAATTGAGGCGCTTCGTGCAATCCATCGCTGCACAGAACGGTGATACAAAAGAACAAAGTCACCGTAAGATCTTTCGAACAGTCGCCGAGCTCAAAATGTTCTTAGAAATCTCGACACGCTTGACAGACAGCGTTGTAGGACATTCTATGGATGCCTAGACCCAAGACAAGCTCTATGTAAGATCTGGCCGATCATATGAAGTATCCAGGCAACTCCACAACAAAAACCCCCCTTTCGTGCCGTGGCTCTACATCACCGCCAGACCGAATTGGAGGTAGCAGAGCACTACTGTAAATTTATTGTGGACATGTCTAATGCAGTGACGTTATCTCTTGTCACCATCGCGCCCGCGTCACCTGATGAGCGACTCGAAGTATCTTTTACGATGCAAGAGTTTGACGCTGAAATTTCAGTTTCCTGAACCTCATCGGCAACAGGACCTGACTGAATCACGTACGCTGCACTCTGCCATTTTGGCAACGAGGCACAACGTATCCTTTTATATTTTTATAATACCACGTAGGAGTCAGGAATGTCCCATATAGTTGGAAATGAAGTCGCATTGTAGCGTTGCTTAAACCGGGAAAGTGTCCTAATGACCTGCCCTCCTACAGACCGATCGCATTAGCCAGCTGCGTCGGTAAAGTATTCGAAATATTGGTCTTGTCAAGAATAGAGTGGTTCCTAGAGAGCAATAATTGCTTTCCAGATTTTATGAATGGATTCAGCAAAGGGGCCGTTCTTCCACTGACGGTGTTGTCGACTTGGTCTCCACTGTTGAACAGGAAAGAAGTCGCCACCGGTTAGTTGGAGCTGGACAGTCGAGACTTTCCGGGCCATGGAGGCGCTGTTAAGAACGGTCCAGCTGAGGTGCAAGTGTTGCCAGCCAGTTGCGAAAACGGACGTCAACGCTTCTTGGAGCGCCGCCGCAAACCTCTAGCCACGGCGTCACTAAGTCGCCATCGTGACTGAATGCGTTCGGCGGGCCAACTATTGTGACCGAACCCACCAACGCCGCCCTGTTCTGCTATGAGTTGCCGCGGGAACGTCGACGAAGGCCCCTTCCCACGCGCCGACCAAGACGCAGGACGATGGCTACCCGGACACGCTACCCGGGTCAGCTCCGAGTTCTACGAAGCCCTTCTGACGTCGGCTCCGGACCGTGCACGTGTGTGTGCGTGTGTGTGTGTGTGTGTGTGTGTGTGTGTGTGTGTGTGTGTGCGCGTGTGTGTGTGCGCGCGTGTGTGTGTGCGCGCGTGTGTGTGTGCGCGCGTGTGTGTGTGCGCGCGTGTGTGTGTGGGTGGGTGCGTGTGTGGGTGGGTGCGTGTGTGGGTGGGTGGGTGCGTGTGTGGGTGGGTGCGTGCATGCGTGCGTGCGTGCGTGCGTGTGGGGGGGACCGAGTGCTTATAAGCCGCTGTTGTGCGGATGCTCGACACACTTTTCTTAAGCAGTCATGTTGGACTGAGACACTCTCAAACAGTCGTGTTAGACTGACGTACTTTCTCTCGCAGTCATGCTAGACTGATGAACTGCATGTAAATACTGTAAATCAACCCGTATTCCTCGTTCTCGATGAGAAGCAGTCCTTTCCTTCATCAACGTCCTCAGCGTGGATAAGTTGGACGACGGCATGGGCCAGCTACCTTCGAATTCATGCGAGACTCCAATCTTGACAACGGGTTACGAGCGATGGGATTGAGCCCCCAATCATAACAAGAGCAAGTTATAGCTCAGGCCGACCTTTCTGCCTTTCTGTAGATAAATGCATTTCTCGCTCTCTAGCTATAAAATAGAACAGAGGACTGCTGGCAGACTAGGCTTAGGTGCTCATGGCAACACAACAGGTGAAGCAACACAAAGAGACATTGGGTGATGAACATTTAAAGAACGAGGGGAAAAAACCCAGCAAACCGTTAAAGCAATTGGAGGCAAACTGGAGGTGGGCGTAAGTTTCTTGACGTTGGTCATCCGTTGTCCTCCTCGGCCTGAGGGAGTGATTTATTCTGATGACGTTAGAAATGTTGGAAACCCCTCTGTCTCCGGCTTCCGTTCTTCGCCTGACAAAACTGGCCGCTCTGCCGCCAGTTGTTCGCTTCATGTAACCAAGGTTTTTAGGTGCTGGACTCGCCTCCTCAAATGAATGCGCTCGACTGAAGAAAGGCGGTTGCGATTCTCAGGGAAATGTTGCCGTGTTTCCATTGGACATTCTACGACCTAGTTTGAGAAAAAGATTAGAATCCTGTTTTCATCCGATACGTCCCCGATGTGCTCGATCTGTCGGAGTAGTGCACCGTGTACCAGTTCGCACTGGAATATTTGTATTAGTCGGCTAAAAATACAATTCACAGGTCGTAATGTTGAGGCAAATATATGCACGATTTGGACTACGTTAAAGACGAAGCTGCCGTCATTAGAAGCGTGCACAATAATGTGACAAATTCACTGAAACGTGTCGTTTTTGCTTAGCGCACCCTTGTATCTTGCGCTTCCGTTATTAGTCCTGCATGTTAGTATTGGATCATATACGCTAGTTCAGTGATTTGCGTATCTCGAAATTACGATACGCATATATGGTCCAGCGAGACTTAGTTCTCTTAGTTAGTATGGATCGCTTAAAGCTTGGTCCTTTATGGGCTTCTTTTTTTAATCAGTTGGAGCCAAGGGACGTTAGTTTCGTGTAAGTGCGCTAACACGCGTCTTCGAAGTTCTCCAACCCCCTCCTGCTCATTTCTCGGCACAGTACCTTGTGCCTGCTCAAAAAAAAAAAAAATTGCAGCATTTCGCCATGTGTCGTAATGGAGACGGAGGCCTTGATTGCTCGCGCTTGATTTGCTTCTTCTTTTAATAGTAAGCTACGGGCATACAGCATACGTCAGTTAGGATAGTACACAAGTGACGACAATGAGGCCGCTGTGTACTAGCCTCTCGTTTCTTTCCACAGCCTTTCAGCCAACGCTATTTCTGAAAGCAGACACAAAGAGAACACGCAAGACAGTGATCGAGATATTCGCGGGACTCTCGCGTCTTACATCGGACTGCAGAGGCTTCGATTTGCATAACTCGCCGGCAACTTGGCTGGAGGCGAACTCCTTGCGTATGCGACTGCTTACGCATCGAGGCTCCAGCGCAACCACATTGTCATGCCACAGCGGGAAGTCTGCGTCGAAGTTTGCCCACTCTTTTGCATGGGACGAGATATGCGTACGCGCCGGCATCGCAGCCAACGAGCGTAAAGGAGTGGGGGCGCGGGGGGCAAGGAGGAAGGGTACTCGCGGATGTGCTTAAAAATACGCACTATACTCAAAACTACATCCCCGCATATAACAACTCATCATTCGAGTTTTCCAGAAAGACCGCATATTCGCAGGATGCCATGTGTGGGATGCAAGTCGAAGAATGGAGCGGCAGTGCCGAGTCAGATCGAAGACAATTCTCTTATTCAAAACGGGAGACAAAAGGCGACGTAATGTCGCCAGGCTCGTTAAGTACATCACAAACGACTTTCTTGCAAAAGCCCGTTATGTTGGTCAGGCTCCGAAGGTTATTCGATATCTTGCGTGATTAAAGTTGTCGTGTGGAGCGCACCTTACAGGTAGGTAAACTGGATATGGAAGCAAGAAAAAAAAACTAAACTAAAGGCAGATAAAGGGAGAGGGAATTTAGGGGGACACTAAGTTCTTATATAGATCAGGACATACTAGTTGACGTACTGCGGCAGGAGGCCATCGTCATCTGGTTTCACGGTTTCGTCTTTCTAAGTAGTGTTCGTTGTTAGTAACGTTGTTAGTACTCTCCAAGTAACAATGTCGCATTGTATATTTAAGCGCGAGGCTCTTTCTTCGTGTTACAGAGGTATATAGTTCTAGAAGCGTTAGAATGATGCGAGCAAAAGTATAGTTTCGTCCTAGTGTGCGTGAACGTGACAAACGTTGACTAAAGTGAGCCACGCAAGACTGTCAGCTGCAAACGTTTGTGTACCGGAGTTCCGTGCCCTTGACGCACAAAATGAGCCCCATGTTACGCTCAGAATCATTAAGAGTCCTGTATAATGTAATGGAAGGAAAAGGTTGGCAAACGTAAGGCAAAAGAATAGTAAGGAGTGGGCCTTGCTGAGGTTTCTGAACAGGGGGAAATGCATAATTGGCAGTAGCGTAATCAAAGGCAGGGATGGATGAGGAGACTCGTGGCTATTGTACATACATGCATAGACGATACGTCTAAGGCAAGCTGACCTCAACAATGGCAGCAGCGCTTCTGAATCCTTCTACATCATCGGAATTCGAGGCCACAGTCCCAAGGTCTTACTTTCGTTTGAATGGCAATAGAAGCTATTGCATTAGTATAGTGATTTTGGCGAGTCGGTCTAAATACAAGGTGTGAATTCAGCGCAAAGCGCAAAGTGCGAGAAGATAGGTGTGTGGTTACATTTTTTCGCTAACCAAACGCCTATATCTTCCCGCACTTCGGTGCTTTGCGCTGCATTCGCGCCAGTAGAAGCCCCCTAGGCGACTGTGTTTAACACGGCTTTGTTTCCAGTAAAAATTAACGTCTTACATCTGGAGAGAGAAAAAAAAAAAGCTCCATGCAATCGTACTCTAGTTCATTCGAAGACAGATATGCTGAACCCAACTTAAACAGTTCCAGCGCCGGGACAAAACTAGATGTTCTTGGGAAGCCCCACTTAAGAAGCTTTGTTTCTTTCATTTTCATTTTTCTGTGGCGTTCGCGAATCGCAAGCAATGAAAATTTCAGAATGACTACCACAGATTGTAAGCAGAGGTGCGTTCAGGAATACGGTGTGTCGCTGCATTGCTTGAATGCCCATCGCATTAACGTCGACAGTCATCGTGAGGTGGGTTCTGCCGAATTTTTTTAGTATAGAGTATAACAGAATAGCGAATGTGTTCCACTACTTTTCCGTAAAGAAAGGAAAAGCAAATGACGGCGTAAAAATCCAATGAGCAAGAACAGACAGAAATAAAGGAAGAAAGTTGGTTTCCTTTTCTGACTTTGTTACCTGTTGGTTTCGTGTGGGAAACAGGCAAAATGTTGTAATTATTCTGATAATACAAGCTTCATTTATAACACTCTTCGTCTTCGCGTGCCGTTGTGAGATTATTATTATTTTTTTGTCCGCCTCGATGTACTCGGGTCATTAGTGACAATCTGGAGGAATAGGATCGTTTACAGCAACTATTGAGTCTATGAGGCAAGTGAGCAAGTTAGCAGGCACATTTATCCATGGCAGTAGGTCAGGTTGGACCGACAGCATGAAAACGAAATTGGCAATCAGCGGAATATCTAGCAGGGGCTGGAGTGGAAACAGCATATTTTAAGAATTCGCGAAAAGTAGCTCCCCGATATTCTTGAAAGCAACAAATGCCGAATGATGGCGCCATAGCTCGGAGGCTAGAGAGAAACACTTGAAGAAAAACTGAGAGCGCTGCAGCGAGCTAGGGGGAAAAATTACGGGGGACACGTGAACAGAAAGACCTCGGCGTTGTGCAGATTGTTAGCGCGAGTGTTGATGATACTACAGCTTAAATTAAGGGTGAGAAGTAAGCCTGGACGGGACGTCCAATGTGTGGGACCTTTGGCTGACAACAAAATGGGCAGGAACAGAAAGGCAGGTGTGAACTAGGGCGCGGGACAGGTAGGATACGACAAAAATCTCAAGTATAGGGTTTGGTGCGCTAGAGGTGCAATTGCCGAGCCTTTGTTTTGCACTATACTTGATTTTATAAGGTGATTATTATTATTATTATTATTATTATTATTATTATTATTATTATTATTATTATTATTATTATATCTGAAGCAGTCCTTCTGCCTAATTGCTGTTGTCAACTGTAAGCAAAAATTTTGGTGATAACGTCATTTGCCGTGAGGTATGCGTCCTAACCGAATAGCAGCCGGTCCGTGGGTCGTAGTCGCTGCTCTGCCTCCCACGTCGAACGCCGACGAGTGGCTCGGTCATTGAAGAGCTCTCTTTACTTGCTCCAGGATGCAAACATCTTTAGGCTTTAGATGCAAAACAGGAGCGAACAGCATCGACCCGGCCGTGGGTACCAGGCGCGTTTCCTTCGACCCCCAGCGGGTGGAAATCTATATACAGACTTGAAAGTGCATATGCGAACCTATACACGCGTATAGACGTAGAAGGATAACAACGATACGGGGCCAGAGAGCAAAGGGGAAGCAGAAGGACGGCAGCAATTGAAAGCGAATGCTGAGGGGGCCCCAAGACGGCGGCGCAGAGTAAAACACGCCATTCGCATCTCGCACATTTCTCGCGTTGGAACTCGTTGCTATCTAGAAGAATGTACGCACAAACGTATGCAGATGCCATGACGGTTGCGCCAGGACGCTAACGTGCACGTCTGCTTCCTAAGGTCCGTGTAGGTCCGCCCCACTGGCTTCGCAGGGATGAAGCAACCTCGTTGGGCCGCCACGGAGAAAAAAGAAACACGCGAGCGTGCGTGTGTGTGCATAAACGCGTGAATAATGAATAACATGTCCGAGCGAGGAAAAAGAAAGAAAAAAAGATTGGAAAGAGTTAGAAACCAAACAGAATATTAACTTGAAACATTCCGCCACCCACAGTTACCACGACGCCTATACACCCATGCATCCGACACCACGCGCCATATGCAGTACGTATACACGCCAAGCACTTCTTTCTCTTCCCCCACCCCCATCGCTATTCCAGAGCTCGAACGCTTTGAGGTCTCGCTGATGGGCAAGATGATGAAAAAGAAAAACATGCAAAGAGTTCGGGTGCCTTGTTCGCAATGCGAAGGACGCAAGTAGGCTTCGTCCAGTGGTGCTATAGAGTGAAATGCAAGAGTGATCGAAGAGAGCAAGGCAAGCAAACATACTTGTAAAAAATAGGCGGGGAGTGGGGGAGGAAGGGATACGGTCGGAAGGGATCGCTAAAGCAGATGCAGGCGCAAATGGGTCGAAGGAAAAAAAAAAAAAAGAACCGCCTCCACTCCTTGCCGCGTTCATGTCGGCTGCCCGTTGCCAGAATTTATTCGACGCGCGGGGCGTCATGTATACATATCAGGCGTTTTTCGCGCGACCTTTCAAAGTGGGATCTCGTATTGCATATAAAATTGCCTCCTTTCCTTTGCATATAGGAAGTCGTTCTGCATAGTGCGGTGGTGCCGGTCCTCTCTCTCGGGATGCCGAGTCGCTCCACGAACGTCGGCGCTGCAGCCGTTACTCTCTCGCGCATGTGTGCTACAGTTGCTGCGAAGCCGTAACATCCGATGGCGGTGAAGAAATCTCGTGCCAACTGGGTCCCACCATGTGCGATGCTTCCGTCTTGTCCTGTCCCTGTAGAGAAGCAGCGATTGCGCGCGCGCCGCCGCCAGTCCTTCGGCACGGGGTGTATCTCTCTTTCGTGGCCGAAACCATATGAAGAAAAAGCACTTAGAAGCCAGAAAAGGCATAGGGAAAATCAACTGCTGCCTTTCATTGAGATGAAGAAATGATAAGGAAAAGGGGGAAATGAAAGCGGACGAAAAGACAACTTGCCGCAGGCGGGAGCCGAACCCCCAACTTCCGCATTACGCGTGCGGTGCTTCACGGATTAAGCTGCACCGCGGCGGCCGTCCTCCCGCTCATTTTCTTGCATATTTGCGCCATTTGGATGTTTGTGTCAGTGCCCCCAAAGAAGATCAGCGCAGAAGACCTTATACGCGCTACTAAGGTTCCTGTGGTCTACGGGACTTCACAATAGACTTTAAAAACGCCGCCACCTACCACTTTATAGCGTACGCAGTTTGTTTGTCTTCGTCTCTCTTTCTCTCTCTTTCCTTTTCCACTCTCTCTTTTTATTCCCCATCTCCCTTCCCCCCGTGCAGGGTAGCCAACCGTAACTTCCTCTGGTTCACTTCCCTGCCTTTCTATGCATCTTCTCTCTCTCTCTTGTGCATGTGTACAAAAATTTACCCTGGTAACATACAGGAATTCTATACCATTAACGAGAGGGTGGCAGGTATTGTTGTGAAACTTAATAAGAGGTACAAAATCACGGGTGTACAGGTCTACGGCCCTACATCCAGTCATGATGACCAGGAAGTCGAAAGCTTCTACGACGACGTGGAATCGGTGATAGGTAAAGTCAAAACAAAATACGCTATACTGATGGGCGACTTCAATGCCAAGGTAGGCAAGAAGCAGGCTGGAGACAAGGCAGTGGGGGAATATGGGATAGGCACTAGGAATAGCAGGGGAGAGTTATTAGTAGACTTTACGGAACAGAATAATATGGGGATAATGAATACCTTCTTCCGCAAGCGGGATAGGCGAAAGTGGACGTGGAGGAGCCTGAACGGTGAGACTAGCAATGAAATAGACTTCATACTCTGAGCTAACCCTGGCATCATACAAGATGTGGACGTGCTCGGCAAAGTGCGTTGCAGTGACCATAGGATGGTAAGAAGTCGAATTAGCCTAGACATGAGGAGGAAACGGAAGAAACTGGTACATAAGAAGCCGATCAATGAGTTAGCGGTAAGAGGGAAAATAGAGGAATTCCAGATCAAGCTACAGAACAGGTATTCGGCTTTAACTCAGGAAGAGGACCTTAGTGTTGAAGCACTGAACGACAATCTTGGAGGCATTATTAAGGAGTGTGCAATAGAAGTCGGTAACTCTGTTAGACAGGATACCAGTAAGCTATCGCAGGAGACGAAAGATCTGTTAAGGAAACGCCAATGCATGAAAGCCTCTAACCCTACAGCTAGAATAGAACTGGCAGAACTTTCGAAGTTAATCAACAAGCGTAAGACAGCTGACATAAGGAAGTATAATATGGATAGAATTGAACATGCTCTCAGCAACGGAGGAAGCCTCAAAGCAGTGAAGAAGAAACTAGGAATTGGCAAGAATAAGATGTATGCGTTAAGAGACAAAGCCGGCAATATCATTACTAATATGGATGAGATAGCTCAAGTGGCTGAGGAGTTCTATAGAGATTTACACAGTACCGGCGGCACCCACGACGATAATGGAAGAGAGAATAGTCTAGAGGAATTCGAAATCCCACAGGTAACGCCGGAAGAAGTAAAGAAAGCCTTGGGAGATATGCAAAGGGGGAAGGCAGCTGGGCATGATCAGGTAACAGCAGATTTATTGAAGGATGGTGGACAGATTGTTCTAGAGAAACTGGCCACCATGTATACGCAATGCCTCATGACTTCGAGCGTACCGGAATCTTGGAAAAACGCTAACATCATCCTAATCCATAAGAAAGGGGACGCCAAAGACTTGAATTATTATAGACCGATCAGGTTACTGTCCGTTGCCTGCAAAGTATTTGCTAAGGTAATTGCAAATAGAATAAGGAACACCTTAGACTTCCGTCAACCAAAGGACCAGGCTTGATTCCGTAAAGGCTACTCAACAATAGACCATATTCACACTATCAATCAGGTGACAGAAAAATGTGCGGAATATAACCAACCTTTATATATAGCTTTCATTGATTACGAGAAAGCGTTTGATTCAGTCGAAACCTCAGCAGTCATGGAGGCATTGCGGAATCAGGGTGTAGACGAGCCGTATGTAAAAATACTGAAAGATATCTGTAGCGGCTCCACAGCCACCGTGGTCCTCCATAAAGAAAGCAACAAAATCCCAATAAAGAAAGGTGTCAGGCAGGGAGATACAATCTCTCCAATGCTATTCACAGCGTTTTTACAGGAGGTATTCTGAAGCCTGGATTGGGAAGAATTGGGAATAAGAGTTAAGGGAGAATACCTTAGTAACTTGCGATTCGCTGATGATATTGCCTTGCTTAGTAACTCAGGCGACCAATTGCAATGGATGCTCACTGACCTGGAGAGGCAAAGCAGAAGGGTGGGTCTAAAAATTAGTCTGCATAAAACTAAAGTAATTGTTAACAGTCTCGGAAGAAAACAGCAGTTTACGATAGGTAGCGAGGCACTGGAAGTGGTAAGGGAATACATCTACTTAGGACAGGTATTGACCGCAGATCCGGATCATGAGACTGAAATAATCAGAAGAATTAGAATGGGCTAGGTTGCGTTTGGCAGGTATTCTCAGATCATGAACAGCAGGTTGCCATTATCCCACAAGAGAAAAGTTTATAACAGCTGTGTCTTACCAGTACTCACGTACGGGGCAGAAACTTGGAGGCTTACGAAAAGGGTTCTACTTAAACTGAGGACGACGCAACGAGCTATGGAAAGAAGAATGATGGGTGTAACGTTAAGGGATAAGAAAAGAGCAGATTGTGTGAGGGAACAAACGCGAGTTAATGATATCTTAGTTGAAATCAAGAAAAAGAAATGGGCATGGGCAGGACATGTAATGAGGAGGGAAGATAACCGATGTTCATTAAGAGTTACGGAATGTATTCCAAGGGAAGGGAAGCGTAGCAGAGGGCCGCAGAAAGTTAAGTGGGCGGATAAGATTAAGAAGTTTGCAGGGACAACATGGCCACAATTAGTACATGACCGGGGTAGTTGGAGAAGTATTGGATAGGCCTTTGTCCTGCAGTGGGCGTAACCAGGCTGCTGCTGCTGCTGCTGCTGCTGCTGCTGATGATGATGATGACATTGCAAACAGTGAGAAGTGTGGTGCGACTGCCGTGCTCATCGGGAGATCGCGAGAGGCAGCGCGTGGGTGACGCGTGGGCGTGATTCACAGCAGCAGCCGCTACAGACAGACCTCCGCTCAAGCAGGGCTTTGTTTCCATTTGTGGTATCGGTGGACGCGCTCGCCCGATGTCATCGGCAAACAGCCGACGGCGCGCTACTCTGGCGCCATCTCGTAGCGGTTGTCGCCGCAGAGCCCGTCTTGCGCGGCACTGCGCTTTTCTTCTCGCGTTTTCACCATACCCTTCCCGTCCGTTTTCCGCCTCATGGTTGCGCTGCACCCTCCATCGCGCGCTCTCTTCGCTATCACTGTCATTCATCCCCTGCTGTGCTCCGCGTTCTCTCTCTGATCTTTCGCTGTGCTCGTTCCCTCGCTTACGCCAAGGGACGACGCCGAGGGACGCTGACGCTAAATGCAGGAACGAGCGCCTAATACCCCTGTCACATCGGCACCCGTAAGCTCATTTTAACACCGTTATCTTTATCTCGAAGTCTGCTAGATGCACTCGGTGTCACACGGTCCTACTTCGGCTAAGGAAGTTTAATGGAGCTTTTGGCGCCAACCTCCCGTGGCGGCTGAAGGGACTACTGTCGTGTCCATACTGGTTTTTGTAAAACTGAGTTCATTGATTATTTACATTGAAGGTAATCTCGCATGTGTTTAGAACATTTGTATTGAATTAAACAAAAGTCCCAGCACAATTCAACAACAGTAATGCTTGCTGCTGCCCGATACGCTCGACCTAGGCAGCTTGGCGCCATGTCTCTCGTTTTTGAGGGTGTTTACATGAACCCGACAGCAGCGGGTCGAGTCGGCTTGCCGCGCTGGAATATGCCTGTCGAGTTAATGCAAATACTAGCCGGTTGGGCTGAACAAGCGTCTAGTCGGGCTCAGTCAACCCAATTGCCCGGGGTAGGTGACCCACCCAGACCGGTTTGCAGTGTGCATGTACACGCAGACTGGTCGGATCCGCCAGCGCCGAGACTTGCGCGGGAACAGTGTGAGGTCGCTGTTTAGGCGCCGGCAGCAGGAATAGCAGCAGGACGAGGCCAAGACAAGCACTGTGCAGTGCAACCACATCGTAATGATAAGACCCACGAAAGAGAGATCTTGCAGACGGCAGCGGGGACAGGAAGCGCAGTTTGAACGCGTTGATATCTCGGCTCGACGCGGCGTGCCTTCGTTATCCAGGCTCATTAGAAGCGAGTTCATGTAAACGCGTTCACGTAGGGCTCGGTCAGCCCGATTACCGTTCTCGATCCGCTCGTGTCGGTTTCATGAAAACGTAGCCTTTGTTGTGCTAGACCTGCAGTGGTTGGTGTGGCCACTCCACTCATGACCGACATCGGCACTGTAGACAAAAACTTTCGGCACAGACACTTAAGACTGCTTACTTGTGGGAATGCGAAAGCATTGTCGCTTTGGGGAAATGTTTTCGCGTAGGTACTCATCCGTATGTCGCCTTTCGCGTTATAAACTTGCATGCATTCCATTTTTCTTCGCTTGCTTCGTTTTCTGCGGCGTGCTTCCGCGGGCGACCACGTTTCACAGATTTATTTATTTATTTATTTATTTATTTATTTATTTATTATACATCAAATACCCTAGTGCAAGGGTGTTACATGAGGGGTGGGCATTAGTACCGGGTTTGTTCGATGTGCGCTTTGAACAGAGCGGGGCTGGAGGGATGCACGACCTGGGGCGGAAGGTCATTCCAGTCCTTGGCTGTTTGAACAAAAAATGAGCGAAGGTGGGCAGTTGTGCGGACATGCGCAAGATAAACGGTGTTTTGGTGGTTAGTACGGGAAGGTGTGCGATGTGCGGGCATGAAAACAGATGCATCAGACAAAGAATGGAAGAATTTGTGAAAAAGGATTAGTCGAGCGACTTTGTGTTGCAATTGTAAGTTTACAAGATGGGCTTTGTTCTTTATGTTAGTGACATAGTGGCTTGAGTAATCTGAATACATAAACCTAGCTGCCCTACTCTGAACAGATTCTAACTTTTTGGGCAGATTAGATTGGTGTGCGTCCCAGACGGCGCAAGCGCGGTCAAGTTTCGGACGGACTAATGTTAAATATGCAAAACGTTTCACAGAAGGAGGAGCAAATCGTAGGTTTCGTCTGAGGTTGTCAAGAACTTGATTTGCTTCGTTAGAAATGTTTGTTATGTGGGGCGACCAAGTGAGATCTGGTGTTATGGTTCTACCTAAATATTTATCGGAATTCATGGGTAATATTTCGGAGCCGCAAATAAAGTCTGTCGGAGTAGGATAGGATTTTCTGCGATGGAAAGAAACGACAGATGTTTTCCTAATGTTGCCTAATCTGCCAAGTTCTGCACCAGGTTTCAATAGTTATTAGACCATCTTGGAAGGTCTGGGAGTCATTATGTTAGTTAACAGGACAATAAATTACGCAGTCATCAGCGAATAAACGGATATTAGACGATATATTAGTAGTGAGGTCGTTAATATAAATTAAATATAGGAGAGAACCGAGAGCCGTACCCTGAGGTACATCTGAGACGACAGGACGTCGGGATGATGAAGTCTGGTAGGCATAAACGAACTGTTCCCGGTTAGACAATAAAATTTTCATCCAGTTTAGAACGGCAGTGTGAAGATTTAGGCTCGAAAGTTTGAAAGAAAGACGATTATGCGGTACTTTATCAAAGGCTTTTTCAAAACCTAAGAAAAAGGGCGTCTACAGGAACATTGTCAACAATACTTGAGATGACGTCATTAATAAAGAGCGCTAGTTGTGTGTCACACGAAAAGCCTTTCTGAAATCCGTGGTGACTGGGGTGGAAAATGTACAGAGGTAAGAAAATTGATGGTTTGAGAATAGATTATGTATTCGATTAGATTACAGCACACACGTGTTAGTGATATTGGGCGGTACCTTGCAGGTGAGAATGACGGACATTTCTTGGGAATTGGAATAACCTTGCCAACCTTCCAGTCTCGTGGCACCACTCCAGATGACAGTGATTGCTGAAAGATATGTGACAGTACGGCAGCAGAAAAATGGCTAGTGTTTTTTAAAACTCTACAATTTATAAAATCAATTCCAGCTGAAGATTACATCTTTGCAGGATTCAGTTACTTAAACGATACCATCAGGTTCGAAGATAACATTACGCATACCAGGGTAATTGTGGTGGGGCACACACATGGAAATACATGGTCAGGTTCATCAGTAAAGACCGAGCAAAACGTGAAATTCACTGTTTCTGCAACTTCGAACTCCTGGACTGGAACATTTTGTTGATCGGATAACGAGACGGGCTTCGAATAGGTTAGGTTTATGGTGTTCCAAAACTTTCTGGGGTTTGTGCGCAGCATACCTGGCAGGGTGGAAGAGAAGGATGTTTGCTTAGCGTCTGAGATCATGGATTCATAAAGTTTTTCGGCCTCACAATATTTTTTCCATGTATGCTTCAAGTTTGATGTTTTAGCTGACCGGAAATGTCTTTTCTTTTTATTGTTAAGGTGTTTTAATGTGTTATTGTACCATGGGGAAGAAGGACGTTCTGTAATGGAGATGGTGCGGATGTATGTGTTTATCAAATGCTGCATTTTGTTTTTAAAGAGCTCCCAATTTACGTCGACAGAACGATTGAAAAGATCTACAAGGAACCAGTCGCAGAAAGAGGCTAGTTCGTCATTCATACCTTGATAGTCGTCTTTGGCGTATAGGGTTATTGTTTTCTTTACTTTCTTTGGATTGGGAAAGTTATATTGGAAAGTGGCATGAATAAGTGGCGTGATCACTTAGGTTGGTTAGATTAGAGACGGACTCAACTTTATTGGGTTGGAACATTAAAAATAAATCTAGCAGGCTTGATGAATTAAGAGTCGTCCGTGTAGGGAAGGTAATTATTCGGGATAAGTTGAAGGTTAGGCAAGTATCTATAAAGCCACTTTCAATATTCTGTTTTGAAGTCGTTAATGATAAGTTTGACCAAGTTATGAGGGGAAGTTAAAATCCTCAAGTAAAAGAAGAGGAGCATGATACGCAGCTGAAGTATAGTTGAAGAGCATCATGAAACTCGCCAATGAACGAGTGATGGGAATCAGGGGGGTGGTAGCAAGCGCGAACGGTAATGGGTGTAACGGCAGGTTTGCAGCGAATGAAGATAATTTCAAGACTGGAAGGAATGTCGATAGCGCGGCATTTTAAACTGTGATGAGTGGCGATTAACACCCACTCCTACACCTGTTTTTTTGGGATCGCAACGAAAGATATCAAAGTCATTAAATAGAGGGAGCAATCCAGAGTCGGAAATGAATGAATTCGGTTATGTTTCGGTTAGTACGACGAAGTTACATTCGTTGCCTGTATGTGGTTGAGCAGGGAATCGCGTTTAGGCAATATGCGCCCAATATTAGTATAAATAAGTGAAAGAAAGTTGGCATTGGACTGAGTGGGGCCTTCAGTAAGTATGGTGCACGTGGGAGCTCCGTTTGTGTAGTCGGGTCGAAACTGCAAGTGAACTTATCGATGGTTAATGTTCGCTATGCAAGCTTATAGGGTCGGGATTGGGCTTTGCCGAATGCAATCAGCCGCTTGTGTATCAGGTGGGTGTTGGGGGAGTAATCTTGCGATAGGCTGTATGTAGTTTTTTTTTGCGTTAGAAAGAATGCGGTCTTTATCTTTGAAGTTCGTAAACTTTACAATGATCGGCCTATTTCTGCTAGGTTGGAAAGTTCCCAGTCAGTGTGCACGTTCGATATCACGTGGGTTGAGCGTTATATCATGGGTAGCCTTGCAGTGATTTGCGATTAATTCCTCTGATTGTGCCCATGTCTCACGCTCGGAATCTTGGTGTCAATAAAGAATAAGGTGATTTCGTCGGGATCGATCGTCTGAATCGTGAATGCTGCATGTTCGTTCTGCGATTTGCGCACAATTTTGAACAGCAATAGATCGAATGTCCTCGACGCCTGCTTTAATTGTGCCTACGGTGGCACAATCTTTTTCTATTTTAGCAAGCCGTTGGTTTACATTGTCAAACGTTTTGTCATTCTGAGAGAGAGTAGTTTTGATGGCTTTCATTTCTTTCATGAGAGAGGCTTGATTTAATCGAATTTCACGGAGAGCAGCTGACAAGACGTCAGTAGCTGTTTGGATTGAAGCGGAACAGGTGGTAGGGCCTGGATTTTCTTCGATATCTCCGGACAGCAATAGCAGGTTCAATAAACAGCAACGGTACTGGTATAAGGCACCAATGCAATACCGTGGGCTCGGCAACGCTATAAATGCGTAATACCGCGTAGGCTTTGCAAATATGGAGTAAGGGTTCGTTACCTGCATGAAAAACAGGCGGCGCAGGTAAGCGTTCGCCATCGTTGCCGTGCTTGCGAGCTCCCTGGTGGGACCATGGGGGACGTTGATGCTTTTATGGCGGCGATGGCGCGTCGGTGTCGAATTCGTGACGTGGCTGGCACGTGACATCGGGGAGGGGGCAAATCGTGGCAGATCAGGTAGCGGTTTCACGGAGCAGCGCGCAGCATCCAGAGGTTTTGCGTGAAGAGTGGTAGCGGCATGTCGGTTGGTCGTGGCGGTCGCTGGTGCAGCTGGGCCAGGCATCCGTTAGGACCGTGAGACACCAGACAGAAGACCAGCGGGACACATGCCAAGGCAACCATCTGCCTGAAAAACAGGCGGCGCAGGTGAGCGTTCGCCATCGTTGCTGAGCGTTGAGGTGGATGCTGCTGGATGCCAGATACCGCTGAGATGGACGCGTCGGAGCACATCCCGGTAGGCACAGCACCGACAACATCCGAAGAGCAAGTGAAACGCGGGAGGCAGCGACGTGACGTGTGCAATGACGCATGCAGTAGGCACGCCTCATTTTATAAACTCGTGATTTGGCGTCGAGAGTGCATCACAGTAGACACAACATCGATGAAATCCGAAGAGCAAGACACACTTGAGAGGCAGTGATCGAGGCAGTGATCTTACGGGTGCAATGATGCACGCGCTAGGCACACATCATTTTACAAACTCATGATGTGGGGCCGAGAGCGCATCGCAGTAGACACAGCGCCGATGAAATCCGAAGAACAAGTGACACGTGAGAGGCAGTGATCGAGGCAGTGATCTGACGGGTGCAATGATGCACGCACCAGGCACACCTCATTTTATAAACTCATGGTTTGGGGCCGAGAGCGCATCGCAGTAGACACAGCATCGATAAATTCCCAAGACCAAGCGACACGTGAGAGGCAGTGACCGAGGTAGTGATGTGACGGGTCCAATGATGCACGCACCAGGCACACCTGATGTTATAAACTCATGATTTGGCGTCAAAAGTGCATCGCAGTAGACACAGCATCGATGAAATCCGAAGAGCAAGTGGCACGTCAGAGGCAGTGACCGAGGCAGTAGCGTGGCAGGTGCAATGATGCACGCACTAGGCACAACATTAGTCAGTAACCGTGGAGCCACCGTGCTGTCGGGGAAGCGTGCTCTTCTCGCACCTTAGGAGCCCGAGTTCGATTCCCGCCCAGCTAGAAATGTACCAAATTTTCTTTCCAATTCTACTGTCTTTGTTTAGAGAAACCTGCCTGAAAAATCTGACGTCAATCGAAGCATTTTGACGTGTTTTTACTCGTCGCACCGTCGGTAATTTTTGGTACCATCTTTCAGTCATGCCGCCGCTGATAGCGACGAATTTTCGCGTAATGAAGCATATAATGCTTTCGCATTTATAGAGGGAGAGGTCACCGCACACGAAATGTTGCGTTTTAGTATAGTTTGCAACAGTTCGGGTAGCAGAACTCAGAGCCTACTCGCCACGCCGCAAAGAAAAACACAGAGTGAACGAGGTGGCTAGCGTCGCTGTCAGGACTGCTAGATTTAGTGAGCGTACTTTAATTTTAACGAGGTGCATCTTTTTCGCATCAAATGTAGTCCATAATATTTTTATGGAAGAGGCGTTAATTATAATAGCTACGAGCGTAATTAGAAGTTACATTCTTGTACTTGTACAAAAAACAAGCATCCCTGAATGCGCCTCTGGAGGCTTCCTTTAATATCTCGTCATTGGCCGTGTGACACGACCACAACTTCATTGAAGTCCACCACTTGTGGACTAATGGTCTTACGTTCGAGAAATAACGAATTCAAGGCATTCGTGAGAGAGAGAGATGCAAATGAGAGAAAGGCAGGAAGGTTAACCGGAGTTAAAACCTCCGGTTGGCTACCGTGCACTAAGGGAACAGAAAGGGGAAGTAAAGACGGAAAGAAGAGCGGTGACAAAAATAAAAGCGTGAGAAAAATGAAAAGGGACAAAATGGGGGGGGGGGGTCATTATAGTCTTTGTAATAGGCCACTGCCACGTAAAAAGGTCAACAGAGCCTTGACCGACTTTCGATGCGACGACAGTTCATGTCGGCATTCCAAGACTGATTGTTCTGAAAGTAGCCTGTCGTCAAGGCGCAACAACGCGGTCGCTAGTGACAGCCGGTGCGCGCTGTATCGATGACATTGGCAAAGTACATGTTCTATAGTCTCTTCGCCGCCACAGTGACTGCAAGCCGGGCTCTCGTCCATACCGACTCGGAAGGCGAAATATCCTGTGTAAGCGACATCAAGCCACAGTCGGCAAAGTTCTGCTGTCTCAAGTCGAGAGAGTCCGGATGGGGGTCGAAGTCGAAGGGCGGGTCTAGTCGGTGTAGGAATGTGTGCTTCAAGCTTGGTGTGTTCCATAAAGTTCTGATGGCTTCATTTGCATGCACACGAATTTTTATTGCAACGTCTGTTCTTGAGAATGGAATAGAGTCTTGCAAGCACTCCTCATGTGCAGATCGTGCGGCTGCATCGGCATGTTCGTTGCCCATTATGCCACAGTGGCTTGGAATCCACTGTAACGTGATGTCGTGTCCTCGCTCGACTAGGTGGTGAAGCAGTAGTTTGATTTCTAGAACTAGTTGTTCGTGGGGTCTGCGACGTAAGGCAGAAACCAAACAATGAAGAGCAGCGTTGGAGCCACAGAACACACTCCGCTTCTTGGGTAGTTCATCAGAAATTACACGAAGTGCACAACGAATAGCAGCGAGCTCCGTGGCAGTCGACGTAGTCTGGTGAGATTGTCGAATCTTCATGGTGGAGGCTTTTGCAGGTAAGATCACCGATCCTGCAGACCCATTCACCGTGGTTGAAGCGTCAGTATATAGATGATGATGCTCGTTGTATGTCTTCTACAGCAAGAGCAGTGAAAGCTGCTTGAGTGCTGGAGACGAGAGTTGGGCTTTTGTTCGTATTCCTGGTACCATTAGTCGAACTTTTTCTTGAGCCAAGCACCATGGGGGAAACGGAACTCTTGCTGGAGTTGTATAACCTGATGGAAGCTATGCACGATAGGGCAGAACTGTTTCACAAAAAGACGCACGTGGTCGATCCTCTGGCAGTGAAGCTAGATGATGGGCAGGGGCTCAAGCAAGCTGTCTAAACGTGTGCTCTGAGCGCTTCCATGACTATATGTGTCTTGGCTGAGAAATCATGCGCAATCGCGATTGTTTCAGCTGTTGACAAGCACCGCGGCAATCCAAGACAAACTCTAAGTGCCTAGACCTCGACGCTTTCGAGTGTACGGATATTACTTCTGCAGGTGTTGGTCAGCACAGGCAAGCTGTATCGCAAATACCCAAGAAAGAATGTCCTGTATAGTTGCATCATTGCGTGTGCTGACGTACCCCAGGCATTTCCTCGAAGAAATTTTAACACATTAGAAACATCCGTCAGGCGCTTCTTTAGGTAGGCCATGTGAAGACTCACGGAGGTAACGATCAATGATTCATCATCATCATCATCGTCGTCGTCGTCATCATCATCATCATCATCATCATAATCCTATTTTATGTCCACTTCAGGACGAAGGCCTATGCCTGCGATCTGTAATTACCCCTGTCCTACGCCAACCGATTCCAAATATCACCCGCAAATTTCCTAATTTCGTCGCACCACCTAGTTTTCTGTCGTCCTCTACTGCGCTTCCCTTCTATTAGTACCCATTTTGTCACCCTAATGGTCCAACGGTTATCTAATCTGCGCATTACATGACCTGCCCAGCTCCATTGCTTTCTCTTGATGTCAATTAGAATATACCCTACCCGCTGCTCTCTCATCCAAACCGCTCTCCTTCTGTCTCTTAACGTTATGCCTAGCATTCTTCGTTCCATCGCTCTTTGCGTGGTCCTTAACTTGTTCTCAAGCTTCTTTGTCAGTCTCCAAGTCTCTGCCCCATATGTCAGCACAGGTAGAATGCATTGATTGTATACCTTCATTTTCAATAATAACGTTAAGCTTCAGGTCAGGAGCTCACGATGTCTGCAGTATGCGATCCAACACATTTTTATTCTTCTGTAAATTTTTTTCTCATGGTCAGGGTTCCCTGTGATTAGTTTACCTAGGTAAACGCACTGCTCCGCAGACTCTAGAGGCTGACTTGCAATCTTGAACTCTTGTTCCCTTAGCAGGTTATTTATCATTATCTTTGTCTTCTGCATATTAATCTTCAGCCCCACTCTTACACTCTCCCTGTTAAGGTCCTCGATCATTCGTTGTAACTCGTCTGCATTGTTGCTGAATAGAACAATGTCATCGGCAAACCGAAGGTTGCTGAGGTATTCGCCGTCGATCCTTACTCTTAAACCTGCCCAGTTTAATAGCCTGAATACTTCTTCCAAGCACGCAGTGAATGGCATTGGATAGATTGTGTTTCCTTGTCTGACCCCTTTCTTTATAGGTATCTTACTACTTTTCTTGTGTAGAGTTAAGGTGGCTGTGGAATCTCTGCAGATATTTTGTAAGGTATTTACGTAAGCGGTCTGTACTCGTTGATTACGCAATGCCTCTATGTCTGCTGGTATCTCTACTGAATCAAATGCTCTTTCGTAATCTATGAAAGCCATATAGAAAGGCTTATTGTACTCTGCGGATTTCTCGATAACCTGATTAATGACATGGATGTGATCCACTGTAGAGTATCCCTTCCTGAAGCCAGCCTGTTCCCTTGGTTGACTAAATTCGAGTGTTGCGCTTATTCTATAGGAGATTTTTTTGGTAAATATTTTGTATAATACTGGGAGCTAGCTAATGGGCCTATAATTTCTCAGTTCTTTAACGTCTTCATTTTTGTGGATTAGTATATTGTTCGCATTCTTCCAGTTTTCTGTGGCCCTTCCAGTCGATAGACATTTTGTATAGAGAGCCACCAGTTTTTTTTAGCATTATGTCTCTTCTTATCTTTGATTAAATCGACTATTATTCCATGTTATCCTGCCGCTTTTCCCCGTTTCATGTCTTGCAAGGCGCTTCTGACCTCATCTCTAGTTATAGAAGTTTCTGTATCCAGTTCATTATTGTTTCGAATGGAGTACTCCTGAGTCTTCTGGGTACTGTACAGGTCAGTATAGAATTCTTCCGCGGTGTTTATTATACCTTCTAGATTGCTGACGATATTACCCTGCTTATCTTTCAGTGCATAGACCTTGGTTTGTCCTATGCCAAGTTTCCTTCTGACTGATTTCAGGCTGCGTCCATTTTTTACGGCTTCTTTAGTCTTTCTAACGTGATAATTTCGAATGTCACTTATTTTCGCCTTCTTTATCAGTTTTGACAGTTCCGCGAATTCTATCTTATCTCTTGAGTTGGACACTTCAATTCTTTGTCGTTTTTTATTAGGTCCTTTGTTACTTGGGAGAGCTTGCCTACTGGTTGCCTTGGTGCCTCGATTCCCACTTCAATTGCTGCCTCTGAAGCCATCCGCGTTACGGTTTCATTCATTACCTCTATGTCATCATCATCATCACCTCTTTGTTCTAAGGCTGCATATTTGTTTGCAAGTACGTACCAGCCTAAATTTGTCTTCTTTTACCCTCATTGCCTCTATGTTGACTTGTTTCTTCTTGACCAATTTTACTTTTTCTCTGTTCAAATTGAGGTGAATCCTGGCCCTCACTGACCTATGATCACTGCCCTTTACCGTAGCTATCACTTCTACATCCGGCACTATGGTGGGATCGGCAGAGAGTAAAAAATCGATTTAATTTCTTGTTTCACCATTAGGGCTTTTCCAGGTCCATTTTCTGTTGCTAAGTTTCCTAAAAAAGGTGTTCATTATTCTCAGCTTATTCCTTTCTGCTAATCCTACCAGCATCTCTCCTCCAGTGTTTCTAGAGTCGACGCCGTAGTTGCCAATTGCCTGTTCACCCGCCTGCTTTTTCCCCACTTTTATTTTATTTATTTATTTCACAATACTGCCGGCTTCCACGTTCTGATCGAAGTCGTGCCGAGCAGTGGAATAAGGAAGACTCGCCTCTTCGTGCTCAACGTATATAGCTCCCTCTCGCAAAGATACTGCACTCACACTTTCGACGCCCTCTTTCGCGAAGCGATGGCCAAGGCCGCCTCCAATCTCTTGCTGATATGTGGAGACTTCAACGCGCCGCACGCGCAATGGGGATACGGAGCCGATTCACCGAAAGGGAAGAGGCTAACCGGACTGATGGACGAGCTCGGCCTGACTGTACTCAACTAACCGGCTTCGCATACCAGGACCGGACAGGGAGTGTGCCACGACACATCCCCCGACCTCACCGTCTGGTCCCGCGCGGGCGTGGTCACTTGGTAGAACTCCTTCGAAGACCTGGGGAGTGACCACAGGATCCTGTGCGTGACCGTAGGAGGGGATGAAAGCGAGCAGGACGTCTGCAGAAAGACCAGAATCGTGGACTGGGACAGATTCCGGAAAATAGAGAACGAGACAAGAAGGAGGGCCCGATTGAAGACATCAAAGAATGGTGCGGAGAACTACTCGCGGACGTAGAGAAAGCCACCGATGAGATCGAATGGACGGACTGGCGACAAGAACCCCCCAGAGAAGGAGGAGACAGATCCCGCGGAGCCGGGGACGACGGCGCTCCCCAACCGTCCAGAGTGGACAGCTGGCTGGCACATCTGGTTACGGCCAAGAAATCCATGCAATAGAGAGCGAGTAAGCAAAAACTCAACAGGAAGATACGCAAGAAGATGGCCGAAATCAACCGTGAGATCGAGTCGCATTGTGCCCGCCTGTGCGAGCAAGAATGGCAGGAGCTGTGCGACACGATGAACGGAAAATGAGCGCGGGACGCATCTGGAAGATTCTCAGGCACCTGCTCGACCCGACAAGTACCAGAACGGCGACCCGTACAGAGATGGCCAAGCTGCGACACAAGTACAAGGACGACCCGGGTGCCTTCGCGGAAGAGATCGTGAAGACGCACCTCGCTCGACCGGAAAGGCAGAGTCACCCAGAGTACCGTGGGGCTCCCAATGAGGAGCTGGACGCGGAGTTTTCCATGCAGGAAATTAGAACGGTCCTGCAGCCATTGTAGACCAACTCGGCGCCCGGTGCTGACAGAATCACAAACAAAATCCTGAGGAACCTGAACGACGACGCCATCGAGAAGCTCTGCGAGTACATCAACGCAGGCTGGAAGGAGGGCCCCATTCCGCAAGAGTGGAAGACTGCGGATGTTATACTCATGCCAAAGCCGGGAAAACCGCTAGAGGTCCGAAACATGAGGCGGATCTCCCTCACGTCCTGCGTCGGGAAAGTGATGGAGCATGCCGGCTCAACAGGGTGACGGCGCTCCTCGAGAAGAAGGACGCCTTCGGCACCCACATCATCGGCTTCCGGAAGGGAGTTTCTACGCAGGACGCCATGTTGCAGATCAAGGAACAGGTCGAGAACGCTTCGAGCACGCACGTGCGCGCCCTGCTCGGGCTAGACTTCAAGAGCGCCTTCGACACTGTGAAGCACATGGTCATGCTGGACATTATCAGCCGACTCGATCTCGGGGCGAGGTTCCACCGATATGTCAGCAGCTTCCTGAATGGGCGCGTGGCGACGGTCAAGATCGACGGATCCGAATGGGTGGTGCGGGAACGCCGCAGGGCTCCATACTCTCCCCCATGCTTTTCAACCTCGTCATGATCGGCCTGCCGGAGCGTCTTGGTGCGATAGAGGTAATCAATCATACTATATACGCAGATGACGTGGCCGCGTGGACCATGGAGAACACGAGCGTCGGCGAAATGCAAGAGCGAATGCAGCGGGCCGCCCGGAAGGTGGAGCGGTACCTCGAAGACACGGGACTCGTCTGCTCACCAGACCAGTCGGAGATCCTGCTCCACAGACCGCGCAAGAAAGGACCCCTCCCACAGGGCGTGCTAGACGCCCGTCGTTTGGGCGTCCGCGTCACGACGAGGGAGGGGACCCGAATACCGATGGTGTCCAAGTTGCGAGTGCTCGGCCTGTGGCTGGAAGAGAACGGTGCCAACCGCGAGCTGGCTGCCCGACTGCAGAAGAAAGTGGCCGCCGCCACGCACCTCGTGCGGCGGATCGCGAACAAGAGGAAAGGAATGAAGCAACGCAACGTTACGAGCCTGATACAGGCGTACGCGCTGAGCCACATAACGTACGTCGCCGCGTACGTCGACTGGAACAGGCGGGAAACCGACAAGCTGAACGTGGCGATCCGCAGGGCGTTCAAGACCACCCTGGGAGTACCCCCGTACACGCCAACCCACAGGCTCCTCGAGCTGGGCGCATACAGCACGGTCGAGGAGATCGCCGAGGCGCAGAGAATCGCGCAGCTGGAGAGGCTGTCGGGCACCAGAACGGGAAGACGAATCCTAGACCTGCTCGGGATTCGATATCACGATGCGCGGGAAATGAAGGAAGCATTGCTACCGGAAGTCAGGGACGCCATACAGAAGGAAAACACGCCGAAGAACATGTACCCGGTGCATGACGTGCAAAGACGTAAACGCAGGGCGGTACCAATCCTCGAGAAGCACGGAAGAGGAGAAGGCGTCCTCTTCGTCGATGCAGCCAGGTACCCACGGCCAGCCGGTGACTGTGATGGCGACGAGGGAAGTTGACCACCACCGCCGCTACAACGCAGTGTGCGAGACGAACCGGAGTCACCAACACCACCATCACTACTACTACTACGACAAAAACGGCCGCAGCAACATCGGCACGGCCTGCCGACGGCGACGGCGCCCGCCTTCTCCATGGCAGTCGTAGTTACGCAGGGAAGGGTCCGAGTCACAGCATCAGCGAGGCTGCTGTCGGCTGAAGCAGCGGAGGAGATGGCCATAGCCCTCGCGGTACTCCACGGAGGTGCGGAGGATAGCCTCATCATTAGTGACTCCAAATCAGCGATTCGGAACTACACCAAAGGCTGGGTGTCCGCGGATGTGGCGCGCATGCTCAACGCCAGGGCCGGGGACTTCGGGTCCGGCACGATTACAAACAAGTCCCTCAAGTGGTTCCCCGTGCATGTCGGGGAGCTTGGCACTAACAACAACAACAGACGCGCCAACAACGACAACAATGCTAACGGCCGAAGGCACACCGACACCCCGCCCAACCACAACGAACGCGCCCAGCTCATCGCGAGGCAGCTTGCCCGCCGCGACGCGGTCATCCAGAGGGCAGCCACTGCCGTTGTTTTGCGGGACACCAGCGGAGGAATGACGGCGTCGGCGGCGGCCACCCCTTTCGGCGCCGCGGCTGTCGTTACGAACACAACCTAAATCGCGGCGGACGGAGCTGGGGATCACGGGGACGCCGACCGCGATGTCAAGGAGTTCGCGGCAACGTACCGAGAGGTGCTTGGTCACTAGATGAAGGAACGAAGGAAATATCCACAACCCCACGGGCGGCTGGACAGGTCCCAGGCAATCGACCTGAGATGGTTGCAGACGGGCACTTTCCCCAACCCCTACCACCTACACCACCTGTGGCCCGCGCTGCACCCGTCGCCCGGCTGCTCGTGGTGCGAGCACGAACGGGCTGATATGGCCGATGTGCTTTGGGAATGCCAACGCCATGAGGAAGAAGGACCAGGAGGAAGTGGGAAGACAACAGCAGGACCCTCTGAAGCGGGGCGCCTCGCTAGGAGATGGCAAGCCGCCCTCCTCAGCGAGGCACCCGAATATCAGGAGTGGGCTGTCCAGCGGGCCAGGGCCGTTGCCGAGGATCTCGGAAGATTTTCCTCGGGCGATGGACCCCTGAAAGCCCAGCACCGGGCACCAACAGCAACAACCGTTGGACAAATAAAGTTTATTCCTATCCTCCATTTGGAAGCCCAGGCAGGAGTGGTACAACATCACGTGATTTCAAACTCTTTTTTTTTTCTTCAAGGGAACAAACACAGAAAAGATAATAAATAATAATAAAAGACTGCCTAATAATAGGCAAGGCAAACTTATTCAAGTACAAGTAGAAGTACAAGTACAAAGAAATACGATGTTGCCATCACATTGCTGCAAATAGGAAAGGCGCAATAAAAGAGGCATCAGAATATGTAACACAAGCAATAAGAAACAATAAACGCATGACATTACAAGTATGTCTGTACTGCAGATAAGAAGGAATCGGGAGTGGTTGAGTTGACCATGCTTTGCGGAAGGGCGTTCCATTCGCGAATTGTTTTGGGCAGGAAGCAAGAAAGATATGCGTTTGCTCTAGCATGCGGCAATAATATTGTTTGATTGTGCTTATCTCTGATCAGTCGCTTACCTCTGGTCAGTCGCGACTTTTACGTTGAAGCCACCTATTACTACTGTATACCGAGTTTGCACTTTTCTCATCGCTAATTCAACATCTTCATAAAACTGATCTACTTCCTCATCGTCGTGACTGGATGTTAGAGCGTAGGCTTGGTACTACCTTTAATCTATACCTCTTATTAAGTTTGACTACAACTAGTGCTACCCTCTCATTAATGCAGTAGAATTCGTCAATGTTGCCCGCTATGCCCTTATGAATTAGGAATCCTACCCCGTATTACTTCTTGTCAGGGAGGCCTCTATAGCAGAGGCAGAGGGCATGGCCGTTATTTAGCATTGTACAAGCCTCACCATTTCGGTGCGCCCAAGACTCGGTGCGTCCTGACATAAGGTATGCTTTGACCGTCGATAAAGACATGGTATGATCTCATTGGCTTTCTGCTAAACACTACCAATACGCATTTTTCTGGCGAAATCTTGAGGCCATGTTCATTCAGGCACGTCGATGTTGACGTTGCAGCTTTTTGAAGCCTTGCGCACACCTGCGGCCATGTCACACGAGATGCCCAGACGCAGATGTCGTCGGCATACATTGATATATTAACTGTGTTCGGAAGTCGTTCCACGAGACCAATGAGTACAAGGTTGAAAGGCGTGGGACTCAAGACACCGCCTTGTGGAACTCTATGGTGCGTATAGTATTGCGAGGTTGGGCCAGCTTCAGTGTTAACAAACAGAGTACGCGTATGTAAATAACTGCGGGTCCAACGATATAATTGACCGCTTAGGCTCACTGATTCCAATGCTTCAAGTATGACGTCAGGAAGAGCATTGTCATAGGCTCCCTTTATATCTAAGAACATTGCGACAGATAACCTCTTACACGTCTTTTGGTGTTGAACATAGGTTACCAGATCGATAACGTTGTCGATAGAACATCGGTGACGTCGAAAGCCAGCCATGGCGTCTGGGCAGATTTCGTAATGTTCAAGGTACCACTCAAGTCTGGCGAGGATAATTCACTCCATTACCATCCCAACGCAACCTGCCAGCGCAATTGGTCGGTATGAATTAAGAAGCGGTACCAGGCGGCTGATCTTCCAATCTTGAGGAGGAACTTTGCCGTCCTGCCAGGACTCGTTATAGATATTAAGGAGCACACTTCGTGCCCGTTCACAAAGGTGACATAGCATACGGTAAGATATGTCATCCGGACCTGGCGACGACAACCGATTACATAGGGCGAGCGCCGCGTCAAGCTCTTGCGTCGGGAAAGGCAGGTCCATGCATTAATCTCGTGAATATGGAATACGGTTCAATGTAAGCGAACCTGTGCAAGTTGGCTGGCTCGCAATCATATCACAGAAGTCTTCCGCCATATCAGTGTCTTGTCGGCGCTGGAATAGTGCTAGGGCCTTAAACGGAAAACGCTGTTCCGGAACAGAACGTAGACCTCACACAGTTCTCCATATTTGAGATAGCGGTTTGCGGGGATCTAGCGACACACAAAATTTCGACCACCACTTTGCCTCTAGTTTATCCATGTGGCGTTGTATCTTCTTTTCCATTCGCCGGGCTGTCCTTAGATCCTGAATTGACTTAATGCGTCGATATCTTCTTTCAGCACGACGGCGAATCGCACGAAGCCGCTCTGATCCTAGGTCGAATTCAGAATACCTTCAAGAACACGTGAGTGTGCGCGTGGCTGTCTGTGCTGTTTTCTTGATAGCTTGTTGAAGTCCACAAGAGAGGCCTTTGTGACAAGCGTCCTCAATCTGGGATTTAAAGATAGTCCAATCTATTCTTCGTATCGTGGTGGACGTATATGGGTTAGACATCCCCTTGATCTTGAGGTAAGTGGGGATGTGGTCGCTTCCGTGCGATTCAATGTCCAAAAACCACTTAACATGTGTGGGGAGGTGGTGGAAGACGAAAGTCAAATCGAGGCAGCTGCTGTACGTTATTCCCCGCAGAAAAGTTGGCCTCGCGTCATTCAGCAAGTAGAGACCATAATTACCGGACCTGGGGTGCTATGCAGGATGCGCCGAGTTTCTAGTTCACCGAGTTTTACCCGAGTTTGCTCGACAGCAGTCATTGAACGGAGATAGCGTAGAACGCGCAAAAGCTACAGGCAGAAAAATATGTAGACAAAAAGCCACGTATGACAACATGAGTGCACAGTAAAGTTTCGTTCGTTCTCTGTCCTCGCTTCACCGCTGGAACTTGAAGCTTTTCGGACGATGATCGGCAGTTGTTGAGCAAACGCAGGCAGGAAGCGATGAGATCAGATGTACAAGAAATATTTATAGGTAAACTTTTCTATATAAATGGCAGGTAAAACAAATACATTACAAACTTGAACAATTGAGAAACAAAGTCTCACTCTTCGACTGTCTCAATGACTGTTAGAGCCCAGACTCGTTTTAACGTACATAGTACGGAGGCTCACTGATCTATCAGCAATCCTGATTTCAGCCAAGTCTGAGGGACAGCATGTCGTCCCGATTTTTATAGCCCAAATATACAAAGAAAAAAAAAGCGGTAGGGCCGTTGGCCCGTCCCACAGGTTCAGTTGCCAATCAGAGTGAACCGCTTGTTAAGCCACAACCCACAGGGATGGGCTTACTCTTAAAAATAAACATATTTGAAAACAAAGCTCTTTTCCTTCTTCCCTAAAACACCGTTGCCCTCTCGTTTCACCGTAGTTAGTGACGGGCTCAGAAAAACCCGCCAGGCCCGAACAAGTTATCGCTAGGCCGCCTCAAATCCCAAGGGCGTCTCTAGGCCACAAATGTCTCGGAAGCAGGGGCATCGACACCACGTAGTGCAGCTGTACTCAAAGTTTGTCCGTGTGGGAGACTGATGGCCCTCCTTGTCCTTCAATCTTATTGTCTACAAGACAAAGTTCTCCGAGTGCGTGTTTACAAGACGCCGCCGTCCGAATGCACTCTTCACGTGTGCACCGCATTCCTACAGCGTGCACTGTAAGCTGGCCTTCGACACCACACAGGCAGTCGCACCCAACAACAAGGCTGGCGATTGCGTTCCGGACGCGTAGAAGAATAGATCCCTGCTCCGTATATGCGGCACGGGGTCAAGGTTGCTAAGCCCTTCTTAACCGCGGCGGCGCCTCCACTTAGTCAGGTACTCGGGCGCCAGACCCACAATACCGTGTACAGCGGTCCCTTTCAAGGCTGGTCTGTGTGGACTCGTGTGACCGTCGGCGGACTGCCAACAGCGTGCGCACAATACCGACTTCCCGGAATCGGCACTCGCCCTCCTGGCGCCTGCCGCGACGCGTCACCCAACACCGCGCGGTCCGTGACGCCACATAACACAGAAACGGTTGCCCCGCTGACACGGGGGGGGGGGGGGGAAGTGCACCCCCTCTCTATACACACAGCACGTGGCCGATTCGTGACACTTAAGAACACGAACAATCAGAGCGACCTTACATGCACCCTGCCCGGCACGCTGCTTCTACGTTTCAAGCGCAGAAAGCTGCACAACGAAACGCGCCAGCGCCGCATATTGTTATCAACGGATTATCGCAACTTAGCAATACCGTGACTATCCCTCTGTCTGTTTGCACACTCGCCGTGAGCCGCTTGCCACGCCTTTCCCGGGCGCGTCAAGGGCGTGCCTCCTGTTTCGGGCACCATCTTTCTATCCTCCATCGAATGCGAACAGGGTACATGCGGCGCATTCTTGTACCTACACTTTCGCTCAAACGAATACGTTAAAATACAACAAATAAAATAACAAACATTTTTATTTCATTAAGTATCTGTTTTTCGTTTTGAATGCTAGAAATTTGTAATGACAAACGGAGATCGAGCAAATTATTAAATTTTGCACTTCTTGCGCGAGTGGCGACAGTGAGGTGAAAGCAATCCCGTGGAGGAGGAGGAAAGAGAAAAGAAGAAGGCAGGGAGATTAACCAGAATAACGTCCGGTTGGCTACCCTACACCGGGGGAATGGGAAAGGGGAAAGCAAAGATCACAGGGAGAGAGAGGAGGGAAGGAAAGAATGAAATCGTGGCAAGTTCGCTGACGTTCTGTGGCAAGTTCTGTGTGCTTGTAGAATGGTCTCCTCTGTAAGTAGTTGCACACCCACATATACATCTTACCACCAAGTCCGACGGCTTCTAACGTGCTAAGGATGGCTTCATGGGTGACATTATCATAAGCTCCTTTAACGTCTAGAAACAGAGCAGCAGATAGTCGCTTACAGGCCTTTTGGTGTTGCACAAATGTTATCAAGTCAACAACGCTGTCTGTTGACGAACGGCCCCGTCTGAATCCGGCCATAGCTTGTGGATAGATTTCATAGTACTCTAAGTACCATTCCAGACGTGTTAAAACCATTCTTTCCATTGTTTTTCCGACACAGCTGGCAAGTGCGATCGGACGGTATGAGGAAATGTCCAAAGGCGACTTGCCAGCTTTGAGAAGTGGAATGAGGCGAGTTGACTTCCACTCTTGCGGAACCATACCCGTCTGCCAGGAGTCGTTGTATAGGAGCAAGAGTGCCTTCCGAGCTTGGTCTCCTAGGTTACACAGGGCACGGTATGTAATGCCGTCAGGTCCTGGCGCTGAAGAGCGCCTGCACAAAGCCAGCGCAGCTTCTAGTTCTTCCATAGAAAAAGAGCATTCCATGCGGGGATCGCGTGAGAACAGTGGGTCGTCGAGCGTTCCCGTACCCGTTCCATCGGAATTTGCCTCGCCAGCAATCTTTCTGCAGAAAGATTCAGCGACGTCAATATCTCTACATTGTAGATAAAGTGCCAAAGATTTAAACGGGTGGCGCTGACCAGAGGTTGTGCGAAGGCCACGAACAGTCCTCCATATAAGCGACAAAGGTTTTCGCGGATCCAGGGACTCGCAAAAGGATGCCCATTGTCGCGAAGCCAGCTTGTTCATGTGACGCTGTATTTTCTTTTGTGTTCGTCTAGCCAATCTCAAATCATGATTTGACTTCGTGCGTCTATATCTTCGCTCCGCACGACGGCGAATGGCTCGAAGTTTTGCTAGTTCAATGTCGAAATCGGTGCGGGAAGAACTCCTCGAAAGCAGATGCGTGGTTGTTTGTATGGCATCCTTTATCGCGCCCTGTAGGTTATAAGAGGTGCCGTCACGACAACAGTCTTCCATTATTATTTTGTATTTAGGCCAATCGGTGCACTGGACGGTTCTGGAAGACTTGGAACTAGTCAAACCTTCGATCTTTAAATAGGTTGGGATGTGGTCGCTACCCCGTGTTTCTAAATCGGAAAACCAGTGCACTCTTCTCGAAAGCGACCGTGACACGAAGGTTAGGTCCAAGCAGCTGCTATACGCTGATCCACGCAGATAAGTGGGGCTACCATCGTTTGACAAGCAAAATTCCCGTTCAGAAGCAAAGGACACCAACGTTCTGCCTCTAGAGTTAACTTTGGAGCTTCCCCATAGGTAATGGTGGGCGTTAAAGTCAGCAGTGGGCACCCACGGCTCTGGAGTCGATGTCAAAATTCCCCGTAGGCGCTCACAATCTAGACGGCTTGCTGGAGGTATATAGGCTCCAAGAATTGTAAACGTGAGCTTTTTCTTCTTCACTGTTAAGCAAACGTATTGATTTGCTTCGTCAGGAGGCACTGGGTGATGTACAGAAGTCAAGTCACGGCGTATAAACACAACAACCTTGCTGCACTCTCCGTAGGTAGAGGACATAAAGCACTCATACCCGGACAGTCTGATGGGAGCTGACAGGTTGGGCTCGCAAATCACGATAATGGGGAACTGGTGCGTAAAGACAAACTGTCTAAAGTCGGACATGCGTGACTTAAGCCCTCTGGCGTTCCACTGCAAGACAGATGCATGCTTGACTTCCTCTTGAAATGACGGCATCTCTCGGGCCATGGTTTTACCCTAGAGCCGCAAGCACCGGACTCAAGGTGTCCAGCACCTGCAGTGCGCTCTGTGCCGACGGGGTTTTCATGCTGCTCAGTAGAATGCGCATGGCGTCCATAAGTGACTTCAGCATCACTATGACTTGGCGATCCTCAGTCGTCGTCCCATCCGCGGTTCGTGAGGTCATTGTGGGCGGCGCACTTTGGTGTGACTCCGAGGCAGGTTGTGCTCTTGGAAGTGTAGGCCAATGGGGCCGATTTTCGCAGGCGAAGCTAGCGCCGCCTGGATTCTAACGGTAGTGGCACTGATACCAGAAAAATGTTTACTTACTAATAATAGATAATGTTTTGAATATTATTCCCTTCCAATCTAAATTTAAAAATGGCAGGCGACGTCTGGATAATTTCTAGTTGCTTAGAAAGTTACATGCGTATCGAAAGCGCAATGACGCTTGTGAGGAATACCGCACAGCAGACGACCGACACAGGCGTCGTCTGCTTCTGCTAATGCTTTTGCGCAGCCCGCTTGCTTTGACCAGGTATATCCCACTATTGTACTTATTTACCTTTGATATATATTCACTTATATATATATATATATATATTCTTATTTACCTTCGAAGGTTGGCACTGCTGCATAGGCCGAGAGAAATCACGACGCTAATCACACTAACTTGCTCCCAATAAACAGCTTTATTATAACATAATCGAGGTTTACATGAAATAAAAAGCACATCAATAGCGTTTCAAAGATATACTGGTGCGTAACATGCATAGTTGTTTATGTGCAAAAAGATACTACGTACAGTCTCGCCACACATTTCTGGTGAACACAAGCTGTCGGCTGCTGAGTAAAGCAATACATCCGACCACATAAAGCCGTCGCACGCTGGTATGTTGATAATGTCCCTCCACTTTTGTAGCTGAAGATGTCACGTCACTTGGTTCACAATATTAATAAACTGCAACTTGATTTGAGCCAGTGCTTCATGTTTGAGCATAAACACGTAGCTTTCACAAGGGCGAATTCTGTCGCGACTGTTCGACTTCTGGTCCAGAATGCCTGCTCTCTCTCTCTCTCTCTCTCTCTCTCTCTCTCTCTCGCAGTTAACCATTCGAGAAGTCACGTTATAAAAATTTTAAGCGATTAAGCTGAATTTTCTTCGAAAAGTTTATAATTTCAAATAGAAATGCTTTCTGTGCGTGCTAGTTTGATGCGTTGCAAATAAAGTTTACATAATAAAGGCTTAGCTGGCGTTTCGATTACCGCCGCCGGCGGTGTGCTGTCGTCGTTTCGCTGGTGGCGCCACCCCAAGGCTTGGACGCGAAACACGCCACATGCCACAGGCTTGACGTAGCTTTCACAAGGGCGAATTCTGTCGCGGCTATTCGACTTCTGGTCCAGAATGCCTGCTCTCTCGCAGTTAATCATTCGAGAAATCACGTTATCAAAATTTTCAGCGTTTAAGCTGAATTTGCTTCGAAAAATTTCTAATTTCAGATACAAGTATTTTTCTCTACGTGCTGGTTTGATGCGTTGCAAATAAACTTTACATAATAAAGGCTTAGCTGGCGTTCGATTACCGCTACCGGCGGTGCGCTGTCGTCGTTCCGATGGTGGCGCCACCACAAGGCTTGGACGCGAAACACGCCACATGCCACAGGCGAATGCTTAGAAGCGGATACATTGAAGAGAGTCGCACGCACGAGGGAGTTCAGACAGTGAGAAGTCGCCTAGGGGCGCTGCAGTGCTATTCTTAATGAAGTCAGTCATGACCTTTCTTTCTTTATTAGGGGAATATAAACGCAGCGCCGCGGTGCGGCTGTTCATTGCAGGCGCTTCGCTATAGGCTATTAAGGCCCCCGCTTTACAAACTAAAAACAACACACTAGTCAGAGATACGGGAGCAATGGCTGTCGCTGCAAAATGGCGGTACGTTATTTTAGCGTGCGTCTATTTGTCGTACAAAAATCCCTCACGTGACCTGATCCTAGGTGCCTAGGGACAGCATTATTTAGAGATTTTTGAGAAGGCCCGATGCTGGCGCCGAGCGACGCCGTGGCGTGTTCGCCCTCGGCGTGATCGTTCTCTGGACCGCGCGTTGTCCAACATTGCTCACGTGCGTTGCTTGTGTGTTTGTTGTACGTTCTGTGTTACTTGGCGGAAAGCCGTGAGTAGTGGCGGTGCGGCAGTGCGGCTTTGGCCTCGGTGAGCTCTGGCAGTACAGAATCGGCGTTGTGCGATCCGTGCTTTCTTGAGAACCCGGCGATGGTGACAATTGAAATATCGCAGTGGCCTAGCGCCTCGCCAGCAAAGTTCTGCGAACCGCGATGTAGCGTCGCCGTGTCCGACTTTGCTTAACGGACATCGAGAGATGTGCTGCTCGCTGCAAGTTATGTAAATGCAACTGCGTCGACCGCCCACTGTTCAGCGCTGAATGTGTGTTTGGTGTGCGGTGCTTGAAACGAGTGGTGCAGCCGTGCAGCGGGGGTGGCGGAGGAGCAGAGTGGTTCAGGGGCTCCGTTTGCGCGTTCACAGACATGTGCTCCCGTATTGGTCTCATTAGCGGCTGTCGCGGGATTGTGGTGTGCTAGCTACTTGCCTAGTATGAAGTTTACGACGCTAACACACAGCATGTTCACGTTTTTCCGCGCTATATGTCATTTGCATGACGGCCGAGTTGAAAACGAGACGTATGTCTGTGTTCTTTGCGTTTGTGTGTTGTAATTACTTTCTGTTGTGGAAGTTCTGGGAGTCTTATTACGCAAGGAGTGCGAACGTAAACATAAACACATGCGCATCTGAAATTTTGAATTACCCATAATATCCTTTACGACTGATAAGCGGGCTACACGGACTGCGAATCAGCTACCGTATGTTGCGACGCTCGTCCGTGTGGTAGACTAATGCATGATGCGCGTTTATTTCTGTACTGTTGTAAAAACAATTTGTTTATTCACTCAATACAAATGTAGGGCTTCTTCGCTGCAGTACATTTTAGTTACGCGGTGAAGCATACTAAAAGTGGGAGGGGGCCGCTATCAGCCAGCACAGTATGTCCACTTAGGCGACCTGAGAGGCGGCGGGTGCGCGAGTGTATAATTAAAGAACTCTTATTATGTCCAGTGCCAGTGGCCTCTTTTCACTTTTAGTATGCTTCACCGCAGTACATTGCTTAGGCTTCACTGCGTAATATTAGTGTATTGAGAGAAAGATAATCGCAAAAAGCCTAATTATGCAACGTTTCTTTCGTAGCTTGCTACACCGCAATACAGGGATGTAAATAGCATCGTGCAGTAAAGCATACTAAGAGTGGAAAGGGCACATGGGTTTACACTGTGCTCATTATTTTCAATTGTGACATAATTTGCAGGTGCATCTGTGCTCGTGGTAAGCTTCATTGACAATTCTTTGTACATTACAAATTCATATTGCAGGGAAGCTTACTAAAGCACATTCGCCATTATGGCACGTGTTATTCACCTTCAATGCAGGAGCACAATGCGGATTCTTGCCTCTGCTTTTGGCTGGACTGCACATGCTCTTTGAGAATTGATTCATTGTTCATAAGTGCACTGGTACTTTGCTCTAAACTGGAGGGCTCAAGTTGATATGGAAGCACAATTTTTTTAAGGGGACAAGATGTTGCCGAGATGGTTGCAGCAAAGCTTTTTTTTTCTTCCAGGCACCTTTTCTACTTGAAGCTTCCATTGCAGTGTTTCGAGCCCCTTTGAACCAGCACATAGTGTATATAAAAATTGGACACTGATTGGGAACATCACCTAAGTTAATGCCTATCTATAGTAAATAGATGTAGCACGACCAGACAAAATAAAAGAAGGGGGTGGGCTGCAGCAATGCTAAGTGTTAAATGGTGCTTTATCCTTTCCCTTGAGTTTTCTGTTTTTGTGCTTTTTATGGATCCTCCACAGTAACCATGTGGGTGCCGAACTTGAGCTTGTTGGTTTCAAGTCTCATGGTTGTTACTAACAGAACAGTGTGATAAACGAACAAGGGCTTGGAAGCATCCGTTCACCTTGTTTGCCTCATGGTGCTGCTTCATAAGCACCGTGAGCATCCAGGCCAACTAGGAAGAGAGATTTGTTGCAATTGCTTCTGAACTGTGTTGCCACCAAACCAACTGTGCTCTCAATGACAGCTTTTGGACAGTAGAATGCTTGCACCCTGCAAAGTCGTAAGGAAGCATTCAGGATGTGCAAAGTGGGCTTTTGAAGCTGGCAGCATTTCTGCAAGGGCTTTGCCCATCTGCCCTCTTTATGGATACACAAAGATGATTTCCTCTTTAAGAGGGATTGTTTCAGAGGTCGTTACATGGCAACAGTGTTGGGTGTTTAGCTGCTTGTCTTTGCCCACTGTTAATAATCTGTTCCTTCTCCAGTGCCCCTGTGAAGTGCCTACTTTTTGGACACAATGTGCTCTCCATGCATGCATGCATTTTTGGCTTGTAAAGACATCTATTACCCCTTGCCTCAAGCTGGTCCTTGCTGATGTCACCCAAGAAGGCATTGGGGAGTATGGCAATGCACATTTACAAAACACTGTTGATACCAGTGAAACCAAACTAATGGAGCTGCTGTTCTTTTTTTTCCACTCCATCCTGGTTATTTACGATAAGCAATGTCCGAACAAAAGGCATATGTAGTTGTCGTGCATAGCCTGCACACTAAGACTTGTTGGCATGTTAGGACCTTAGCACAGTGTTTATATGTAATAATTCTCTGATGTCTTGATGACTTCCTTCTCTTCATCGTACTTTGCCTGATGGAGCCAGCAAGTGGGTCAACCAGATGTTCAACAGGCTTCCCACTTGTTTTCCCAGAGTCTCCTTTACCAGGGTGCTGCTCATAGATATCTGTTTTCTTGACCTTGCACTGCACTTCAACCATGGCCACACCTGCAAAACCTATAGCATGCGATCAAAAAAGTGCTATACATCATGTTGCTCCAAACTCGTGACATATGCTACAAGGCCTTGAGGAACACCCTCATTTATTTACGTCCTCATCATAATGTACGAAGCTTCGCATGATAAGTGCAATGATTAACATCTGCGGGTTTTTCAGTGTTATTCCTGTCCAGTTTGCTGAAAGCTATGCCGAGTATTTCAAATGCAAAAGACTACTGCCGGACAAGAAGCGCATAAAACAAGGGTCGCTATAACCACATATGTCACACAAAATGAAAGAAGGGCACTGAGTGTACAGGCGGTTTACTTCATATCCAACAAGCTTGGTTCTCCCTCTGCAAGTGGGTCGACTCAACTTGCCCCAAAGACACGGCCTGTGACAAACTATGTGCCAGATGCTGTGTCCCCTGCAAAGCTGAAGATGTGTACAAGATCCTGACACCCTGTAGCAGCTTCTACGCTGGGCAAACAGGTCACTATAAAAAACGACTGCCTTTACTAACATGCTAATAACATGAAAACAGGCAGAAATTTGGCTATTCATTGGCCCCAACTGCAGGTGCAAGCTACTCTTCCACCAGGTGTGTGTTGTTCACAAGAACTGGACCTATACAAATGCAGATAAGAACAATGATGTTTGAAAGTAGTAGAGTTGCACTATATTCTGCAGAAGCAGTGCTACCTGCATCGCTGGTACCTTATAGCCACAATTTATGGCTGCACCACAATGCAAAGGCACTATTCTTGAATTAACTTCTATTTATTATATTTATGGAGGCCTTATATTGCAAAAATCACATGTGTCATGCCACCAGCAGTGGGTAGCAATCTTGCAAGCTTGCTGACAAAGGCAAAAGAGCAAAATGCTACAATCACACTCAAATGTAAAACAGCCTTGGACAGAAAAAACTGACATCATATTGTACAAAATGAAAGGGCCAGACTCAATCTAAGGACACTCTATGGCACCACATACTTGACGTGGTGTAAAAAATGTTGAGATGCCCTACCCATAAAGATAAAGGAACAAACACAGAAAACACGGCTTAAAATGCAATGTGCAGAGTCTAAAACCAAGAAAAAACAACCCGGAAAAGGTTTCGCTAAGTCTTTCAACGATTAAAATTGTCAAACTGTCTCATCACTTCTTAATGAACCTGCACAGCTGAAAAGGAGGGAAGGAAAGCCCAATAGCAGGGCTGCAGAAAATGTAACCGAATAAATATACTTTGCTTACCAACGATACCTGTGGTTTGCTTGTGGCCTGTGTATAAACTAATCGTGTATAAATTTTTCTTGTTTAAGAATGGTTTAGCGGATAGGGAAAATATGAACATAAGAGCACCAGGTGTATGCATAGTCTACGCACAAAAAGCCACTGCTTTCTTACTTTTATTTTTTTTCTCTCTACTACTATTCATGAGTATTTAAATGCCTTAATAGCACTGCTAACGTCCTGCTGCAAAACACAAGATTGGGCAAGTTGTGGCATAAAGAAAATTGCAGTTTCACTCATAATGTGAAACAATGATGCAGTAGCTGGTGAAGTATGCGCAGGAAGCTTACTTCATGCAGTGTTTGTTGAAGTGAACACTTGCCAATACAAGTCGGTAATCTCCTTTAAAAAGTCAAATAAGTAAGAGTCATATTTATTTGTGGGAGTTGTGCCTCCCAGTGTTGAAGTGGAAATACTCGGCTTTTCTTCCTCCTCTTTCATATCCGGACTTGGCCACTGGTCTTCATCGAAACAACCCTTTAACTTCTTACTGCTGAATTCGTTTTGGTTTTCTCAAATCTATATTTGGCCTACCTATTGCTAGGTGTTGTGCTTAATCAAATAATGAATCAATGAAATGAATCAATTCTCAAAGAGCATGTGCAGTCCAGCCAAAAGCAGGGGCAAGAATCCGCACTCTGCTCCTGCATTGAAGGTGAATAACACGTGCCATAATGGCGAATGTGCTTTAGTAAGCTTCCCTGCAATATGAATTTGTAATGTACAAAGAATTGTCAATGAAGCTTACCACGAGCACAGATGCACTTGCAAATTATGTCACAATTGAAAATAATGAGCACAGTGTAAACCCATGTGCCCTTTCCACTCTTAGTATGCTTTACTGCACGATGCTATTTACATCCCTGTATTGCGGTGTAGCAAGCTACGAAAGAAACGTTGCATAATTAGGCTTTTTGCGATTATCTTTCTCTCAATACACTAATATTTCGCAGTGAAGCCTAAGCAATGTACTGCGGTGAAGCATACTAAAAGTGAAAAGAGGCCACTGGCACTGGACATAATAAGAGTTCTTTAATTATACACTCGCGCACCCGCCGCCTCTCAGGTCGCCTAAGTGGACATACTATGCTGGCTGATAGCGGCCCCCTCCCACTTTTAGTATGCTTCACCGCGTAACTAAAATGTACTGCGGTGAAGAAGCCGTACATTTGCATTGAGTGAATAAACAAATGGTTTTTACACCAGTACAGAAATAAACGCGCACCATGCATCAGTCTACCACACGGAAGAGCGTTGCAACATATGGTAGCTGATTCACACAGGCCGTGTAGCCCGCTTATCAGTCGTAAAGGGTATTATGGGTAATTCAAAATTTCAGATGCGCATGTGTTTATGTTTGCGTTCGCACTCCTTCCGTAATAAGACTCCCAGAACTTCCACAACAGAAAGTAATTTACAACACACAAACGCAAAGAACACAGACATACGTCTCGTTTTCAACTCGGCCGTCATGCAAATGACATATAGCGCAGAAAAACGTGAACATGCTGTGTGTTAGCGTCGTAAACTTCATACTTGGCAAGGAGCTAGCACACCACAATCCCGCGACAGCCGCTAATGAGACCAATACGGGAGCACATGTCTGTGAACATGCAAACGGAGCCCCTAAGCCACTCTGCTCCTCTGCCACCCCCGCTGCACGGCTGCACCACTCATTTCAAGCACAGCACACCAAACACACATTCAGCGCTGAACAGTGGGCGGTCGACGCAGTTACATTTACATAACTTGCAGCGAGCAACACATCCCTCGATGTCCGTTAAGCAAAGTCGGACACGGCGACGCTACATCGCGGTTCGCAGAACTTCGCTGGCGAGGCGCTAGGCCACTTCGATATTTCAATTGTCACCATCGCCGGGTTCTCAAGAAAGCATGGATTACACAACGCCGATTCTGTACTGCCAGAGCTCACCGAGGCCAAAGCCGCACTGCCGCACCGCCACTACTCACGGCTTTCCGCCAAGAACATAGAACCTACAACCAACACAGAAGCAACGCACGTACAATTACATAGGCAATGTTGGACAACGCGCGGTCCAGAGAACGAACACGCCACGGCGTCGCTCGGCGCCAGCATCGCGCCATCGCGCCTTCTCAAAAATCCCTAAACGATGCTGTCCCTAGGCACCTAGGATCAGGTCACGTGAGTGATTTTTGTACGACAAATAGACGCACGCGTTATTTTAGGGTCCGTAGTGATTATGGTGTAAGGAAGCTGTCCCTTACTCCATGGTAATGACGCAGTTCAGGGAAAATGTACCAGTTTATATTTCTGCGCGAAGCCTCTGCGATGTATTGCGAAGAAGTGCGTGCTTCCCAGCGACACAATTCATCGCAGTTTCAGCGTCATTTTAGCCTGTCGAAGACATCAGTGCGCTGGCTGTGTGACGAGCTAGGCGAAGACTCGTCTGCAGAGACAGCGTGGCGGGCTTCATTCGCTCACCGTCGAAGAGCAAGTCCTCTGCGCCCTCCGTTCCTACGGGACTGGCAGTTTTCAGGGAAGCGTCGGCGCCGAGCGTTACATTGGACGTCATCAAACTACTGTGAACCGCTGTGTCAGAGATGTGTCTTACGCGCTTATCAATGCTGCAGTGCGTAAGTGGTGGCTGGCTTTCCCGAAGATTGCGGCTGAGCGGGCATATATAAAAGAACGCTTCCTACTTCGCGGGAACATTACGAACGTATTCAGGTGTGTCGACGGAACGTACGTAGCAATTAAGGCGCCTTCAATGTCAGTGTTACTGTGATTAGCATTGAAGCAATGCCTAGACACGCCATATTGCCAAATTTGTCACTTCTGTGTAGCCGACTTAAATTTTGTGTTACCGACATCTCACGTGCGGCTGCCTATGATACTGACTTTTTCGCTGGTTGCTGACGTTTTGCCGATTGATCTACTTGTCTGTCAGTGTGCCTTCCAAATGGCTCACTTTCTTGGGAAAAAGGTTAATTAACTATAAATAGATAAATTGATATCACAAATTATGTGAAGTACGCTATGAATGCTAATCTCATAAAGAACTTGGGGTCTTTATTGGTGAAGTTACTTAGTATGCATAATGCTGAATTTTGGTTATGCGTCATTTATCGGCCGCACTATGGAACTGCGAGGCATTGAACAATTCGTTGCGGCGCGACATGCGGATGTGGCGCGAAGCCGGTTGTGCTTATGCATTTGTGGCGAAATGAAAATGCATTGAGAATCTTAGTGTGCTGGCTTGCATGAAGAAAATACTTCAAGGTGTTTGCTCTGTTCACTGTTGATGCATGTGCCAGAGGTTCAGTGTATTATTTGTGGTGGAGGGGGGGGCAGCGTTATTCTGGATAGAGAAATCATATATTTTCGTCTCATAATGGGGCTCTAATTTTTAAGCTGTAGAACAATGCAGATCCAATGCTCTGCAGAATTCCGTGTGCGTGAAGATGTCATCAACCACCAAGGCAAAATTACATATCGGGAGAAATGTGGGGCAGATGCCAATGAAAAGTGGGTCTTTAGCCCACCATGATAAAAATAAAACTTGCAGAGCGAATACACCTTTTGTACAGCTTTAGAGCAATGGTTACACAAAACGTGATATTATCAAACGTGTAAAAGCTTGCCGCATTGCCAAAGTAGGATGAGCGACATGCAGCATATTTTGGTATTGAACATGTTTTGTAACTGCTATTTGTATTGTAAGCCTCGCTGTCACGCCTTTTGCCCCGGCACTCCCTTTACTGAAACGTGGCACTGTCTTTCCATTGGCGTCATGATGGTGATTGTAACAGCAGCAGTAAGGCTGGTTAAAGCTTGCCCCTTTGATTCCTGTGAGTTTAGTGGTAATGAATATGGCACGTGCATACACCTGTGCTGCAAAATTTAACGCTTGTGGCGATTTTTTGGAGAGCTAATTTGTGTTGGGATGCTTCAAAGATGTGCACCATTGTGGCCTAATAACTAGAGCATTGGTGAGGTTGAAGACTGGGTGTATTGGTAAAGAAGCTTGAACGTGAATTGCGCAACAATTCGACTGGACACAAAGAAGAGAAATACACACAGCAGAACGCTCTGTTGTGTGTGTTACTCTTCTTTGTGTGCCGTCGAATTGTTGCGCCATCCAACTTAAATAGAGCATTGGGCTTCTTTGGTGCAGGATCGAGGAAGTGTGAGCTATTCGACAACATGACAGTGCCTTGCCACATAATTATGGAAGTCTGAAGGTTTGCAAACAAAGCATTGCTTTCAAATCCACCTGCTCATGTAATACAAGCACTGATTGAAAGAACCGCCATACAAAAATAATGGTGAAAGTGAAATGAATGGTCTTTGAAAAGTGTAATTTGTTTATTGACACTGTTGACATAATAGGCACCACGCTGGACTCAACAATTGTACTGGACAGAGCAGTTTGTTTCCTATGTGAAGCACAAGCTTCCATTATATGCTGTGCAGATAACCAAGCTCAGTTTGTTTTGACGTGATACACAACATTCACTGTAATCTGTCTTTGATTCTAAAAAAAGTGCCAAAGAACACCTCTTCTTCAAGGACGTCATGGGAATATTTGGCGAGACCTTTTTATACAGCCCCTCATAATGGAAGTGTGGCCTGCCAGCTTTGCTTAGATGCCTTTATAGATTTCTATTCTTGATCATTGTGTGCTATCAAGTTGCTAAAGTCTATGCAACCGGTGCAAGGCATTACGTGGTTCTATAGTCCGATACAACTTTAGGAGGCCGCGGAATCTGAACTTCAAAGGAAGGTGAACACAAGCCTGCACCAATGGGCCCGCACTCTAGACGGACGTCGTGCCGCCGGGCGCACTAATACCCGCTCGTTTGAGAGGGTCTATTTCTTTAGACGTGGATGCAATCGGCTGCTGCGCTTTAGTCATCTGGGCGGGGCCTCTCCTGTCTTCTGAAGTTGTATCCGACTGTAGAGGATGCCGCTTTTCATACAACACAAAAGGACAAAGTGTAAAATTTTTTGGTCTATGAAATGGATACATCCCAAGTGAGCTATGCAAGGGCTTAAAATGTGTGAAAATTAGTACATGCAAATATATGAGATTGTTAAAGAAAATGTGGTATCGAACATGCATGTAATGACACATTTGAATCGGGGAGTGTTGCATTCATACGGACAGTCTATAGGTTATAGCATCATTACGCCCCTGCTGTTTCCTGTCTTTTCGTTGTGAATTGCACACACCTGTAGAAGGATCGACATTTGGGCGAGTTGGTACTGGTTGAACATCTTGAAGGGGCAGCGCAAAAAGACGATGACAGAAGGCAGGAACACACAGGACAGCACTGAACTCGCAACTAACTTTATTCGAAGGCATGCACACACTTATGTACACAACCCATAGCCACGTGCTCTCCCATCTATGGCGTCATTATCAGTGCGCAGGCAAAAATAAAAACACGCAAAACCATTTAATCTAATGCTACGCTATGAGACGGCTTAAAAATTCAAATTCACTATCATGCAAATTTAACGATGGCATGCTTACACAACGCGGCCCTTTTTTCCTGATATAGAAGGCCTCAATAATCTCCCTCGTAGTCTGTTTTTTATGCGCGGAAAGTATTGTGGTGTTTTTATATATTGGAGTGCACCCATGCTGAGAGCAGTGCCGCGCGACACACCGTTCGTCTTGTGGCTAATCAACACACACTGTATTCTTGCACATGGAAAGAACAAACAGCACAATGACGTGTATGCTGCATTAGTGTATTTTTCATTTGCATGGTCCAAGAGTGGCACAGGTTGTCCTATATTTTTTCCTATTTTGAAGAGACACCAAGTGCATGTTACAAGTGTCCTAATATGCACAGCACAATGATTACTGCAATAATTTTATTCATGCTCTTGAATAATAAACAAAATCATAAACTGAAAGCTGCTTTATAAGGTGTCTTCTGGGGGCTCGACTGCAGAGCAGTGAGGGCACCGATACTGCTGTTGCAGAGCAGCCCTTTGGACTTTGCCACACTCGCAAGAGCGCGTGCCTGGCGCCCGCCTACTGCCACCAGGCGGTTGAGTGCCTCCAGCAGCAGAATGCATTGCTGCAAGAAAAGTGGATTGTTGGAATGAATCAACCACATATATACCATTATTTACAAAGAAAGGAAGGAAAAAGTGCAGAAGGAAGGCAGGGAGGTTAACCAGTTTAGCTTAACCGGTTTGCTACCCTGCACAGAGGAGCGGGATGGGGAGGATGAAAGATGGGGAGAAGAGATAGAGAGCACATAACACGGCACACACATCGTTAGTTAGTCTGTCACTCTTGCGCGGTACGTGACATCACTGTCACAGCCGCTTGTCCAAGCCCCCGTCTCCTTCATTAACCGAAGTAGTCCCTTCGTCGCCTTCAGCTGCGATGTCTTCTGTCGACGATATGTGAAAATAGTTGCAACTGACAGTGGTATATTGTCAAGGTGCGCTAGAACGGACGCCAGGGACTGTCTGAACACTATATTCAGGACAGTCGCACAGAATGTGTTCCAGCGTCTCCTCGCAAAGACAGGCATTGCAGAGAGCGTTGTCAGCCATTCCAATGCGACACGAGTAAGATTTCGTGAAGGCCACCCCTAGCCACAAGCGATAAAACAGGGTGGCCTCACTTCGGCGGAGTCTAGTTGGCATACAGAGATGCATCAAGGAGGGCAGGTCGTGTTGACGATTGCTCCGGTTGGTCTAGCTGCTTGGTGGGCACCATAGAGAGAGCGTGATCTCCCGTGCAAGCACACGAAGTCTGCTGGCTGCGTCGGACCGTGAAAGTGGTATGGCCTCTTCTTGTGTGTCTTGAAGAGCTGTCCGAGCGGCTTTATCGGCGTCTTCATTTCTTATGACGCCGCAGCAACTTGGCAGCCCCTGAAACATCACGTGATGTCCTTTCTCATGTGAAGTATGGAGTAGGCTTCTAATAACGAGCACGAGCTGTTCGAGAGGCCCGCGATGCAGAGCTGATAGCACAGATTGTAGGGCTGCCTTTGAGTCACTGAAAATCGACAATTGTCGAGGTGGTTCCCCATTGACGAAACAAAGTGCAACGCGAAGAGCAGGTAGTTCCGCCGCTGATGTAGATGTCGTTGGGTGGTCAGTCCTAAAGTTGATGGTAATACCTCTAGCTGGGACGACCTCAGCACCGGACGAACACTGGATGTTTGTGGAACCATCAGTATAAATATGTGCACTGTCCGCGTACCTCTCGTGCAGAAGAAGCAGAGACAGTTGTTTCAGCACAGGCGACGACAGCTCAGACTTTCTCCCGATTCCTGGTACGCTGAGATGGACTGTGGAGCTGACAAGACACCAAGGGGATATCGATGGTTTAGATGCAGCTGTGAAGCCCGAGGGAAGTTTGTCGTGGTACTTGAAGATAGTTTTAGAGAATGATGCTTGGTGCCTGTCTGAAGGTAGTGTTGCAAGGTGGTGATAGGGGGCACGTGCAAAATGTCTGACGTCTGTTCTCAGGGCTTCCACCGTGATGAGAGATTGCATTGGATGGTCCCGAGCAATCGCAATAGTTGCCTCTGTTGACGTGCATCTGGGCAAACCAAGGAAAACTCTGAGTGCTTGAGCTTAGCTGCCTGCAGAACACGAATATTTGTCTTGCAGGTGTTGTTCAGTACAGGTAGACTGTATCTTAAAAAACCGTGAAAGAGAGCTCTGTAGAGTCTCAGCATTGCGTCTACTGACATCCCCCACGTCTTTCCTGTCAAGTATTTAAACAACTGGGAGGTTGCTGTCAGGCGCCGTTTCATGTAGGCCACGTGCGGGCTCCAACAGAGGTCTCGGTCGATAATTACGCCAAGAAATCTGTGGGTTCTGACATAGGAAATGGTCCACCCATTGATTGAGATGACATAAGGCGTCATTGGTTTGCGAGTAAATGCCACTAGGGCGCATTTTTCTTGTGATATGCTGAGACCTTGTTCACACAAGTAGCTCGCTGTCAAAGTAGCCGCTCTTTGAAGCCGTGCACGTATCTGAGGACGTGTGACTGCCGAAGTCTAGACACAGATGTCGTCTGCGTATATTGAAATTTTGGTAGTAGTTGGCAAATATTCAGCAAGCCCAATAAGAGTGAGGTTGAATAGCGTCGGGCTGAGAGCACCACCTCGAGGAACGCCCCTGCTGGTATAGCGTCGCGTTGTACTATTGGTACTAAGTGCCCTTAACTGTGGAATATCATGAGAAGCCAGCAAACACTGACACCAAGGACACTATAGGGGAAATTACTTGTGCTTAATAAATGAAATAAAGAAACGATAAATTAATGGAAATTAATGTGGATGAAAAAACAACTTGCTAATCAAAACTAATAAAAACTTCTTGCTAACAACTAATAAAAATCGGGCCCCTCGGTTAACCCCCTTTCTTCTCGCTTATTACATAACGAGGGTCTCGAACCCGGCAACATTGATGCCTTCAGGTAGCATATGTGGGTTTATTGACCAGTTGCCTTCACCCAAAAAGATCACGTTCTCGTGACGCCTACGGCAAAAAGGACGTTCCACGTCCGCCGCCAAGGTCTGTGAGTGGTGGCACTGGCTAAATTCCCACGGTTCTACAAGTGCACATAAATACCCAAGAAAGTGGAAGAGGAAACAGCGCCGCGGTAGCCCAATTGGTAGAGCATCGCAAGCGAAATGCGAAGGTTGTGGGTTCGGTTCCCACCTGCGGCAAGTTGTTTTTTTCACCCACTTTAATTTCTATTAATTTATCGTTTCTTTATTTCATTTATTAGGCACAAGTAATTTCCCCTATGTTGTCCTTGGTGTCAGGGTTTGTTGGCTTCTCATGATATGACTAATAAAAATCGGGCCCCTCGGTTAACCCCCTTTCTTGTCGCTTAACTGTGGAAGCCTTTAGTGTAGTATGCATAATAAAGCAGTGTGTCAGAACTACGTTGCTTTATTTTTCATAACTGGGGTTGTCTTTTTCAGAGCCAATTGTCATGTTGATTAGTGTGCCAGCTGCTGAGGTCACCCCGCACCTTCACGAGTCTCTACTGTCAGCACCATAAACTTATTTTTGTTCACTGCAAAACAAATACCTCTCCATACAATCCCGTCTTATGCGAGCTGATTGCATCCTATGCCTACAAACATCATAGTTTTGTCCCAATACGCAATTTTCTGCCATCCTAGGCTGCAGTTCTCTCTCCTTGACATCCATTCTTTCACGCTTATGTAATAACCTGTTATGAATTGGCAACAAGTGATTGAAGACGTGCATGGCCTGCCCGCCGATTCAATTTTTTTTCTTAATCTCAACTAGCATATCAGTTGCCACGGTTTACTATGCCGCTGTCTTCCTGCCTTAATGCTATCTCCAACAATTTTTTTACTTCGCTTTCTGCACAGTCCTCGACTTCTCAAGTTTCTTTGTTAACCTCCAGGTTTATGTCCCATATTGCATAACCGGTAAAATGCAATGATTCTAAACTTTTTTCAATGATATCGGTAACGTGGCGATCACGATTCGGTAATGCATTCCATGTGCTGTTCAACCCATGCATTTTTTTTATAAGTTTCCTGCTTTATATCAGAACCTGCTATTGATATTACGCCTGGACAAAGATACTCTTCCATAGATTCTGCGGGCTGAATGTTACTCACGAATTTCTGTTATCTCACCAAGTTAGTGAAGGTTACCTTTATCTTTTCCATATTTTCGCGGGCCCACGTGCACGTAAAAACACGAACGCTCATTGGTTCTCAATGGCTTTTTTAAGCTGCTGGACATTCAGTTCGTTACTACGAAAGTGACTTAATCCGTGCACTATTATTATGCTAAATATGAAATAGTAGAAATAAACTTATTTGCAGCTTGTCGATGTCTCCTTCAATGTGTTGGTTGCGAGATCCATCGTCGGCGCCACCTCCTTGTCGCGTCGTAGCTATATAGGCTGTCTTCCTTTTGCACACACTACGTAATATTCGTGACGCTCGCAGTCATGCAGAGTGGAGGAACTCGGCGCCCTCACAGAAGCAGCACCGGACAAGTTGTTTCTTCGGCATTACGCTGTGAACAGTAGGTGCGCGTTGCGATCTGTAAAATCGCCGAAGCTATTGGCAGTCTTACGGGGTGCACGGAAAGATTGCTCACGGAGGAACATAACTATCCAAGAAATAGTGGTCATTGTCGAGCCTGATCATTACGTTGCGCACTGCAAGCTCGTTGTACGAGTTTGTTTACACTGGGCTTCTTCGACGTTTAGCCCCCATGCTCGCCCGGTGAATGGATGTGATGACGCCACCACAGCGTTCCCTCGTGGTATAATGCGAAGCGTACTAAATTACTAATTAGTCTAATACACATTCAGTGTACACCTTGTAAGCTTTAAGATGCTTCTAACCCACGTTAAAGTAACTAATAATATTGTACTAAATGCATTTGTTTTACAACTTGCTTGTGCATATAATGCACTCGGTGGAACGACAAACAAGTGACAGAAGGCACGACCATGCACCGACGGTATGATCACGTGAGCCCCAGTTTGTCGACTACCCGTAGAAGGCAACGCCCAAGGAATGATAGCCGCCCAGAGTGAATCTAGATAAACCAATGAAACTGGAGGCTTGTCGAAAGATAAACTGTGTCTCGGTACCATTTGTGCTTTCATCTTGGGGTGTCGCCAGAGCTCGTGAAGTTCCCGAGTTTCAACAAACTCGGCGCATCCTGCATGGCACCCCAGGTTGTGTTTTTAAGACGTCTTCTAGTCTTTTGGTGCCAAAACGACTTGATGGAGACAGATACACCCCCAAGAGTGGAAATGTGACTTTTCTATTTTTAACAGTCATGCACACATACAGATTATCGTCACGAGGTTGCACCGGCTGGATGACGTAAGTGAGCTCACTGCGAATAAACACGACGATCTTGCTACTTTTGCTGTCGCTTGATGAGAATATTGCCTCGTAGCCGGACAGTATTATTGGATGTGATAATCTTAGTTCACAGATGACAATGATTGGAAGTCCGTTTGTGAGAATAAATTGACGAAAATCGGCGATGCGAGATCTTGGACCTCTCACGTTCCACTGAAGGATCGACGCTTCGCTGACCTCCTTACGAAATGACTGGTGATTGTCAGTCATGGCTTCACTCAAGGCTTGCTAGGACGGGGCTCAGCGCGTCGAGCACTTGTAGCCCACTTCGAGCAGGTGGGGTGGGGTGTTAATGCTTGTCAGCATAGCCCTGATGACATTCACATGGATCGCAGCACCGAAATCATTTGACAGTCCACTGTTGAAGCCTCACCAACAGAAGCGGGCTTCAATGGGAGCACCTATCGTGGAGGCTCTTTAGAAGACTGAGAGCTTGCGAGCGCCGGCCACTCTTTCACGGGGCAGCCTTTTCCGTCTGATGCCTCCTTGTGCTCTTGGGCGTTCTATTTGAAGATGATGGCGTTGACGCAAATGGTGCCCGAACTCCACCCTGTCTTGAGCGTTTCCGTCGATGACGACGTCGACGCCGTATCTTTTCTGAGGCTTCTCTATGGGCTGTGTTATCCGTGACCAAATGGTCAGGGATAGCTCTTTTTTGATTCTTGGGCATTCTTTAGATGTCGCTTCGTGGGTGCCTTCACAGTTGCCAGACCTAAAGTTTGTTGCACGGCAGACATCTACCATGTGTGACTCTGCGCACCGGGGGCACATTGTGGGGTTCGCGCAGACGCCCTTAACTTGCCCGATCCTGAAGCACTTATGACGTTGAAGCGGCTTTGGGACAAACCACCGTACTACATGTCGGAAATGACCGACTTTTACGTGCGAAGGGATGGAATCCCCCTTGAACACTATCTTCACCCAACGGCTGTTTCCGAGTCGGCATACGTGCGTGATGACCACTCCCTCGAATGCCGGCTTTATCGGATTTTGCAGGTCTGAGTTTGAAACTGCCATGTCAATATCGTAGACCCCACCTGCAGTGCAGACTCCATCCATAGGTATGACCGGTCATACTTTTATGTTGCCCATATCTGTTATCTGTCGTAGCGTCTCCAGCGTGGTTCCACGGGTTGTGTCGACAGCTAGAACATTTTTTCGTGTGTTCAGCCAGACATCCTTTATTTCGTTTGGCGCCTTTCCCTAAAGAAAAGCTTGCCTGTTCAATACTTGAAGGCTGACGGAAGAATCCGCTGGCATGAAGAGGATGGTGCGCGGCCAGCGTTCACTTCCTGCCTGCATGGTTGACGTACTCGCTGGTGATGACGCCTTCATAAGCCTCCTTTTAGCCCTTCGGCTTCTCACCGACACGAAGCTGTCATCGGATGAGTCGTCGCCTGTGATTGAGTAGAGCTCCGTGTCTTCGCTGGTGCTGGACCAGCTGCCTCGTTTCCTTGAGGCAGCTGTCAAGGTATATCTCTGGCCAGACGGGCCGGCAATAGGCTCTGCATTCATGGATACGAGAGTAGGGGCCTCTCTTGAGTCTTCAGTGGTGGTTGACCAGGCGCCTTGAGTCATAGAAGAGCTTTCAGTCGCAGACTTCTGGCCGCACGAGCCTGCGGAACGTTCCGCGTCCATCCCCTCAAGCCAGGACGCGGAAAGCGCCCCAGACTTGAAAATTTGACGAAAACTGGCTAGCTGGGACAGATGCGTTCTAGGACTCAGTAACTTCGTCGTCGTCGTCTTCTTCCAAGGCATTCGTGAAACTGGACGTACTAGTGAAGGTAGCCGACCAATGCCAAACAGCACTTACTAAATTCAAGCTATGTGAATAGAGCCCCCAATATCGTTATGAAACGCGTAGCTGTCTTCATTATTCCCTGTTGTTGGCAGAAGGCTGCGCATCTACGCAGACTACGCAGCAGCGAGAAGTGTACTTGTCCGCCAGTGCAATGTACGACCTATAGGTGCAGCAATCTTGGTTGAATAGGGCAGCACCATTCGCGGATAGCGCGCAGATAAACAACAACCAGAAGCTAGTGACAATCGTTGATAAAGCATGCAGGTTCAACCCCAACTGTTCTCCGCGCAAAACTCTGGGAAGGAATTTCGCGAAGTAAGACGTACACGAATTATTCATTATTTCACATGGCGTGCGAGCTGTTCGCTCAGGCCTTCATCCGCAGTCATCTCGTTCTGGTGTCCGTCGTGTATCCTTGTTAACATTTTTTTTCTTTGACACTGCGCAATGAGAAATGTGGTCTTCTTCAGAAGCACACCATCACAGTCACCTTATCATTGCTCTATTCTGTTGTTATAAAGCTAAATGCTAAAGGGGCTTCTGTTTTTCGGGCGAGACAGTGTGGCACAACTTGAACATGGGTTGACACACATGGGCATGTTCAGCCTTTTTCTCTCATAAATAACTTAGATGCTATTCTGGATATCGGAAAATTCCATCAAACTATCAAATTCGTCACCCTGTCAGCTGTGACTGGCCGACTACTACGGAATCTTTGATTGGCTCAAAATGTCGCCATTACAAAATTTGACAATACGGCGGAATTCGCCCATGTCCCCAGAACATCACCTTTAGTTTTGCTTTCGAGTCTTACAACACACAATTGAGTGAATGGCAACACTTCCGAAACACGACTGCTCAACACGCAATTCGTTATCAGCGAGCGGCGCCCGTAGAATAGCGTCTGCCGTGATGATGCATATATAGGGAACGTACATTAAAGAGGCATAGCTCATCACCTTAATTGTGAAACTTACAGACACAGTGACAACAAGTCCAAAGGCATCTTTTTAAGCGGACGTACTGCGCTCTCGGGGGCATCCAAGTGTGTGTACTACAAATCACCGCCGCAGCATCGGCATTTCGGACTACTATAGTCTCCCACATGCAAACACAGGTGCCATGTCAGTATGATATTGTGGCTTTCAGCAATTATTCTTTAGCACCGACGTCACTAGTTGAGTTAATTTCTTTTCGAAGTACACGCACATGAGACGCGTAAGTTGTGGTGAGGAAGATGGGGACAGAGTTCCCGTGTATAGTGGAAGTACAAGGAAAATTCACTACACAGTTTGCACTGTGCGGGGAAATGCTGCGCAGGTGCGAACGAGCAACTAGACTGAATCTGCTTTTCACAGCGACGAATGAATTGCGCCGCTCGTTAGAACAGCACATATACTATTCTGGTTAAAGAAAAACTGTTTTCCTTTAATCTCCTTGATCCTGCCACAGCGCAAGCAGACACATTACGCGCACAAACACAACGTGAAAGAGAGAGAGAGAAAGTGGGATTTCGAAAGCTAGGGAAGTTTGCTATCCTAAATTGGGGAAGGGGAAAACAGAAATATGGAAAGGAAAACGGAAGGAAAAGGCACACGCACAAGAGGAGACAGAGAGTGAACACGCACACAAATAAAAACATGGCAGTGTTAGAGTCATTCAACTAAGACACCGGAACGAGTACTGTAGACTATTCGTCGCTTCCTGGTTGGATAACGGTATAAACTGGCCAAGACCCTCCGCTCCAAAAGCGGTCGGTCGTCGAGACGTGCCAGTGCGCTCCCGGGAGACCGTCTGTGCGTTCTGTAGCAAGGAAAATGACAAAGAGCATGTGCGATTGTTTCCTCGTTTCCGCAATTGTCACAGGCAGTACTGTCCGCCATTCCAATGCGGCAACGCAAAGAATTATAAATGTGACACCAAGATGCAGCTAATAAAGAACAGTTGCCTCGGTTCTTGAAAGTCCAGATAAGAGATAACGGGTCCAGACGATGTAGCCGAGAATTCCGGAAACCTGGCATGTTCCGCTCGAACCGCCAGTATCACGCGCGACCGTGCGAAGTTGTTTTTTTTTTTTGCTACGTCTGTATTTGACAGCGGGATGAACACCTGCACTCCACCTTTATGGGCACAGCTAGCAGATTTATCGGCACGCTTCTTGCCCGCGATGCCACGATGCCACAGTGGCCTGAAAATTATTAAACCGTGTGAAGTCACGCAAAAGGAATTACACTAGCTTTTAATTGTCTGAAGAAGCTCTCGGCGGCAATGTCCCGCCGCCTTCGGCAAAAAACATGAGCTTGCTGGCGCCACTTGCGACGAACAGTGCTTCATGCTTTAGCATATTGCGAATAAACTTAGCTTTTTAGAAAAGCTGCACTACACTTGAAGCTCAAATGGCGATATCATTCAGGATGTTATTGAAAGCTTGATGAACATTTTAGTTTAAAAGCCTTTGAATTAAGCTAAAGGGACCGCGCATGAAAGCGCGCCAAGAGTGGACTCCTTGCCTCCGAATATATATATATATATATATATATATATATATATATATATATATATATATATATATGTGTATATATATCTGCGTCATCATTTCCAATGATATCGCACTGACCTCGTATCCATTGAAATAAGATATCATGGCCCTTTTCTCTCAAGTCGTGGACAACTTCCACGATTTCGCACGTGAGCTGATCGTGAGTTCCATGTCAAAGAAACGACTGAAAACATTGCAAGGCCAGCCTTGAGTAGCAGAAGACTGCCCATTCTCGAGGACTATCAGCATTTATCACATGAAGCGCGTTGCGGAGAGCCGCGAGCTCTGCAGCTGTAGACGTAGTGATAGGGGATGTCTTGAACCGTTGGGTTATTCCCATTATTGGTATAACTACGGCGTCATCGGAACTGGTTGATGTAGTTGAGCCATCACTATAGACGTGTGTGCAGTCGCTCTATTTCTCGTGCAAGAGGAGTAAAATAAGTTGCTTGAGTGCTGATGCTGGCAAGTCCGACGTTTTCTGAAGTCCTGGGATTGTAAGGTTTACTTGATTATGGCTCACACACTATGCAGGAACAGAAGGTCTTGCTACAGGTTGTACAAGTTGTATTCAGGCATGTAAAAATGTGGTAGCGGGCCCATGCCGTCGTCCAACTCCTCCACGCTTGGGACGTGGTTGAAGGGAGGAGCTTGCTCTCATCGAGAACTAGGAGTACTGGATTTATTTACAATATCTTAATGAAAACAGGAGAACGTTACATTTCCTTAGTCTAGCATATCTGAAAACGAAGCACACCGAGCAGCCAAAAACGGCTGCTTAAAAATCCTCTGTCCTCCCTAGATCCCTAGGTGAGGGAAAACTGCCATCCAACCTTCATCCAATCGGACCGTTCAAAGTCTTCGTAGTCGTAGTCGATCCGCCTTTAAGGGCGAGAGATCCCACGCTCATTCCCACGCTTTTGTTTCTCTGAACACATCGAGCGGAGAGCGTCCTCGCAGACAGGGGTTATCACGCATGACTCAAGCTGGCGCCTCTTGATTCCAGAGCTGACTCCGCAGTTAGCTGCCGCGTCTGTCAAACGACTGCGACGATTACTGGGGCCAGTGAGAAAGCGACGTAAAACACCCTTTTCCAGGAGTTCTCTTGCTCCAATTAGACCGTGAAGGCGACAGCGAACCAAATAACAATACTCGGTCCGCCATACGTGGCTAGCCTTGCTGGCACCGTTGGGCTATCCGAAGGTGGCTTGGCTCTCTGCGCATTGTTTCAATGGTAATGTGCGTTCCAATAGTGTGATCTTGAGCGACTGCAACAACTTCAGTCGTTGACGCACTCCACGGCAGACCAAGGCATATCCTGAGGGCTTGGGCTTGGATGCTTTGGATTGTATTCAGGTTAGTTCTGGAGGTGTTGGAGATGACCGATAGGCCATACCGCAGGAATGAAATAAACAGAACCCTGTACAGTCGCAGCGTAGATTGCATTGACACTCCCCAGGTCTTTCCTTCTAGAAACCTAAACACATGGGAAATTCCTGTCAGGTGTTTTCTCATGTAATTCACATGAGGGGTCCAGGAGAGATCTTTGTCAATGAGCACCCCCAAAAATCTGACTTGTACTGTACGAGATCAGCTGTCGATCGACAGATATCACGTATAGAGACATTGGCTTTCTGGTAAATGCCACCACTGCATACTTTCAGATGACAATTGAAGTCTTTGTTCTCGAAGGTAGGATGATGTTAAAGTGGCTGCCTTCTGAAGCCGCACGACGCTGCAGTCGCGTCACACCCGACGTCCAAATACAAACATCGTCGGCAAAGATGCAAAGCCTAACGGTGCATGGAGGGGTTTCGTAGATTCCAATGAGTGCTATATTGAAGAGCGTTGGGCTCAGTACTCCGCCTTGAGGCTGTACATGCTGTAGACATTCCCATTCGCATTCGTGGAATGAAAGAAAATCTAAAAAGAAAGTACATGCCCTGGAAATTCGTGGCTAATGGTTCCGGCGAGGCTGAAAATAGGTTATGGGACATTCACAATGCTGTGATGCGTAGCTGACGTTGATGTGCGGTTACCTTTTCAATGAAACTCGCTATCCCCGCTATCTACAACGAGGAAGACGCACGTACACAGTTACATCAAAGGGGATATCTTTGTGCGGGAGGGTTAACAGGCGTTGGTTTCGCGCACAAGCTTAAATAGTTGCACGTTTAGTCATAATGCGAAGCAGTGACGCGATAGCTGCTGGAATATGATGCGCAGTAAACCATGCACTGTTTCGCGTGATATCTGTTGGAGTAAACATTCGCAGATGCGCGCGCAGCTATCACCTTTCATGCACATCAGAACTTCATTTATTTATGGCTCTACAGTCTGAGCCGTCATTGTGTAGTTGAATTAAACTTTGGGGTTTTACGTGCCAAAACCACAATATGATTATGAGGCACGCCTTAGTGGGGGACACCGGATTAATCTCGAGCACCTGGCGTTGTTTAACGTGCGCACCCAATGTACGGTGCAAAGGTGTGTCTGCATTTAGTCCCCATAAGAACGCGCTTGCTGCGGCCGGAAATCGAACCTGCGACCTCGTGCTTAAAAGGAAGCTTTAGCTCGGGCCCAACTCCGATGCCGCCTGTTCAAATACAAGTAAAACGCAGCAACGCTTTCCTGAATAACAGCTTGGGCTTCTTCGTTTTTCATCCTGGTTTTAACAGCGCAAAACGTAGACGGGACACGAGACGAGAAGATGACACCACAAGCGCAGTCCAGAATATGATTATGTCCATTATGATTATGCGCAGCGCTTGTGGCGTCGTCTTCTCGTCTTGTGTCCCGTCTACGTTTTGCGCTGTTAACACCGGGAAGCTTTTCTGAGATAACCACGGACCAATTTTCATAAAATTTGTAGCATTAGAGAGAAAAGGGTAAAATTCTAGTGACTGTTGGAAGGAGAATTTTGATTTAGAACCTGAATTTTTTTTGCAAGACATTTTCAATAACTGGTAAGGTTGAAAAAAAATAGTCAAAGAAGTTTGCAAAATTCGTAGCTCTGCGCCAAAAACAGATATCGCAGTTCTGTAAACTGCCTCCGTTACCCGTTCCTGCGGCGAGCGTCGGCGGCGACAACGTAACCGAGCGAACGAACAAGCGGTGAAGAGGGTGCTGCGTCGATGGCTACGAGATGGCGCCAGAGTAGCGCGCGTCGCCTGATAGATTTGTCGGAGGCGGCTGCTGTGAATGGTGCCCACGTGTCACCTACGGACTGGCTCTCGCGATCTCCAGATTAGCGAGGCAGTCGCAGCACACTTCGCTGCATTTGCAATGTGCCGCAGCAGACAGATTGTCCACGCCAGCCAATATATCACGAAATGAAAACACGTATGAGTGAGCTGCGCTCAAATTTTGCGTCACGGAGTATATATATATATATATATATATATATATATATATATATATATATATATATATATATATATATATTACCTTCAGGATGTAACAATAGTTTACAGCTTGCGCACACGCATCCTGTGCACGTGATCGCGTGTCCGTTCGTCTGTGTCTTCGTAACTATATAACCATGGTTTGAAGTAAGATTTGTTTAAAAAACTCAGTGCCCTTCCACTCCGTGAAGACGGATGACCAGCGAAGCTAAGAATAATAATATTTGGGGTTTTACGTGCCAAAACCACTTTCTGATTATGAGGCACGCCGTAGTGGAGGACTCCGGAAATTTTGACCACCTGGGGTTCTTTAAAGTGCACCTAAATCTAAGCACACGGGTGTTTTCGCATTTCGCCCCCATCGAAATGCGGCCGCCGTGGCCGGGATTCGATCCCGCGACCTCGTGCTCAGCAGCCCAACACCATAGCCACTGAGCAACCACGGCGGGTGACCAGCGAAGCTGTGTATGTGGGCCCCTTATTGGCGAACTGCAACTCCGCCGCGGGTCGGCCCAGCATTGCACTATCTTCGGGATCGGCCCACGTGCTTAACGCCTGCTTCACCTCCGCCGCGGGTCTGCCCGGTATTACACTACCTTCAGGATCGGCCCACGTATGGGGAGTGCTTAACGCCTCCTTCACCTCCGCCGCGGGTCGGGCTGGCATCGCACTATCTACAGGATCGGCCCACGTATGGGAAGTGCTTAACGCCTCCTTCACCTCCGCCGCGGGTCGGCCCGGCATTGCACTATCTTCGGGATCGGCCCACGTATGTGCAGCGCTTAACGCCTGCTTCACCTCCGCCTTGTGTCGGCCCGCCATTGCACCATCTTCGGGATCGGCCCACGTATGTGGAGTGCTTAACGCCTGCTTCACCTCCGCCGCGGGTCGGCCCGCATTGCACCATCTTCGGGATCGGCTGACGTATAGGGAGTGCTTAACGCCTGCTTCACCTCCACCGCGGGTCGGCCCGGCATTGCACTATCTTCGGGATCGGCCCACGTATGTGCAGCGCTTAACGCCTGCTTCACCTCCGCCGTGGGTCGGCCCGGCAATGCACCATCTTCGGGGTAGGCTCACGTATAGGGAGTGCTTAACGCCTGCTTCACCTTCGCAGCGGGTCGGGCCGGCATTGCACAATCTTTGGGATCGGCTCACGTACGGGGAGGGGGGGGGGGGGCTTAACGCCTGCTTCACCTCCGCCGCGGGTCGGCCCGGAATTGCACTATATTCGGTATCGGCCCACGTATGGGGAGTGCTTAACGCCTGCTTCACCTCTGCCGCGGGTCACCCGGCATTGCACTATATTCGGTATCGGCCGACGTGTAGGGAGTGCTTAACGCCTGCTTCACCTCCGCCGCGGGTCGGCCCGGTATTCGGAATCGGCCCACGTATAGGGAGTGCTTAACGCCTGCTTCACCTCCGCCACTAGTCGCGCCGATATTTAACTGTTTTCGAGATCGGCCCACGTATGTGGAGTGCTTAACGCCTGCTTCACCTCCGCCGTGGGTCGGCCCAGCATTGCACCATCTTCGGGGTAGGCTCACGTATATGGAGGGCTTAACGCCTGCTTAACCTCCGCCGCGGGTCGGCCCGGAATTGCACTATATTCGGGATCCGCCCACGTATGGGGAGTGCTTAACGCCTGCTTCACCTTCGCAGTGGGTCGGGCCGGCATTGCACAATCTTTGGGATCGGCTCACGTAAGGGGGGGGGGGGCGGCTTAACGCCTGCTTCACCTCCGCCGCGGGTCGGTCCGGCCTTGCACTATATACGGCATCGGCCCAGTATGGGGAGTGCTTAACGGCTGCTTCACCTCCACCGCGGGTCGGCCCGGAATAGCACTATATTCGGTATCGGCCCACGTATGGGGAGTGCTTAACGGCTGCTTCACCTCCGCCGCGGGTCGACCCGGAATAGCACTATATTCGGTATCGGTCCACGTATGGGGAGTGCTTAACGCCTGCTTCACCTCTGCCGCGGGTCGCCCGGCATTGCACTATATTCGGGATCGGCCGACGTGTGGGGAGTGCTTAACGCCTGCTTCACCTCTGCCGCGGGTCGGCCCGGTATTCGGGATCGGCCCACGTATAGGGAGTGCTTAACGCCTGCTTCATCTCCGCCACGAGTCGCGCCGATATTTAACTGTTTTCGAGATCGGCCCACGTATGTGGAGTGCTTAACGCCTGCTTCACTTCCGCCGCGGGTCGGCCCGACATTTCCCTATCTTTGGGGTCGGCCCACGTATGGGAGTTTTTTTGCTTACCACGCTAACGACATGAAAATTTCCTTGGACGGTAGAGGTATACAGCTTCACTGTAAAAAGGTTCGAAGACACACGAAGGCGTTCAAAGCCAAAACGAAGTTTGGATAAAACTATGGAGCGGCTGTCATTCCCACGCCGGCTCAGCCGCCATTGGCCCTGCCCACAGACACTGTCATATTTCAAACTAGTAAGCGTAGAATATGAACAAGTATGGGTGGTGGTATTTGCAATCACCGGACTCCCCGTACAGTGCAATACACTTGTAGCTTAAAGATATACGAGTGCGACTACCTAGCAGCCACGTTCTCTCACCACTCTCTCTCTCTCTCTTTTTCGTGAGCTCAAGAGAGTTTAGAAATGAGAGCTGAAAAGTCTTGTCGCGCGTCCGGCATCGTCCCTCCCCAACGCACCACGCTCGGTGGAGAGCATGGGAAGCAGACGTGATTCGCAACATTGATGACGCCAGCTTTCAAGGAGCGGGAAAGATGGAATGAGAGGAAGGAAGAGAAGAAGGGAGAGAGATGAAGAGGGACGATAAAAAATAAAGAGTCGTGAAACGTGCCAAGAAGGCAAAGATTACGTTCTCGCGCACTATACAAGCGAATGCGCACTTTCGATCAATGCGTATAAAAAGAAAACAACGAAGAAAAAAAAAGAACAGCGACAAGTAGAAGCGAAGTAAAGACAGAAGGAAAAGAGAAAGAACAACTTAGAAACAAGGTTCACGTCTCCTACCGGCGAGAAATCAAATTTTGAGCCGACAGAGTTACACGAAATGGTTAAGAGCGCGACGTCCCTATACATACTATATAGCCAGCGTCGCTGCGCGTGGCCAAGGAAAAAGAAAAAAAGAAATATTGGAACTGTGGAGAATCGAATAATGCCGGACAGCAGTTCTTCATTGCTTTTTTTCTTCTCACTGCTTCGTCGGTGAATCCCTTCCTTACTTGTCGTTCACGTCGCGCCACGTTCGTGCCTGCTATTGTTTTCTGCGTTCGAGCAAAAACTTCCGACGAAAGGCTTGCTCTCGTAGTTATTGCGTCAGTTTTTGTTTTTCTTTTGTTTTGTTTTCTCGGAAGGAAATACATTTATCTCTTTCCCGTCTGTCGAGCGCACTGGCCGATTGAACAAACCAATTGTCTTCCTGACGTTCTCCCGCGCCATGTACTACGCGCTCGCGAACGCTGACACGCGGACGCGCCGACGGCGATACGACCAATTCAATACAGTGCGCGGATTGGCCGAGTCGCCTCAGAGGTGCCTGCGGGTGCGTCGAATCGAGTGTCAAAGAACGTTAGTAAGATCCCGCGAAAATATTCTTTTTTTCTTTCTTCGCTTCAATATTGTTCCTATTTCACGGGGTAAGAGGCAATGGAAACGGAGAGGCCAGAAGTTGTAAGAACGAGTTTGGCTCATTGCTCTTTGTATAGATAAGAGAGAACGCTGAAAAAAAAAGAAAATGCGAGCACGAGGCGCATGCAGAGACCGTCGAAAACGTATTGTGCACCGCACGTAGTGCGAAGAAATAGAATCCATAAGCAGAACAACGTTAACTGGCTGCAAACGCGCACTGGAGTGTGGCATACGGCCTATCAGTATATCTTTATTAGCTGCGCGCTATTCTTGGATAACAAACCACCCACGAAGTGGGCGACAAGAATCAGGAAAATCGAGAGGCTCGAATTTTTGTAAAAGCTATATGAAACCAAAAGACAATGAAGCCAACGGAAGCAGAAAAAAAAATACCGTGTACCTTTAATTGAAATACAGAAACAATTATAACTGCAGGTTAAATTTGCGGTACGTTTCATATTACGCTGTACCGTCTTTAGGAATAACCAAAGTTATGGACTAATAGAGAGAGAGAGAGAGAAAGAAAGATATTTCAATTACAAGAAAGGCAGTGAAGTCGGCATGAGCTGTGGCATCAAGTGAGCAACTCTGAGCTGGGGAACAAGGAAAGGGAGGAACATTGATTAATTATGCTGAGGAGGAGGGAATGCTTGTGCATAATAAACAGTGGTCCTACTAACGCTGATCGTTCAGTCCCGTGAGCTACAATAACGCTGTTGTTAGACTCGCTCATTTAGTGTCAGGCCATGGGCCGATAATAGCGCCTTCCGACAGTGGTTGCCTGCCAACGCTGGTTAGGACACTGTCCAGCGCCCGTCTCTCCGGCATATATGCTGGGCAATTGCAAATATATGTTCCGCCGTTGCGGCTGAAAGCAACGCCCACCCGAATCCCGCTTAGCAAATACGCCTGGTTCCGAGTAACCTTCAGGGACATACGGAATTTCCCGTCTGGGTCAATTATATGCAGATGTCTGTGGGTGTTGTGAGGATGAGCCCTGCAAATTATTGGAAGGTATACTCCCCGATCAAGTGCCCTTGATGAGGGCCTTGATCGGGGAGTATAACTTACAATAATATACGGGGCTCCTAAGGGCCTTCATCCGTGAATTAGTGCAAGTTCGCGAGTGGGCAATCCGCACTTCACCAGAGGTAGAGGATGCCGATCAGCAAGTTCACCGCCAATCACACCTCAGTGACCAGGCACCCATGAAACGTGATAATGTGACCCCTTCGCTGGGCGCTGTCATGGAGCTTTGCCATTTGTAGCACGAGTATGTGGTAGGACCACTTCTTTAATAAGCGTTCTAGCACCTTAAACGTAAAAATTATAAGTTCTAGCAGTCCCTTCGGTACTAGCAAGCTTTTTGTTACCTTTCACACAAAACGTACTGGTTCTGAGACGACTTTGCGTGCACTGTCTGAGTTGTTTGGAAGATCCATATTTGAGAAAGAGCGCACAGCCGACACACAAGCACACGTTGCGAACAGTGTTACAGCCTGTCTACGTATCAGTGAGGCTAAAAACTCGTGTAGGTTCGTACACTGCGTTTCTTGGGTTTAAGTTTGAGTGAGAATATGAATTGAAAAAGCAAATTCTGGGGTTTTACGCTCCAGATATGATTGTGAGCTACGGCGTAGCGGGTGATCACTGATTAATTTTGACTACTTGAGGTTCTTTAATTTGCACCCAATGCACAGTACACGGCGTTTTGGTCTTTCACCCCCATCGGAATGCGGCCGCCGCGGCCGGGACTGGATCCGGCGCCCTCAGGCTTAGCAACGCCAAAGCCACTACGCCGTCACGGCGGTAACAATGTGTAACTTGGCGTTGAATTCAGACAGTGTCGTGCACAAATTAATACCAGGAAACATGATTTTTCTGCCTGATGTAAAGGGTACAACGCCAAACCATTACACAACATCGTAGCTGTGTGGTAGGTGAGGCTTTGGTCAACGTTGCTTACAATAAACGACGTTATGAATCTTCGGAATCCACGTTATCAATCCGTCTGCTGAGTCTACTGGTATCGGAATGAAATGGTAAGTTATAACCTTGGGCAAGAAGAATGAAGACTGTGGCGATGATTGATGAAGCGCGCGAAATGAGGCGTTAGTTTCAGTGTATAGTCAGCGCATTCCTGCGAGGAAATCCGGCATGAGTCTAGAACAGGCGTTGAGAAAGACAAACTAGCAGATTTGCATATGGTGAACACTCAAAATGTTCAGGTGAGCCTCAGCCCTTCGATCTCATTGAACCAAGAGACGACAGAGGCTTTATGTGTAAAGTTTGTTAATAACATAACATCTGTACGCATCAATAATAAAACGTGCCATACTCACCAGTATGAGTAACAATCCGACGCCAGTTGCCGAAACAGCAACACAACGCCATCAGAGCAAATTGAGGGGCCAAAGGATCAAGAGACGATGCTATCCATCCTGACTCTCTCGTTTTTTTTTCTGTTTTCTCGCTCCACCCTCGCTTCGAAAAGGTACGCGTGTATCCGTTTGTACTTGCCTCAAACCGAATACAGAGAGAAGCAGATGTACCGCCACCCGAAAGTCACGTACGCTTCATTACACGCGGTGCGACCTCAGCCAGGCTAGCGGGGACAGGAGAGCCAAGAGACGCCACCGTGGGCGTGCAGCAGCCTCTCGAAGCTTCGGCCCTTCGCTCGCCCTGTGCTGCTGTTGCTGCTTGCCGCGGTCGTAGCTGCACTACGACCGCCGTGTTACCCCCGGCTCCTGCTACTGCGGCGACGCTTTGCTCTTCCCTGCCTGCTGGGGAGTCGAGGAGACCGCGACCACGCCTTCCCTCGGCAGTGTTCGTGCGAGGGTTCGGGAAAACGAGCACGGAGAGCCTTGGGCACCAACCGGTGAAGAGAGCCGACGCGAACGCGCGGACGGGCGGTACAAGTGTGCGTAGACGCTCGCGGGTTTAATTCTATTCCGTCGCACCAATTATTCTGGACAGAGCGGTATCGCCGTGGCTCTCACGCCTTGTCGTACTAACAAGGCGGCCACAAAAAGACGAGTCGCGACCCGCGCTGTTCCCCAGACGCGGTTGCCACTCTGTGTGAACCGCGCTTGGTCACGTTGGCCGACCTTTTACTTCGTGCTGTGTAACACGTCTAACAACGGCCCGCACCGCAGTGAAGCTGCTCTGTTCTCTGTTTCGCACCCTGGGTGTGTCAAATTCTAACATGTGCAGTGGAATGCGCATAATATAGCCACCACGACAGAAAAACAGCATAAAGAAATTCTACCCAGTCATCGACGTAATGCGCACAGAAATTCCAAATTACATGCGTTTTTTTCTCTCATGCGGAAGTCGTGAAAGTACAAAGACTGTGCGAGAGAACACACCACCTGACGGCCCTTTCGATCAGTTAACTCACTCACTAACGCACGCACACACGTACGCAGGAAGATGAAATCCGGTATCACGTCTGAAAAGAGTCCATTGATGCACTCCGGAGCATGCAGCTCATATGTGTAGCAATAATCCAACTTTTAATAACGCGCGCATACACACACGCACGCTCATGCACACTCACAAACGCACACACTCACGCGCTTGCACGCACGTACGCGCGGATCAGGACCCGTATGCTTAGAAAGGGCTTCGTGCGCACAAGTGAAGAATAATAATAATATTTGGGGTTTTACGTGCCAAAACCACTTTCTGATTATGAGGCACGCCGTAGTGGAGGACTCCGGAAATTTTGACCACCTGGGGTTCTTTAACGTGCACCTAAATCTAAGCACACGGGTGTTTTCGCATTTCGCCCCCATCGAAATGCGGCCGCCGTGGCCGGGATACGATCCCGCGACCTCGTGCTCAGCAGCCCAACACCATAGCCACTGAGCAACCACGGCGGGTACAAGTGAAGAACAGGCGCCGACTAAGCGAAGGTGACTGTTTCATGACAAAATTTTATGGCGAAAGAAAGCATTTCTGAATTCGGCTCCTAATCTAGATCAATGGCTTTTGTGCTATGCTTGGCGTGCAAGTTAAAGAATCCGAGGTGGTCGAAATAAATCTGGAGCCTTCCACTGCAGCATCTTTCACAGCCCGTGTGCTATTATTTTGTGACGTTAAACATAATTTTATATCAATGATTCTAGACCATTTCCAGCCCCTCGCCCTCCACAAACGCCAAGAAAAAGAAAAGAATGACAGAAGGCCAAAAAGCAAAGATGTACCACAATAACCGGCCTCTGGGCGAAACAAGAGTCGTTTGTTATCGGCAGCGCTGAAGGGTAGCTCTTCATTGCTTTCGTCTCTGCACTTGCGGCGGCACGTCTTGCTGCTTTGGTTCCGCGAGTTAGACGACGAAATAAGGGAATCGTTAGGGTTAAAGATCCACCTGAGGAGAGGAAGAGAGTCCCGGACATCGTTAAGCAGGACCAAATGGAATTGCCTGCGGTTCCCTGTCACGGTTCTGTCCAAGGTGCACACCGTGGGGACGACGCCCCATCGCCTCGTTATTTGACTCCGGCGCTGCACCGCTCTCCCAGGTCGACCCTTCTGTTTCTCTCTTTTCTGAGAAAGTAAACAGAGCTGAGATTGAGTTATTTGTTTGTTTGTTTTTTGACCACGTTGTTCTTTATTCCCCAGCTTCTCGTTGTTGGGCGGCTCACGGTTGTCTTTGACACGAGGGTCGCCGTGGCGTCGCCGAAGACTTTCCTCGCTGGCAAAAGCGACGCTGCGGAATATCATCTGCGTCTGGGTGGTACATTAGCTTTCAGCCCCAAATAATTAGAGTGTGGTGGTTGAAAACGTGGTACTGCGTAGGTCCCGGAACGAAGCTGTTTGGCGAGTAGTCTGAGCGGGAGAATGTCCGCTCGAAATGACCGATAAAATTATTTGAGAGTGCTATCAGAGCTAGCGCAATTAAATATAAAGGGTTTATTAATGACAAAGATAATGTATGGGAAAAAAAACTATAGACGTGTTTGGGGATAAGTATGGACGTTGTGGAAAATTACGGAAGTTGTTTAATGGCGTTTTGGAGCTCTGCGAAGCATTCAACAGTGCATTGTTGTACAGGGTGTGTCGGGAAAATAATAAGCATGACAGCTGCATGGCGGCGCCGGTAGGCAAAACGGATAGAGGAGAGTGTAAGCTGGGCATGCACGTCATGGCAGGTGCCGGTGAAGCGTTACAGGGAACAGATACATAGCTAAACCAAGTATCTGTTTTACCTCGCTCGTTGCTCGAAATGAAGCGAACGATGGAGCAACGGAATTTCTACCAATTGGGAAAAACTGTCAACGCTACATTTCACGTGGAAGTACACAATTGGAATAGAAGTTTACTCACGCAAGAAACTGACACACTGTGGGCATTTCTTGCGCTAGTGAACAGAAACCAACTAGCCCAACTTATTGCCTTCGCTACTCAATTGTTTGAAAAAGTGGGTTCTCCGTGGGCAAAAACATGTTTCCATTACCTGAGTACTCCATCACGAGTCATAAATATCTGAAAGTGAGGTTGTTGTGCCACACATCTTTCAGCGGGCATTCATCGCGGTTACTTGAGCTTTCCTGCAGGCCACTGATGCGCAGCCCTATATGCAAGGCGAGTGAACGACTCAGCACTAATGACTCGAAAGTGCCTTTCTCAACGTGAAACGGACAAGGGTCACCAACCTCCAAGACTTCTCCCGTTGCTGAGTAGAGAGAGAGAGAGACAGAGGAAAGGGGAAAGGCAGGGAGGATAACCAGAGGGGAAGATCCGGTTTGATACCCCACGCTTGGGAGAGAGGGGAGGGGGAGGTGAAGTGATAACAAAGTAGAGGTAAAGAAAGAAAGGAGCATAGACATACAATCACATTCGGTCACTGTCGCCGCACACTGTCACCGCACAGCACAGTAGCACTTGCAGCACTATAAACATGGTGGTGGTGGTGGTGGTGGTGATGTTGAAGCAGGCGGGGTTAGCCTGGCATACATAGCCGGCAATTGTTCCGCCTGATCCTCCTTCAAGTTGAGATCAGGGATGTGTCACCAGGTGTCGATGAGCCCCGTGTCTCGCAGGAAGGCTATCAACAGGCGTTGCGCTCTCTTCCTGAATGCCGCGGGCCCTCCGGGGAAAACAACGTCTTCAAAGGTCCTGTGCGTGAGACCGCTTTTTTGCAGGTTGTCGACCAACGCTTTTCTTTCTGTGTCAAACTGTGGGCATAGCCAAATGAAATGTTCGATGTCACCAATGTCACCACAGAAAACACAGAGTGGGGAAGCGCGAAGCCCAGTCTTGAATAACCAAGCTAGGGTGTATGCGGAGTCGGTCCTGATGCGGTATAAAAGCGAAGCTTGTTCGCGTGTAAAACCATGAGTCACACAGGATTCGTGTGGATTCTTGTGCATCTGTCGAAAGTGAAGGCGGATTGCATCCTTAGGGTTTTGAAAAGCTTTTGGAGCTTTCACTTTTGGGACACATGTCAGCGCTAGGCGTGCAAGGGCGTCAGCTTCCTCGTTTCCATCAATTCCTACGTGTGATGGAATCCACTGGAACCTTATGTTAAATCTTTTGCTCGTGAGGTCGGCAATCAGTGCCAGAGACTGCCTTGTAAATTTCTCTAGAGGTAGGCCCCGATGTAATCTTTGTAATGCTGACTTGGAATCCGTCAGCACCACGACATCTCGTGCAGAAAAGGCACGTAGTTTCCACAAAGCCGCGGTGATTGCGGCGCTTTCTACTGTTGTAGAGGAAACTACGCGATCCAGTCGGCCAGACCATGACACATCAAGGGATGGTATGCAGAATGCCGCTGCACAGCTATCTGTTTGTGCACACACCGAACCGTCTGTGTACACTTGTAGATGGCTTTGAAACAAAGTGCTCAAGTGGTCCAACACAATAAACTTGGCTTCGGCAGTTGAAATGGTGCGTTTCGTCGGTAGGTGGGGTACATTGAGGCTGCAGGTAACGTCCGGAAAAGACCATGGCGGGCCAAGGCGACTTCGTTTAGGCCATTCCAATCCTAAAAATCGGAAGGTGTTCAGCGCCGCATGGAAATGTGAGCGAGTTCTTGATCTTAGCCGCCGGAGAAGCGCCGTGCCTGCGCGTGACTCGCCCAGCCTTAATAGCTGCGTCAGCAAGGCCTGAGATGCCAAGAGGCGGAGTGGAGGGGACTCTGCCTCATTAGTGACTTTCTTGTTTGAAGCCGCCGTTGGAACTCCCATCGCCAAGCGAAGTCCCTTTCTGTGCACTGCCTCCAAGCGCTCGAATTGACTCGATGATGGTGATATCAGAGGGAGCTGATAGAGAATGCGGCTTGTTCAGGCTACAGCCGCTTGTCCAATTCTGTTGCCTTTAAAAACTGCAACAGTGCCCTCGTCGCTCTCCGCTGCGATGGCCCCCCCTTTTGATGGCGGCATTTTAAAATAAGTTCCTCTGTTAGAGGTCTTCGGTCAAAGCGCTCTATCGTTATCGCGAGCGATTGTCTCTGTAAATTGTAGCGAGGGCAGTCACAGAGAAGGTGAAGAGTCTCCTCGTTACCACAGTCATCACACTAGGCGTCGTCGGCCCATCCAATTCGGAAAGCAAAAGACTTGGTGAAGGCCACCCCTAGACATATGCGACAAATCAGGGTAGCTTCGCGACGGCAGAGTTCAGCTGGAATGGAAAGGCGTAGAGAGGAGTCTAGGTTGTGCAGCCAGTTGTTTTGAAAACTTCCTGCGTTCCACAAGGAGAACGTGATATCACCGCTGAGCATTCGATGTTTTCTAGCGGCATCTGTCCTTGATAATGGCATCGGCTCCTCTTCGTCGCCTTGAAGAGCCGACCGAGCAGCGTTCGTTCCCTATGACGCCGCAGTGACTTGGAAGCCATTGAAATGTCACGTGGTGTCCTTTCTCAGTCAAGGTATGGATTAGTTTTCTAATCCCAGTTGTTCGTGTGGTTCACGCCGCAGGGCTGATAGCAAAGACTGCAGTGCTGCCTTCGAGTCGCTGAATATTGACCATCTTCGAAGTTGTTCTTGGCTGACGAATCGAAGTGCAGCGCGAAGAGCTGCAAGTTCCGCAGCCATCGGTGTCGTTGGGGGACATGTATTGAAATTGATGGTGGTGGCTTTCGCTGGGAAAACCACGGCTCCAGAGGAACACTGGAGAGTTGCCGATCCATCAGTATAAATATGTACGTGGTCGGCGTACCTCTCGTGCAAAAGGAGCAGAGTTAGTTGTTTAAGAGCAGGTGATGACAGCTCAGATTTTTTTCATGATTCCTGGTACGGTGAGGTGCACTGCAGATCGAGCGAAACACCATGGAGGAATCAATGGCTTAGTTGCGGGGGTGAAGCCTGATGGAAGGCAGGTGTAATAATCCAAAATCGTAGTACAAAATGATGCCTGCGGCCTTTCTGACGGTAGTGTTGCCAGCTGATGGGAACGGGCACGGCGAAAGTGCCTAATGTGCACTCTCAACACTTCTACCGCAATGTGTGTTTGTATGGGTTGGTCCCGGGCGTTCGCAACAGTCGCTTCTGTCGATGTGCATTTTGGCAAACCCAGACAAAACCTGAGAGCCCGAGCTTGAATAGCCTGTAGAACACGAAGATTTGCCTGGCAAGTGTTGGTCAGTACGGGCCAACTGTACCTCAACAAGCCCAGAAAAAGAGCCATGTACAATTCCAACATTGCATGCACTGACATTCCCCAAGTCTTTCCGCCTAGAAACTTGAAAAGCTGGGAGATTGCTGTCAGACGCTGTTTCAAGTAGGTCACGTGCGGGCTCCATGAGAGATCTCTATCAATGATTATGCCAAGAAATTTGAGTCTTCTCATAAGAAATTATGTGGCCACTTATTGAGATGGAGTAGGGTGTCATTGGTTTGCGAATGAATGCCATCAGTGGATATCTTGATCGCTGCTGGCAGATGATCAACGAGACCAATGAGTGTGAGGTTGAATAGAGTAGGACTTAGTACACCGCCTTGAGGAACACCTCGGTAGGTGTAGTGTCGTGCGGTTTGACCATCGCCGGTACACACAAAGAATGATCTCATAAAAAGGTTATGAGAAATCCATTGGAAAACTCGACCACCTAGGCCAACCATCTCAAGAGCATTGAGGATAGCCTCGTGAGATACGTTATCGTATGCCCCCTTGACATCCAAGAACAAAGCTGCAGATAATATTTTGCGTGACTTTTGATGCTGGACATACGTAGCGAGATCAACAACACTGTCTACTGAAGAGCGATTTCGACGAAAACCAGCCATGCAATTTGGTAACATGTTGTAGTGCTCCAGGTACCACTCCAAGCGGGCAAGGATCATCTTTTCCATTATCTTTCCCACACAGCTGGCCAGCGCTATTGGGCGGTATGAGGTGAGTTCAAGTGGGGACTTGCCTTGCTTCAGGAGAGGGACCAAGCGGCTTGTCTTCCACTCTTCGGGAACTATGCCATCTCGCCAAGATACGTTGTATAGATGCAACAGTTCTCGCCGTGCGCCTTCACTCAGGTTGTTCAAAGCGCGATAGGATGTTCCATCTGGTCCCGGGGATGAAGATCGCCTGCATAGAGCAAGAGCCGCTTCTAGTTCCTCCATTGTGAAAGGAAGATCCATGCGGCAGTCGTGTGAAACAGGTATGTCACTTGGGGCTGGGGGGCCTGGACCGGTTGCTTGGCCAGCGACCCTTGCACAAAAGTGTTCTGCAACTTCAGCATCCAGTCGCCTCTGGAAAAGCGCCAGCGCTTTGAATGGGAAGCTTTGGGACCACGTATGGTTCTCCATATGTAGGAAAGTGGTTTTCGGGGGTCCAGTGACTGGCAAAACAATGTCCAACCTCGAGATGCCAATCTATCCATGCGACGTTGAATTTTCTTTTGTAGTCGTCTGGCTGTCCTAAGGTCATTGATGGATTTTGTACGCCGGTAACGCTGCTCCGCACGACGACGGAGAGCACGAAGTCGCTCCAACTCTATATCCAAATCTGTGTGCTTCGACGAAACAGTGACCGTGCGCGTGGCGTCTCACATTGCAGACTTGATTGTTTCCTCTAATCAAGAGGACAAGCCCTCTCAACAAACATCTTCCATGGCGGAAGTAAAATTAGTCCAGTCAATTAATCGAATGGTGTTCCGTGGGAAAGAACCTGGACATCCCTTTGATGACAAGGTACGTGAAAATGTGATCACTCCCGTGTGTCTCGATATCCGAAAACCATTTAACACATTTTGTGAAAGAGCTGGAGACGAAAGCTAGGTCAAGACAGCTGCCATAATTCACGCCTCGTATAAACGTTGGGCTGCATTGATTCAGGAGTGAAATGCCGTGGTTGCGGGCGAAGTTCGCAAGTCTGCCCTCTTGCATTTGTCCTTGTGCTTCCCCATGCCATATGGTGCGCATAAAAATATCCGATGGTGGCATATGGAGCAGGCCACACCGACAAGATGTTCGTTAATCTTTTGGGATCAAAATTACTTGAAGGCGATATATAAACGCCTACAAGTGTAAGCATGAGTTTGCCCTTTTTAATTGTTAGGCAAACTTATTGATTGTCATCATGAGGCGGAATCGGCTGACGAACGTAGGGCCGTTCTTGACGAATAAAAACGACGACTTTCTTCATGCATCTGTTGTTGCGGATATAACAGCTTCGTATCCCGATAATCTGACTGGTTTTGATACGTTAGGCTCACATATGGCAATGATTGGGAACAAAATAGTATGTATATACTGACGAAAGTCTGAAGGGCGTGACTTTAGTTATCTTGCGTTCCACTGGATGATTGACGCTGCCTTGGCTTCTTCTCGAAAGGATGGGCAATGGTTGGCCATGCCTCTATTCGAGAGACTCGAGCACTGGGCTTAAGGCGTCCAGTGCTTTCAGTGCACTTCGAGCAGACGTGGTTCCAAGGTTCGACAGAATCACTCGAATGGCATCTATGAGGGGACGCAGCATTGAAATGACTTGACGATCTGCTTTCGGCGTGTCATCAGCGGCAGGATCAGGCTCCCGAGCAGGCTTGATAATCTGTGGTTCTGTGGGAAGTTGCTGGCTTGGAAGCACAGGCCGAGTAGATCAAGGAAGGACAAACAAGGAAGGAAAGAAGGGAACAAGGGGGGAAGGACTGCGACGAGAAGGACTGCGACGCGGGTGGCATCAGCACTCGCCGCGCCTCGTCCTCCCGACGATGAGTCGGCAAGGGAATTTAAGGCAGAGCCTGCCAATCGTTAGAACCGAGAGTCGCCACCAGCCACCCCGTCAGTCTGGTGCTTTCTTACCGCTACATGTAAGCTATTTTCTCCTGTAATCAGTACATATTGTATAGAGCTTTTCATTTCCTCTTCGTCTGCTCCATCAGTCCATGCCTCGTCCTCCACCGCGAAGTCGCGACAGTGGATGGTAGCTTTGCAATAGAGGAACCAATAGCGCAACAACGTAGCAGCGTTGATGCTGCCCCCTTGCAGTCCTGCCTTGCCCCAGCAGACTTCTTTTCGTTAGCATGGTGGCTCATTGGGCTAATTGGTGATCCATTAGTTTGGGCGTGCAGCGCGAGGGTTACACGTGGACGCGGATAAGGCGAGGACGCTTGATCCCCCTGAAACCCTTCTGAGACCGCAAACAGAATCGAAGCAACTGCGACGTAGGCACTAAAAGATGTTCCAGTTGCCGGCTATCAGTACGCTTACGAATCTTGGCAGAAAAACGGTGTATCGAGGGCAAAGGAGCGCATTTCGAAGCTTGTTATGTGCTTGCATTGGTACGTTCAAATAATTTTTTTTCTGGCAATAGTCTTATTACTTTCCGGACACATCCTGTAGAACTATGAATGACATCAAAGGAAAGCTTGGCAGGAGTAAAGTGTGTCTTAGACAGAACATAGTGGAGAAACTTCCATAGATATGTGATTTGGGGGCGGCCCTAAGAAATTTAAAAAACATTCGTTTGTTGGTGTCTCATTTCGACGCTTGGCGGGGCGACTAAAATGTTTGTCGCTTGCGAACTGCTAAGCCTATCAAGATAACAAAAAGAGAGGAGAAGAAAAGAAACGTAATCTGTGCATTGAAAAGAAAAAAAGAATTGCAGCTGTGCATTCTGACAAAATTTTTCAGGTGCTATTACTTATATTTATTCGAACGTGCATGTTTGTAAGTGTATCACACGAAGTGGCTTTCTGGACTGGTGCGCAAAACTTGGTATGTGTTTGTGTTCTCTGACTGCATCCAGGGTCATTTGGTGATTTTTGTGATTCCATTTTGTTTGCCATGAAACGAGGAGCAGCTACGTAAAGGCGCCAGCCTCTTCTATAATATCACATTTAATATCACATTTAAAAAAATCAACGGCTTGGATGCGTTGGGGACGCGTAGGAAGTTATCAAACTTGCGTCAGAGCCCTTAAAGCGCGGGGTGGGGGGGAGTTCCTAGTTGGAACTGAGAATCAAGCTTTAGAATCGTTGCTTTAAACTAACAACTTGAAATATTCTGCTTGAAACATCGCCCACGTATGTATACCGAAGGCCGTCTGTATATGCCGTATATACGCTTAGAATAAATCGTTAAAAGTACCTTTCTAAGTTCAGTAATGCTAATTTGGCAGGGTCAATTGTAAGTGGTCGCGCGTTCAGCGAATCAGCACCGCTGCAACAGCTGCGGGCCGGCCCGACGCGCGAAGTTCACCGAGAAGGGTGCATGGTGGTCGCGAGAAAGTGTCACACAGGAACCTTGAACTACTCTTTGGTGGGAAAACGCACCGAGGAGGTTACAGGGAGCGCAGCAAGACTCGCGCCCGGCTATTTGTCATGAACAATTTTTTTTTATTCACTACCATTCGGGAAGAGCTTATGGCAATTTCCACAAGTCACCTTGTTTTATTTATTATTTTACTAAACAGTGAAAAGAGTTCAAGATACGTAGATCAATCTAATCTGTTATTAGGCACGGGGCAACCACATGTATTCAAGCCACTACTCGCGACCAGATATGCTACTTAACAGTATATCTAATGAGGACAACACAGAATCAATGAAAGCAAAAAAAAAAATTTACTTACTTGCCACGGAGCTCCATCCCACGCGCGCTAACTTCCGGGGAGGCAGCGCTAAGTGTGTAGTCGAGGTGGTGTTAGAGCAGGCGGGATGGGCCTGTCGCGCTTGGTCGCAATCATTCCGCATGAGCATCTCTTACGCTGTGAGGATTTCATTAAATTTCCATCTATTCGGTGTTTCGGAGGAAGACAATCAACAGGCGCAGAAATCTTTTGATTGCTCCGTGCCCTATATAGGGAACGCTACGTATTGAAAGCTAGCATGTGGAAGAACCATATTTCGTATCACCAGCGCAAGTAACTCCTTTATTTCCTCTTTGAACTGCGACTTGTTGCGTCATGTCAACTGCGCGCTGCCTCGCTGCCACTCCGGCCTCCGATCCAATGGTGTTCATGGCCCCCGTGACAACTCTACGGGCATCCCCCGCCTTTTCTTACAAATTGCATTCCTGGCATTGTCAGGCCAGTTTTCTTTCCGGCTATCTATCTAACCAAAAATATGGGCCGACCCCGAAGTTCGGCCCACATTATAAAAAATGTGGGCCTAACTTCGCTCATGGCGCCCCTACAAAGAAGAAAAAGAGATCCCTTAATATTTCTTCGATGCTGGGCAGAATCTAACCAGCCTTACACGTCTTCCTCAAGTACAGCAGCCCGACCCTCTAGCGCGCTGTGCCGCGAACGCGCGCAGGCAAGGATGTATTAATTCTCAGTGTTTGCGTACACCAGTGCGCCACGCATCTCGCAGGCCACACCCGGACTTTGCGGGCGTGCCGCGAGATCGCGAAGCGTTTCCAGAAAGAAGCGCGAGAGAGGAGCCCGGTTGCAGTACGCGAATCACACGCAACGGCGCGCGCCACCGGCGCAGTCTTGAAGGCCATGCAAATGACTTTGCATGGACTTCTCGGCGGCGGCGCCAGATGGCGCAGCGTGTGCAGATGGAAGTGCGAGAGAGGAGCCAGGCTGCAATATACGGCTGTTAGATGACGCGTTTAGGCTACTCGCCTTCTTGGATAATCGCTATATATGATTATCCAAAATATTTGCCCGAATTTTTTGTAAACTCATTCGCCACGCTGAAATTCGAGCAGCCCGTTATATGCGCTGACAGACTTACGGTGACAGATGGCTGGTGAAGCGATAGAAGGGATGAAACGAGTAATGAGCGAGAAGGTAGAGTGTCAGAAATAACTTTTCTTTTGCGTGCAAGAATGCACAATCTAAAAATTCAAAGTCGATATCTCTTCATAAAGAAAAAAATTCCTTTTACCGTGCAGTGCTTTTACGTGCATGCTCTTTTAGGAATGTCCCTATAAGCCCATTTGTCACAGACTATGTTACTAAAGTGGAGACAGTGGACGCTATTGCCATCTACTTGCTATTTTCCACACTATAAATGTAATGGGAATTTCTGACTTCGTGGTTTGAACACCACAATCGACTATTTTTTCATCTGTTTGCACTTAATCTCGTTTGTTAGCAGTCCTGAAAGCGGGGCAAGATTAACGAACAAGCGCATACACGCACAGTAAATCGCTTGTCAGGTAGAGCGTGTAACCGGCGTCGACATATAATTTTGTCATAAGTTCAGATGTTATTGGAGCCGTTAATTGAAAGTCCACGCGCAAGCGCTGAGGGGCAGCGAAGCATCTAATGTCCTACGGGCACGCGCTTGTTCCTATCTACACCATCCCCTCCTCTAGCTCGCCTGCGTTTAACCCTGGTCATCTTTCTGTGCCCAGCCCAATAGGCTTCGCATCACCGACAGCGGTATCACGCACAGCGCGTGTTGCGGCAGTTCGTCGTTAACAAGGGCGACGCAGTGCGTCTGTCTGTGTAGAAAGGAGGCGGCGAAGACCAGAAACATGATGGCTTGAAGCCGGGAGCGGCGATAATGTGCACGCAATCTGGTTTCCAGAAACAGAAAAGAAAGCACACCCGCTGGGCTTTGTTCGGCGAGGCGCCCTGCTAATTAGCTTCGCGCCTCAGCGTGAAGCGCTGGCGACGCGAGTCAATCAGATTTTTAATGTAAAAGATGTCCCCTATATCGATTTGTGTTTCCTATTTGAGCACTCCTTGTTTCGGTTTAGCGCCGATGCCTGCGCGTAGCTTCTCCGCCGTTTAAGGTTACTTCCACGCTGCTCTCCGGTCCGGTCTGCCGCTTTCTCCGTCAATTTCCCAATAACAATTGTTCTTGGTCGCTCGTGCGCTCCCCCTGCCTTTGTGTGCACAGAGTACTGCGCGCGCGACCGGGAGCGCGGCGAAGTTGATTAGCGATTTCGAGAGCTGGAAAGTTAAGCCCTCCCTCGCAAAATTATCGCGTTGAGGTTCGTTCTCGGGACTAATTCGTTTCGGCGCTCCTCTAATGAAACAAAAGCGCCGCCTCCGTCTTCCTCCTTTTATTTCCGTTTTCCTTTTTGTATTCTCTCGCCGTTCTTGCAATCGTTTTGATGGCGGCAGGCGTTTGTCTATTGTTCTTTGTGCGCATCAATTATAAGAGTGCAGTGGGAAGTTTAAAAGTTAACGATTAGAACCTGAAGGATTTCTTAAATTAGATAAGACCTCTGGTGGTACATATATCTACGAGTACCACGGGCATGGCTGTCTTAATCTTCTTCATACATCCGATGCAGTGCCAGGAAGCTGCCTATATGCTCTCAGAACGCAGCACGTCATACCACGCGACGCTGGCGAAAGTGAAGAAAGGTCATGTGACGGTCTAAAGAGGCCACCAACTTCCTTCAAAATTAAAGCTTACGGGAGCTTCATCTACCTTGAAGCGGCAGTGTTTCACTTCGGACGAATTTCAGATGGGGTGGCCATGCACTAACCAACGTCCATCTTACTTTTCCGTCATCTCATTACCTGAATAATGGTCGACTAATGTGCCCTTTAAACAGCTTGGTGTAGTTACTGGAAGCTAGCAGAGCTTCGCAAGTTTTGCTTAATTATTTTCCGAAGACCCCGTTTTTTTGCGCAAATCAGGATGGTAGCCACACTTTCATGCCCCTTGCTTTTATTTCCGCCATGATATGTTAAAGTGAGAGTCCCTAAATTAATCTCTCCCTCGGCCTTTATCTATCCCTCACAAGAGATTCCCGTGCGCACACACGAACACGATGTTTTATAAGCTACACCTTAACAGTTTTATATGTTTACTGATGGATGGCGGCATCTTGGTGGCGCCAAGACATTGCACTATATACTATACCGCAGGAATATCGCGGGGGCTATCAAGAACGTTCGAGCCATGGCAGCAGCTGTAGGTGGCCGGTTTCCAATTCTTTCCAACAGCCGGGCTCGTATTGTACGTCTGTCCCCACCGAGGCTATACTTGCACCATTGTCCGAAGTAATGCCACGCGCAAAGCCTTGCCAGAGCAACGCGCATTCTTTCAATGGCTTGGCCAACTAACGCATACTGAACGTAATTTTGTCGAAAACGATACACCTGCCAGCCAGATGTGCATGGCTCGACGCATACTTAGTTTGTGCGACAGTCGCACAAACTGAACTTCCTCGCCCACTTAACACCACAGAAAATGCATCAACGACGATGCCTGTCTCGCAGTAACTACTTATTCGTAATTTTCCACGAGATGGAATGGTTCGGGAGGTAGTCTTAAGACACCTGGACAAAATTCAATTTTGTCTAATGCTGATTATGCAAGTTTGACTGCGAGCATTAGATATGAGGCTTTGCCTTCTCGGTAAAGAACAGTTTTTCTCTAGGCGCGAAAAAAAATAATAAAAAAATAAGTAATATTACAGGGGTTTCACATGCCAAAACCCCGGTCTGAATATGGGGAATGCCCGTAGTGAGGAACTCTGGAATAATTTTGACCCCATGAAGTTGCTTAACGCCACCTAAATTAAGTACACGAATGCTCTTGCATTTGGCTCCCATTAAAATTCGACCGCCGCGGCCGGGATCGAGCCCTCGACCTCAGCAGTGCAACACCTTAGCCACTAAGCTATCGCACTGGGTTGGGCTAAAAATATACTTCGTGTAATGATTTTAACTGCTCGTTTTCATGCGAACGTCACATAACGTTAAGCGAGGATCTATTCAAAATGTTAGCTTTGCGGAACCTGTGTAAGCTTTCGGCTTACGTTTAACTCTCGCTCGCAATGTTTAGGCGACCAGTGTGAATATAGTTTAAATGCGTGAATATAGTCTCGAAAGGTATTAGCTGAGATTTATTCCCCCGGGTGCTTAGCCCTCCTTGCATAACACCGTACTCTGCGAGAAATAGGCATGGCGTAGGCCGGCGGTGTTATGTTCGCCGCTAGCCGAATGTTCGAGCTGGCAGAGTTTCGCGCCTTCCTTCTGCCCCTGTGTCAGCAGGCAGAACGTGGCCCGTTCTGTCGGCAGTCCCAAAGCACCGGATCGCGGTGCGATACGAACGCCAGCCGGTGGAAGAATGATCCCTCTATAGCAGCACCACAGGGCCCAATTGCCCGGGTTCTGAAGGCTTACCGTGGGACCATTTCGGAACAACTTTGTCATAACATCTTATATTAAAAAGGTGGGCAATGGCCACCAATTTCGGCTAGTGTAAGTACACTTTTGATAGATACGTGCTATGTTTCAGTTAAGCCAGATTCACATGACTGGATGAATTCCACGGACGAGCATGACGTAGCTGAATGCCGCCGAATGACGCGCCGCCCACGAGGACGTCGCAGACGGGCTGAAGTGGTGGCACGCTTCGTTGCAGCTCAGCCACGGCACACTGCTTCACGAACTGAATTAGTGATTGGGGCCGCCGAGCAAAGCCAGCTGTAATATCATCGCATCCCTCGATCGACTACCGCAAAAAAGCATAACGACCAAATTTCGACTTGCAGCTAGCACTGTCATATGACACGCATCGTAAACACTCTGCTAAAGGAACACAGCCGCGGCTATGAAGATTAACTGATGAATGAGAGCTGGGGGAGTACAAAAGTGCATTCTGGAACATGAAGAGAGTGCTTAAACTACTAGGCTGCATAAACGAGTATACGCGCTCCGACCGTAACTTCTCCCCGTCTCTTCCCCCCTTTCCTTCGCAGGGTGGCTCTTCGTGTTACCGAGGCGCAGAAAGCAGCAGCCGAGAATGAAAAACGGCGGCGAGCATTCACGAAGGTACAACAACGGTGCGCAGAAAAAGCTCCCGCAGACAACAGAAAAGTCGGTCGGTGCTCAAGCCAAAAGTAAGAGCGGTGGCAGGGGTGGCCGAACCCATCTGAGGCCCGCCGCCCTACGCGCGCAGTATATATGGGCACCCGCTCGCTCATAACAAAACGCTAATTACCCGCGCCCGTAATTGGGCTCGCGTCAGATTACCTCATGAAGCAGGCACGCGCTGCCTTGCCTCCCGCCCCCCCCCTTCATAAGCCGGCTGCCCGCCGGCGCGAGCACGCGCGGCAATAGGTGCGCGCCTCTTTTACGATATTCATTAGGAACGGCGACGCCGGCCGCCGCTAACCTCGTAAAGTCGCGGCGTCGCGGGCCTAACGTCGTTGTTCCTCAATTACGGTGCCGGTGGCCATTAGGACTGTGCTCCTGGACATTCTCAACAAGGCGGCAAACGCACGAGGGGCATGGGCGCATGGAGAAAAAAAGATTGAAAATTTGACAGAAGACAAAAAGGTAGCGAGCGTAGGCCTATTGGCTTGCCGGGTGGACGCAAACAACGGAAAGTAGAAATTAAAGGGAAGGGGAGGGGGATGTAGAAAAATAAAGGACACTAACGATCCGTTCTTAACAATATACCTGTTTCCACTGCCAATCGAGTATGCGAGGAGGCTGTAGTGTTGATTCCTACCGGGTCACTGAGGATGGTTTGCAAAAGCGTCCGTGTATTTTTGTTTCAATGGATCGGCTTTGGCTACCAGCGGTGCTGCGGACTAGCAAGGGCAGAAAGAAAGAGTTTATCTTTTGTTACCCTGAAGTCATCTGCCACGAAGGGAAACGGCGCGAACTTTTCAATGAATCGGAAAGGCTGTATACTAACTGCACTTGTTCCGGGAACCACGGCAGATTCTCTGAGCTGAGCGACCTGAATTCAAATCTCATCACCAGACGATTTCCAAATTTATTTAGGAAGCCCAAGAACAGGCCAGACAAACTAAAGGCGCCAGTTGACTGGAAGAGGCGCAGTGCAGTGCCGATGATGCCGACGATGATGATGAAAAGAAGAAAAAGAAGAAGATGATGGTTTATTGGCATCGCCTTCGAAATGGGGCGGTGCCCCTAGCCCGCTTGAGTTAATCAGGCATGCTATACATGTTTTTCATCCTAGGATTTTTGTATGCATCTCCTCAATCTCTTTTCTTTCCCTCAAGACTTCTCTATCTACCTTGTACGGGTACCTATGCCGGTACATGATCCGGTCGTATCAATCTCTTCCCTGCTTTTTTCCACCAATACTCTAGACATCTTTTGCTTATCTCGACAGGTGACCACTTGATGCTTCTGTCCACTTTAAATCCAAGCGCTTCTGGAAGGTATACGTTGCATGCTGATCTCGCTGGGGGAATTCCTTCGCATTCCAGTAGGATGTGCTCAGTGGTCTCCTTCTTTTTTTCATGCAACATACACATGCCTCATCTAATTGCAAATATTTGCTGTGGTATGTTTTTGTCCTTAGGCAACCAGCTCGAGCCTCAAACAGCAAGTCACTTCCCTTTGTGCTAGCGTACAAATTTTCCTTTCTAATTTCGTTTATCTCATTCTTGTAAAGTTCCATGGTCTTTTTCGTTTCCATTCTTGATTCCTCCTGGTTGTCTATCTACACTTTCAATTACCGTGTACTTGGCTGCCAAGTTTCTTGACCTCTTCCTTCATATGTGCCCACGCTTTTCATGTGCAGATACTTGTGTGCTTTAGCCGCCCGTTTATTCTGACCTACATTCCTGAACCTTTCTTCAAAACAAATTTTACTCTGCGCTTCTGTGGCTTCGAACGAGGCCCAACCAATGTGTCCCCTTGCACTCATTTGTGGTTTTGCCGTGGACACCCAAAGTCAACCGGACCACCGATATTTGGTCAACTTTTAACCCCGGCAATATATACGATTTTAGGCACATAGTGGCACTTGCGAATTTTAGTGCTGGCACCATGACTCCTTTTCAGATCCCACGCATCACTTCATATCTATTGTAGCCCCAAAGGCGCTATGTTGTTTCACTATTGCTTCATTTCACCTCCCTTTTATTTTCAGGCTATCTTGGTGGGTGCTTGAGTAAATCTTTCCTTTCGTTCATGCATACGACGTGGTACGACGTGGTATTTATATTGCTTGACTATAGGTATGACTTGCCGTTGAATCGACACCATGTAGTTGCTCGTCTCTTCATTAAAGATCATAATTCCCTATTTCTCTGTGCTTAATTTAGGGCCTGGATTTGTCGTTGCGTTGCCACACGTATCGGCCAGTGTCTGTGAGTCTCTTGCATTGTCCGCTAGTAGCAATATGTCGTCCGCACATAGCAGTGCGGACACCTCCTATTGCACCAATTGTCTATTACGCGTGTATGATAACTCATATCTTAATTGACTGTTTTCCAGTTGTCTATCTGTGCCCTTAACATAAAGCTTGAGCAACAGTGGAGACAGAGGGCATCCTTGCTTCACTCCTTGGTGAATTTCCGCCACTTCATTATGATTGCGGCCTTCCCATACAATTTTTACTCGGTCGTCTCTGTATATCTTCCTCAGCAGCTCCACGAAATCATTATCTATGTCTTCGTGCTTGAGAATATCCCATAACAACGCCCTGTCTAGGTTGTCGTAGGCTGGATCCCTTAATATTCAGAAATGCTATCCATGAAGAAAAGGCGGCAGCGCAAGAAAGAGAAGGGCACGGACGGACACAGGACGACAAGGACGAGTGCTGAACTTCCAACAACATGAAGTTCAGTACTCGTCATTGTCGTCCTGTCTCCGTCCGTGTCCCTCTTTTTCTGCGTTGCCAGCTTTTAAAATATGTACCCCCAACACGCCCAATTCGCCACATTAATCAAGTCTATCCATGGCGGTCGCCACCCACGAAGTGGTGGCGCCACCTACGAGGCCTTATCATTGCAAGACACCCAACGCAAAGTGTGTGTCGGGGAGGAGGGGATGGAAGCAGCAGGTTAAACTATCGCTTTAAACACAATCCACCAAGGTTTCTTGTTATTGCGTATGCCTAGAACGTTTTGCGTGTTAAATTGTGATCGATTGCGCGAAGCATTTCGTGCTAGCGTAGGCATACTAGACGATGAAGTACGTGTCATTCGCTGTGCATGTCTATATAACTATAAGCTATTTGGAGCTATTTGGAGCACGTGGAGTAAATGTCACACTATATGCAGGTGACAACTGTACATTGAGTGCGTCACTGTGCCATCGAGTAAGTCAACAGCGACTACAGCGAGCACTTTTCCGCATGTCATCGGATCTTCGATCGCGGAAGCTGCAACTGTCACCAGAGAAGAGCGTTGCTATGGCCTTTACTTGCAAGCGCATGGATAACTATTCATTGCTTCTTGGCGGTTAAGCCCTTTCCTACATGCGGGTGCAGCTTGTTTTCGCTGTCTTAATCGACCAGAACCACTCGTGGACATATGAAGTGATAAGGTTATGGGGTGAATCTTCGGCCGCAACCCAGATTATCAGTTACTTCGCTGGACCCCCCCCCCCCCTGTGGTGTAGTTACCATCGCTCTCTAACCATGCTTCGTAATGCTTACGTTGATGGCCTTCTGCGCTATAGCCTTTCCATCCTGCAGTGACTGTTCCCAACTAACGAGAAAAGCTCGGAAGCGGCTCGTAACAACTACATGCATGTCTGTCTCAGCCTACCAAAGGGGCCGTCTTGTACAGGAACAATAGCTGACGCCCACTGCTTAGGACATGACCGGTTGCGAGTTCAGTAAACTACCAGTATACATAAAACACTTGGTTCATAACAAGATTCATTTCTTGTGTCATATGAATACACAAAAGAATCTAGAATTCGAACAATTATTTGGAGAAATTCAACTGTTTATCCCCAAACAGGAGCCATAGATGATGCCGCTACTGTTCCACCCGTGGATGCTACCTCCTCCCTCATTCGGAACTACATCCATGGAAGAGACTCCCAAAAAATGTCTCGAACAGCTATTATGCAGACAGCATTGGCCTACATGAGCGTGAAGTACCCTACTACTACTGCCTCCTACTCAGCTATTCCTGATATATTGGAACATGATGGGCAGCAAATTTCGGGAGATGCAGTACCAAATGCATTTAATGAAGTCTTTACTCTAGCACCGCAACAGAACGTAGAACACAGCCTCACGAACTACGCTCAGTTTATTTCAGTAAACAGGAATGGAGCATCGCTTTTCCTTGCTCCAACTACTTCTGAACTTTTTTCGTGTATCAGAGCTACAAGCAATAGCAAGTCACTAGACGCCGACAGTATCCAGATTCGCCCTGTAAAGTATGTGCTCGATATTATAAGCCCCATTCTAGCCCATGTTTATAACATAATATTATCAACAGGTGCCTTTCCTAAGAGAATGCAAATTACCCGCATTGGAGGGGGGGGGGGGGAGTTCCCGTCTTCAAGCACGGTGATAAAACTGCATTAAATAATTATCGGCCTATATCAATAATTCCAGTATTTTCTAAGGGCATTGACAAAATAATGCATGCGCGATTACTCTCATTGTTTAACCGTCACCATTTGATTGCAGACTTTCAACATGGTTTTAGAAAGCACCACTCTACGGAAACAGCCCTCCTGAGCCAAAAAGAAATAATTTTAGACGCATTCAGCCGTAAGCGTATGGCGCCAGGCATATACATAGATTTCTCTAGGGCTTTTAATTTAATTAATCATTTCATCCTTCTTAACAAATTCGAAATTTATGGTGTACGTGTAACCGCACACTCGCTTCTGACATCTTATCTGTCCCACAGGTCACAGTTCGTAGATGCCAGTAACGCAATATCTTCAAGGAAGCCAGTTATCACTGGTGTGCCGCAAGGAAGCATTTTGGGCCCACTTTTATTTTTGATTTACATAAATGACATTGTACGCTGTACAGATAACGCTACATTCGTTTCGTATGCCGATATCACAACCGTTTTTATTACAGGCAACGTGGAAACAGACATAGAAATAAAGGCTAACAAGCCGCTGTCTGACTTAGAACGCTGGTCCGCGATAAACTGCTTAAAAATCAACCCTAAGAAAACAAAAGTAATCTTGTACACGCCTAGAGGTAAGTTGTTGAGAACTAATATGAATTTGTGTCTGGGCAGTGAGCAGTTAGAGACAGTGGATTCCGTTAATATCCTTGGGGTGCGTTTTACAAAGCACCTTACCTGGAATGAGCATGTTGATCATCTCCAATCAAAATTGTCATCTGCCAGTGGTGTCATTGCTCGTCTGCGTCGCTTACTCCCGACCAAGGTAAAAATAATGCTATGCAATGCTCTGGTGGTATCTGTCATGCAGTACTGCATTATGGTGTGGGGCACAACTGGTGTGACAAACTTGCAGAAACTACATTTGCTACAAAAAAGAGTTGTGCGTTACATAGCTGATGTCCATTATACGCACTCTGCGGAACCACTTTTTTCCTAAATATGAAATTCTTCCTGTGTTTTGTTTTTTACAATTATAGGTTGATGTGCTAGAAAGGTTTCGTAAGAAGTGGCATTGATGATACAATTCATCTGGCAAAACTTCGAGAAAATACAAATATTCGTCAGACCCGACATAAAGAAATGTTGTTCGTACCTACCCCGAGAACCTCCTATGATGAGAAATTTTTATCTTATACATTACCTTCGCTGTTAAACTTATTAGACCGACAAAATTTTGATCCCTCCAGAAACCGAAACTCTCGCATTAAACGTTTTTGTCAAAATTATTTATTTGCAAGACTAGACCATGTCTTCTTATTCTGCTATTTTTGTTCCCCACTGTTGCTTATGTGTGTTGATTATTTGTTGCCCTCTTGTTTCACTCTGTATTACCCGGTGCTTTTGTGATGCTTGTGTATGACTGGCCGCCATCTTGTTGTTATGCCAACTTGCAAGAGGTCGGGACTTCGTCAAGCTGTCAGAGCTTTTAGTCCTGTACTCTGACTTTTAAAGGAATTAACTAATTGTTAATTAATTAATTAATTAATTAATTAATTAATTAATTAATTAATTAATTAATTAATTAATTAATTAATGGATGCTGCCTCCTCTCCCCATTCGGAACTAAATCCATGGAAGAGACTCCCAAGAAATGTCTCGAACAGCTATTATGCAGACAGCACTGGGCTACATGAGCGTGAAGTACCCTACTACAAGGCCCACCTTTACTGACGGCTTCCCTACACAGCCCAGCTCTTCCTGTAGTCTTTTCGTTCCTTCTACAGGCCAGACATTTTCATAGCGCTCAGAGAGAGTAACATCATCAGCTGTCAGCCGAGAAGTATGCTATGAAACAAGCGCTGAAATACGCACTAAGGCAACTTCAACAACAATGAACAATTTTCAGACTCAAAAGCTCTACTGCAAAGTCTTTATGCAAAAAGCTAAAAATAAAGAAAATTATATTTTGCTCCGAGTCCAAGGACATCGAGTCGCCCACCTGAGGCCACCACAACCAAAACTATCGGACCATTCTTTTCATTAAAGTTTATTTTGTTCTTCCATGGCATAGCGTACCTACACCACTTGGCATATAACGCTTGAAATGTGGTAGCATTTCAGTGGCTTCCAGGACACTGTGGCATGACACGCAATGAAAAAGGTGGATGAGGCAACCGCTAAGGACCACGATCACAACAGATTCATAAACGCTTTTTTTTTTTCGCTAGAAGGGAGGTTTCCCCTTTGGCGAAGCGTTATGTGCTCGCGGAACAGAACGGGAGCTGAATTTCACCTTCAGGCAACTACATTTTTTTATACAACATTGACCAGAAATCCAATCAAAGCTGTCAAAATGTCCACCACTGCATCTGAAGACACTTATCACCGACTTCGACTAAACGTTGCGTACACTAACAATTTTATTTTTCGCAATGACCTGGCGACAAATGCATGTCCCGACGACTGCGGTGCCGTGTATTCTCTATAGCACATCATGTTTCAGTGACCAACTTACAGAGACAAGCGACGATATGAAATGAACATGGAAAAGCTCAACCAAGGCCGCTTGACTTTGACGCGGATGTTGGGCCCCTGGTCTTGCTCCATTGAAATGGCGCAAAGCCCTGAACTTCTTGTTTTTATACATTGATTCGATATGTTTTCTCTTTAAATTGTGACGTACCGATTCCACCTCAAAAAAAAAAAAAATTCATTAACCGACGACATTACATGCGTTTGAGTAAAGTCCCTCGAATATGTTATTGTTAGCGCACATTGTAACGGCCGCCAGTTGTTACGGAGACAGGGTTTCGGCGACCTTCAACAGCGTCTGCTTGTAGCTCGAACCAGATTGACCATCGGAGAGAGTTCGGCAGGGAAGACGGGATGATGTAAAAACAATAACAGAAGTAATACATCAATACGGGCGAGCGGTGCGCTTTAAAAAAAAATATTACAGAAACGTTCGGCGTGCGTGCTCCTGCACGCAAAGGCAGATATTTTTTTCGTGGCGTCTCGCTGGCCTTCTTATACCCTACACCATCCGGGCAACCTCATACTCGCTTGTTCCCTGGTAGAGGGCCTTGTCAGCGCATTGGTCCACCCACACAGAGGAATACGGAGAAAACCACTCACTGGTGTAGAGATGGCAAACGTAGGTCACGTCGGGTCAACATACTGGCCAACGCACACACCGGAAATTCGGAGAGAAATAACTCCCTGGCGTAGAGCGGGTGAACGTAGGACAAAGGAGAGTATAACTTGCACTGTCGCATAATCCAGTCAGACGCAGCCGACGGACAAGTCTTTTCATGTTGACGAGCGCGACGATTCGGCACGTCGGGTCTCAGGCGCTTGGCATCCGTTCCATTCATCGCCGTACACAGTGAACCGTAACAACATTCAGATAATAGAATGTTACAATTTGGGCGTCGACTTCAAGAACATCTGCCTCATTAAAATGAATGCAGGATGACATTTGAAGGTAGCGGCGCCGGGATCCTCACCACCAACTCCTCGGAGCATGCTCGCCAACTCACCGGCAATTTCTTCTAATTAAAGAACTTCATTATCGCTGCTCTAGACTGATGAATGTTCGACTGATGAAAGGGGTGCCTTCACAGGTCATATCGATTGCATGAACTTCACGCAGATGTTCACTGTCGTAGTGACATCTAGTAGGCGAAATGATTCGCGCTTAAAGGGGCATTAACATGAAAAAAAAAGACAGAAAACCGGAGTTTTCTTCTAGAACTGCGTAGAAGGTGACGAATGCAATGCAATGCTTAGCCCGAGGCCTGATGTTTTGTTCGGACCCCACAGACACGGACGCGCCCAGCTGATGAGCCAACCTTATCGGAAATTTGTTATAGCAGCCGTTGCCATCTGCTGCACTTTAGCCGCGCGCATTACGTAGATTAGCTTGCTCGGACGAAACTAGTGCCTGGGGCGAAAAATACATTTATGGCGAAACTAGGCCCACTTAACTTGTAAGCTCAAATAAAATCAAACAAAACAAAAAATTGTGCACTCGACCGATCGCGCACCTACGCTCTTGCTCCAAATTTTATGAGCTGTATCTAATTTCTGTCGCCATCTAACATCTGCGCAACCGGTTAGACCACTGCATTCGGAGCAGTGGAGTTAAGTTCATTTCTATGCGCTTCACGAAGAATAGTTTAATGTTCGGCTAGTTGGTATTTTGACATGAGAACCATCTTCAAATAGCGCGCGACGGAGCGGCACAACAGAAAGGAAGAAGAACACAGGCGCAAACTAACAACCGATTCTATGGACGCCCGACCCAAAGGTATACAGGAGAAATCCGCCGGGTTTCTTTCTTCTTGTGAGTGACCCCCTATCTGTATATCCCTCGGCTGTTTCGATAAATTCTGACAGTGTGCGCTCTGAGGCACGTTGCCGATCTCTAATGAAATATAAGAATTTAGTTTTTATTCTTAATTGTCCAGGGTAGTACATGTGCACACTCCCTCAGAAAAGCAATGGGGGAACTAGAGCCCTTGGCCGCTCACCTCATTCAATCAAGTGGAAGCTCACGTGATGTGACAGCGCAATAGTCTGAAGCCCGGTAGCATTTTTCTCAGCAGCGGGTTGTGAAAACCAAGCCACCAATTTCTCATCGGACGCTGTGCCAACACTGCACAGAATGGCGCAAGAGTGATTAGCAACAATGTGTTGACACGGACGCAACCCACCGAGAATGTGTCGTGCATCAAATGTAATACATTTGCGCAGGAGAAACAAGCCACGAAATAGTTAAGCAGCTAGCTCGCCGACATCAAGTACGTTACGTTAGTCATAGGCGCCGAATGCGGCGCGAGGGGGGTGGGGCGTGGCTCCGCCCCCCCCCCTCGTAGTCGGCGTTAATGGCCAACGTAACGTAATGCCAAAGCCTACCCCACATAACTAAGCCTACCCTCCCCCCCCCCTCCTAACGAGTCATTGCCAGAGTGTTGTCACTCACATCATTTGAGGTTTCTTTTGACTTGCCTCGACCTTTTCACTTACAATTTTATTGTGGATAATAGCTTACTGCATCATTGTTGGCGCGGACGTGCACGGATTTTAATGCATACTTTCGCTTTATTTCCGCACATCTTGACAATAGAAGTACCAGCGGCGGCTGCCTCATCCGTATTTTCTCACGGCAAGATTGTTTTAAATTTCCACTGTAAACATCATGCACATATACAATATATTTAAATATATACACAGGACAAAGTTTGTTATACCCGCCGTGGTTGCTCAGTGGCTATGTTGTTGGGCTGCTGAGCACGAGGTCGCGGGATCGAATACCCGGCCACGGCGGCCGCATTTCGATGGGGGCGAAATGCGAAAACACCCGTGTGCTTAGATTTAGGTGCACGTTAAAGAACCCCAGGTGGTCAAAATTTCCGGAGTCCTCCACTACGGCGTGCCTCATAATCAGAAAGTGGTTTTGGTACGTAAAACCCCAAATATTATTATTATTACTATAAGGTTTGTTATGTCTGTAAAGAGAAGGAGGTAGCCAATTAACAATTATTTCGAAAGGTATGGATAGCTTATGCCTAGAGAATGATTACGTTGCTGTATGTTCACCTCGCTTTAAAATGCTTTGCGTGCTCTTTTCGCCCTGAAAAAAAGAAACTAGTAGACTTTAGTGACCACTTCGGCAGTCTTTTATCAACGGCATGTGAAATGGACGTGAATTATATGTGTCTCAGTATCACTTCTTTTTCCAGTATGCAAAGCTAACGACTCATCAAAAAAACTTCTAATAATTTACAACATTTATTAAGGATGCAAACATCGTCACTTGCATGCATAGGTCATAAATATATACAGGGTGCCCAATTAACTATCATGCACCAAGATATAAAAAAACAAGCAATGCGTTACTCGAAGAAAACCTAGTGCATATTGTTTACAGTACAGCGTAGTGGTTGCCCGTAATATTTTCCTTATGAAATTTAATTAGGTAAATGTAATGAATTATCTAACTCCAGACGTACTAACATAATCATCAAAATGTCAAAAAGCATATGTAGGCACAGCCAAGGGACATCTAACTGGGGTATTTTCAACAACGTACGAATTGCGTACTAATTTTTTCCGGCTGATAAATAAATGCTGCGAAATATGGCGAATACCACGTGACTGCGCTCCCACCCGCATCATGAAGCAGCGCCCTCAAACAGGCTCCTTCTGAGTTACCCAGACCGAAATGAAGGCAATAAAAAAAAATCACCGCCCAAGCACTCCGTACACATGGTTAACCAGCGAAGCTGAAACGTGCGGCCCTGGTATTTATCACTGGGTTAATCCCGACGGTTCATTAAACGACGGCTTGGTAGGCTGCCGGATCCTCGGTAGGCAGTTGGTGCTTGCGCTCGGAAGCACGAGCGTATTCTTGTGCACGAGTTGCAGCATCGGGACGGCGTAGACGTGCTCTAGGCAGGAGCTCGTATTAAACGGCGCTTACAAATTCCTACATGTAAGGGCACACTGAAACCTGATGTATTTTCTTTGCGTGTTTTGTGCAGGCGTCCCGATTGCCAATATGGCTCATTTAGAAGTGGTTATTGACTTTCTTAAACAGATCGGTTTTGCCTTATCTCAACATGTAGGTCGCTTTCCGATCTGATTATTTCGCTTTTATTTTATGCCACGAACCCATTTTTTCAGCACGTATACATCCTCATGAAAACTAAAACCATCACTTTAATTTGGCTTTGGTCCGAAGCGAGTTTCTGGCGCGCGCACTCTGTCTATGCTGTGCGAGCAAAACCGGGATTTTGAAACATTTTTATGCCAATTACATTGCTTTTCGCGTTTTCTGCTTGCTCAGAGCGGCGCTTCAGCCGTGTTATCAAGGTGCTTTTGTTATGAATGTGACCAGTCAGCCTTGAGAGACGGATAATACGTGTGACGTAGAGAGAAAGGAATAACTGCAAAGCCACGAAATCTGCTGTTCGTGCTCCTTCCGTACCATTATCAAGGTGAAGCGCTGTATCGTCGAGTTTGTGACAGGCAATGTAGTTGCTTTCAGTCAGCATATTTGAAGGCGCTGCTTTGTGATGGGGGTGGAAGCGCAGTCACGTGGTATTCTTTAAAAAATATTTCTTGAGGTTTCTTTGCCAGTCGGAAAAAAAGTGCAGGCAATTAGTACGTCGCTTAAAACACAGCAGCTAGCTTAACGAAGGGGGTACCAGCGAAACACAAAGGATGCGCACACAAGGAAAAGGTGTTAGACACGGACGGACACGGACGAACGCGCGCGCGTCCTTTGTTGTTTCGCTGGTACCCCCTTTTTCAAGTTCATCATGCAGCAACTGGACCAAGAGCTTGAGCTAATACAGCATTTAGGAGTCAATTGGGGGTGCCTGGGGGTGTCAATAAATGCCTCATTGACACTTTGATAATTTGAACAGTACTTTTCGAATTTGATAAATAATTGCAATTATCGAATTACATTTCAGGCACGAAAGAACCACTGGCGGCTACTCCATTGCACTGGAAGCAATATGCACTAGGTTATCTTCGAGTAACGCAACTGCTCTTTTTCTTAAGTCTTGGTGCATGATAGTTGCGGCACCCTCTATAATTTACTCAGTAACAAAAATGAGGCCAAGCCGGACTTACTCGAAATCAGAATCAACAGCAGTCATGCGCAGGAGCGCTTATATGTGAACTTCATTGGCTTGTCTATGTGAAAATTTTTACGGAGCAGCGCAACGCTTTGTGTGTGAAAGTCTCCTAACGGTTCTTCTGCCTCCCTGTTGCTCTTTCACATATCTATAGTCTACTATCCCTACCACCTCCACCCCTCCCCCGTCCCAACAGAACGCGTGGGTTTTCAAACGAGACCGTACTCTAATTAGCTTTCCTTTCCTGCCTTTTTCATTTTCTCTCTCCCTCTCTCTCTCTCCCCTCTCTCTCTCTCTCTCTCTCTCTCTATATATATATATATATATATATATATATATATATATATATATATATATATATATATATATATATATATATATATATATATATATATATATATATATATATTTCCAAGTATTTGTCCCGCAAGGCTCACTCGGGTTGTGCAGTAATCGTGGAACGTCGAATATGCACTGAGGTGCAAGGCGCAAAATGAGGCACACTTTTTACAAAAGTCAGTAAACTGACGGGTTGCGTTTAAAATCCTGTCGGACAGAAAAAAAATGACGAGAAGCCTGTCATGCTCTCAACCAAATTGATTTCGCGTATTGAAGTCGGCGTACCAGTCCTGCTCCACAATGGCATATCTGATTTATTGTTCCCTGTCATATTCACGTAACCACTGTGAAGAAATATTGCAGCCTGCGCACATCGACTGCGTATGTACACAGTTGTGGACCTGTGTGAAAAAGATGTCCCTACATTATACATTTCTATAAACTTATCAAGGGCCAGGAGTGTCATACCGAATATAGAAGGCAACTGTGAAACCCTCAGCTGTCGCATGGTTTTCAAAGGAGTGCTTGTTACCTCAACGCGGGTCGAAATATCATACGAATAGTGACTAAGTAATTCAGATATTCCAAAATATAAAAGAAGGTATCGGTGTAAATTTTTTAGAGACAAAAGAGCGCTGGTCAGGCAGGTACAACGGCATGTGGCCACGTGTTTCCATTTGGTCCTCCAAGAAAGACGGCAGCAACATAGTCACGTTATCCGAGAACTTCGACAAAGTTACATTTTTATAGCCTCTACCCTCCTCCTAGCATGCCACCTCGCGTAAATGGTAATAAATTCGCACTGGCGCCTGCTCAAATCACAGTAAAACAACCTTACGACCCCTCGCCTCCGTTCATTGACTTTGGCGATAGAAAGAAAATAAAAATAAATAATAACTGCCTGACTATCGTACCTCTCATGATGTCAACACAAAATGTCAGGGGGAGAGATTAAGAAGTAAGTACACAGCTAAAGCCTGCCTGCGTCTGAACTTCGGGAGGGCTTTTTTTTTCTTCAAACAAAGCACAGCGAACGACAACACAAAGCTGGGAAAAAATGTGTACGGAACGCTAAAAAAAAATTGAACACAACCAAGCAAACAAAATTACTTGGCGTCGAAACGAGGTAGGCATAGGTGCGTTTCTCCTGCGGGGCTTAATGCTAACGTGACACATTTAGCTCGCACGCGCGCTGATCGCGCGCAGGGGATCCGGGACCGCGGGCGTAAAGAGCTCGGCGGCTTTGTGGGATGGGGGCAGCAGTCAAGGAAAGGAAGCGGCTCTTTGCCCTGATTGGCCATTGAGGGATCAAATGACCCGCCAAGAATGTTTCTCGGATAGTCGTTTCGAGGGCATCTACACAGCAAGACCCTGGCCGCAGCTTATGGACTTCGTCTGCAGTGTGGCATTTTGCGCGCGAAGTGTTTTTGCTCACCCCCCCCCCCCCCACCTTTTTTTTTTTTTACTCTGTTGCTTCCGAGGGCTTTCTTGCGGAAGGTACAATGACGCCGAAGGCACTGAAGCTAAAAAAATAATAAAATGAGCGATCCTAATTCGTAAGAGCAAGGTCATCAAACCTTCAGCTTTCGGTCCGCCTCTCGCAGGCGTATACAGTAGACATCGAAGCTTACGGGGGAGGTAGATTACGAAAAGTCCCACATTTGTGTTGATCGTGTTGTACGGGCAGTACTGTCATGATATCCGGCGGATAAGCCGGCATGTAGGCAGCACCATAAGTTATTTTTAATATCGGATCTGAAAGCTTCGCGCCCGCCTTCAGAAGGCCGCCACGTTAACATCGTCCTACCTTCGGGAACAAGTACTTCAAATATCATGTGAAAGGTGTGCAGTGGGGGCATTTACGGGGAAACCAATGTCTCCACGCGTGATATCCGTCACCGGACAGCCGATCTCGTGCAGCACAAGTCACAGATGCTTTGGGGTGGTTGACAAGAGATCGCGCCTGTACCCCTCACGTGAATTATGTGAAAAACGTCTGACGGGAATTTGCCATATGTTTAGGTTCCTAGCGGGAAAGACCTGGTGAATGTCACTACACACCATGCTACGACTGTAAATGATACTCTTTATTTGATTCCTGAGGTAGAGCCTGCCAGTCGTTCACAACACCTGCAGAACTAACCTGAATAATACCCAAGGTACCGAAGCCGAAGTCCTCTGGATATGCCTTGGTCTAACGTGGAGCAAGTCGACGAGAGAAGTTATTGCAATCGCTCAAGAATTAACCATCAGAACGCACATTGAAACAGTGCGTGTGCACATAAGACACTTCGCCCGCACCTCTACCCACCACCTCGCAAGTCTTCCAGTAGAAAGGCCCCACACGACATTCAGTGCAAATGTCTTCGCACACCGTGTCTCTCTTACATCAGGGTACGCACCTGCGGCAAGGCCTGCGATTCCCCCATGGTGTGTGAGCCGTACTCAAGTAAACCTCACAATCCCAGGACTTCAAAAAAAGTCGAACTTACCGTCAGCTCCACTCATACAACTTAATTTACTCCTCTTGTACGAGAAATACAGCGACTACACAGACGTCTATACTGATGGCCCAACTACATCAACCAGTTCCGGTGGTGCTGTAGTTATACTAATAAAGAGAATAACCCAACGACTCATGATTTCTCATATCACTACGCCAAGAGCTGCAGAGCTCATGGCTGTCCGCGGTGCGCTTTATGTGATTAACGCAGAGAGTCCTGGAAAATGGGCACTCTTCCGCGATTCAAGACCGGCCTAACAATGTATACAGTCGTTTCTCCGATACGGAACTCACGATCAAGCAACGTGCGAAATCGTCGAACTTATCCATCACCTGAGAGAAAAAGGCCACTACATCTCTTTTCAATGTATACCAGGCCGTTGTGGTATCATTGGAAATTATGACGCAGATAAACCAAGAAGACCGCTGCGTCCCCATTACTCTCCCAAGCACAGACGCTGCCAGACAGCTTCGCATTCTAGCACGCACACTCTAGTTAGCTGAATGGAATACCGCACATACAAGGTGCATCGCACTGCCTAGACTAAACCCTTCGCTGCAACTCAGACCTCCGGCTGGGCTGCAGCGACGCGAAGCGTCTCTTCTGTGTCAGTTGTGGTTGGGAGTTCTCTTCACTAAAGCTTATTCAGTAGTAATTGGAAGGGCTGACAGTTCTACATGTGATAATTGCGGCTGCGAGCATCACATGCAGGACTGTTAGCGTTGGCGACCTATTTTACCACTGCCCTCAATTTCCAGCAACAAGACAATTTATGTCCAACGCATTCAGGAAACTTGATGATCGGCTTCCGAGTGAACAGACTATACTAGAACGCCGTCCCCAGTGATCATTGGCTCAGGAGGTACTGAAGGCATTTATGTGCTTTCTGAGGACGTCTGGCTTGTTCTAGCTTGTTCCAGCGCCTTTTACTCTGCAGTGCTGTCAGTACACGTCTCTCTACGCCTCCCCCCCCCCCACTCTTCCTTCTTTCTATTCACCTTCTTCCTTCCTCCAGCGTAGGGTCGCCGACCGGACTCTTGACTGGTTAACATCCCTGCCTTCCTTTTATCTATCTCTCTCTCGGATTTGAAACGCTGTTTTCATAATCAAAGTAAACGTTTCGATTTGAGAACTCTCTTATGGCCATTTTATCACCGACGCAGTGCAACAGTCGTTTGAAGAATATGGAGAGAAAGAGAGCGAGAGGAAGGGATTGAAGGGTGGTTAACGAGTAAGACGTTCAGTTGTCTGTCTGCACACGAGAAGAAGTTAAGGAATAAAATAATGATAAGACGGGAAAGAGAACAATTCGCGGGAGAAGACATATGATGTCTATAAACGGGCATTCAAGTCCATTGAAGGCCTCTCCTCTTTTTCTGGTGTTCTAATGAATTCTTTCGTTCAATAACCAAAAGCGTTTTTATCGTATTGTTCTAAGTGTCTGGCGCCATGACCTTTTTGACGTCTCTCGACGTCTAAAAGGTGATGGCGCATTAGAAGGTGATATACGCATTAGAAGAAGCTGGCGCCTCAGTATTGATGTACTTTAAAAGAGACATTGCGGTTTTATGCTATATGCAGTCAGAACCCTATTGCAGAACACCCATTTGGCGCTACTATGCTTCCAGGGTGCGCGTTCCGAAACGATGCGTTTTACATCATTCACAGAGCGAGAAAGCGAGAATAAAGGGAAAACAGGGTGGTTATCCAGGGCTGAGCCAGGCTGGCTGCACTACGCTGGGCGAAGGGAAAGCGAGAGATAAAATATGGGATGGGTGGAGTTTGCCTCCTCGTCATCGCTGTACTCTCTTTTTTTTTTTAATTCGAAAGTTCTCTTTGCGGCATAGAGCGAGTGAGCCATATTATACGCACACTCTTTGTCATAAGTATATGGGCTACGTTGCCTGCCATCGCCAAGCTGACTACAGGTTCGAAAGAGTTCCTGTGATAGGTCACAAGCTCCAACGCCCTGCGGAAAGAAAATAACTCTCGTACTTATCATCCAGACTCTGCAGTGCCAGGAACGCCACGGGAACCACACCATACAGCTGAACTAAATATACGGTGAAGGTGCGGACCAGCCTGTACCCTTCTTGGTAAAGGCTCTACCATTGCGGTGGAAAGGAGGAAGGGGACGACGGATCATTGGCATTATAGTATATAGCTTGTTCTCTTCAATGAAGACCAGCAGGGATCTATGATGTGGACCATAGATCCATAGGTAATAGTCAGGTTGGTGGATTCTATGTAGCTTCGCTTTCGACAGGTACTGGTACCTTGATGAATGCGGTCCGGGACACTCCACAAGGAATGGGGTGTGTCCGAGAGCAGCTGGGCGAGGGAAGAAAGGAGAGACAAGTCGCGCCGAATGGTGAAGCCGATGGTCCGGATACTATAGACAGGTTGCAGCTGGCGCGAATGTAGTACCCACGCGTATCCTTGTTAACGCTGCGCCTCCTCTGGGCGCGAGGGAGGACTGATCCACGTGGAAGTATCAATGCGCGTTTGGAGCGGCGAATGACTTTTTTTGTTTTTTTTTAGATATCTTTGTTAATTCGGTACTTACCTTCGGCAGGGGGCATGACAATGAAGACCAAGCTGTCGACAAATAGTATTAAGGCCTCATCGGCCGTCACGCAGTGGTCCAAACACATCGCTAGGCCACCGTCGCAATGGGGGACGCCGATGGCCCATTGCACATCGCAGAGTTCGCTTCATACGAATCGCATTGATCAACGACTTGCTTTTGTTATGGAGGCATGTGGCACGCGCTATAGGACGTACGTTTTTAGACTGTGTGGCAAATTCGTAAGGCAGTTACTTTGCAGCAGTCAGCCTGCTAATAACACTTTTAGTCGCCTTAATTAGCGGCGTTGTCAACATGCTTCGAAGCTAAAATATTCCCTCACACCACTCCTGTAACCCCTTCTGGCGATCTCTGTACTGTCAAAACGATAAAATGAAAACCAAAAGGAAAAAGAAAGCAGATACAGTTCGCGATAAGAGACGGAATGGCCGTCAAATAAAAAGAAATTGAGCGGGAAACGTATGAAATAGTTGTCTATATCAGCGACAGCTTTCAGAACTGTCTATGCTTTGTATTATGTGTTGCGGCATCAAATACAAGCTGAGACTGTGATGGTGCAGTTCTCTTTCGTTATTGTTGTTTCCTCGTTTTTGTTGCACTTTTAGACATTTTAGTGGCGGCGTTGGTGCGTGACAATTCATACCCTATTATAGCTAACAAGCCCCCCCCCCCCCCCCCTCCCGCTATCTTAAGTGTTTTGGCCCGGAATCCGCTGCTCGTTGACGCCGACTGACTCAACACTAGCGGATATTTGTGTGAGTGGTGAAAGCGTGTCAGCCTTTATTTCGCATCTAGACACTAAAGCTTCATTCTTCAAACTGTACTTTCGTAGCGTTCTCCTTGCGTCCACGCCCTAGCTACTTCAAAGCGCAGCGCGTTGCTTGTTATAACAAGGAGCGCGCTTACGTCAGCACTTACTTAGAGTTACCGTATGGTCCCGCAGGGATGGAGGCCCATGCAGTAACTCTATGCTCACTGTGCATTCAGTGCGACCTCTTGCGGGCGTCCGCGCGCTCCGTTTCCACTCCGACGAAGCGTTAGTGACGTCACTCACGACATGGCGTCTGTTTCGCGCCTCCTCGTGTACCTTGAGCGCGACTTCAGCGCCTGCGCCAACCAATCTCAATGGATGTTTCTAAATATGCTCTGCAGCTAACACAACTTAGGCTATAAAATGAACATTAAAAAAAATCATGGGTAGTTTTGCCTATCTAGCCAACTAAGCGCACGACAAAAATATTCGGAGTAATTCAAGACGACTGCGAATAATAAGCTTTTGGTGACACCTTTATAAGAAGTACCATTTTTTAAAAATACTTGGCTGAAGTTACGCGAAGTAACAGTGTGCATATATAGAACTTGTATTCCCACATTTGAACCTTCAATCTCTACAAAGAACCAGATCCATCATTTCACCCCATGTGCATTGTCCCATATGATAACCCAACGAGCTTTGGAGCAACAGATAGTGTGTGCGTCACTCCACCACTGCCCGCGTTTATTTGTCATTTTTGTACATTACTTTCGAAACTGCCGTTTGTGAGGCTTATTGGCAGGACATTCATGTGACTTTCGTCAATGCGCTTGTGTTCTCGCCCCCTCAAAAAACTAAACAAAAAAAAAACACGCTACTTATTGCTGATCTTTTATTTGATGACACATCAGCATGGTACCTGGCACCACAAAGTCTGCAATATTATAAAAAAGGAAAATTAAAGGCTCCGCGGACTCTGGTGTTCTTTTGCAGGGATCCGCCTTAAAATGTTATTCATAGCTATTCGTAGAAGACCAGTCGACACCATCTGCAATGCGCGCGACAGGTTGTTCTTCTAATCGGACGCGAGGATGACGCAATTACGGGAATATAGCGTCGACTCGCCGCTGTAGCTCAGTGGCTATGGTGTTGAGTTGCTGAATTCGAGGCCTCGGGTTCAATCCCGGCCGTGGCAGCCGCATTTCGATGGGGGGTGAAATGCAAAAAAAATAAAAAAAGAGAGAAAGAAAACCACTCGTGCACTGTGTATTGGGTGCACATGAAAGCATTCTAGGTGGTCGAAATTGATCAAGCAGAGCCCCTCACTACATCGTGGCTCGTAATCAGATCGCGATTACGAGAGTGCAAGACATATACAGTTGAAAATAATTGTGTGGATGACACCATTTACGAGATTTGCGCCGTCAAACTTGCGGTAAAAATGCACTCTCGCTCCACTTACTTTCGTAACAAAACGTTGTTTTATGCATTAAAGCACGAAAGTAACTGCAATGCATTTGTCCGCAAGGTTCGCAAATTAACATCTCGAAACTGGTGCCATCCCGAGAATTCGTTCCAAGTGTATCCGCCTTTCGAAGTCCCCCGCTAGAATTTGTAAATTGCAATATGTGCCATAAGGTAACATGTTAAAAACTTAATTATTGATTTCTTTGTTAATTAGTCACTAATGTATTTCAGTTTGTTTTGCAAGTAATGTCCGTCTCTTCGTGTTGACCAGCTCACGAACTAGAATTGTGTTATTTGGCACATGAAATTCTAACAAAAATTTGAAAGTGTTCGCTGAAACATCCCGTATATATATATATATATATACATGCGTGTGTGTGTGTATACATGGGGGGTGTTCTGAAAGCTGGTTGCCTATCCTTCCCCGGGAAAAGGAAAACTTTCTGCTTGTGGCAGCAGATGTTGGCAAACGAATTGAACTGGTGCTCCTATCGCCGCATGGCTAAGTTGCTTATCCAAAGCGATGGCCACTTCTGACGTTGATGCCAGGAAATCACCTACGGACTATTTTTTTAACTGTTCATTGGACCTTCCCCGAGCCCCATCAACAATGAAGTGCTGCTCTTCATACAGGACCCCCATACGCCAGCATCGAGGCATTGAGTAACGATGATCTTGTGCGCAAGGGGTCCGTACGCAACGCCAGCCTTCCCTCCAGTGCGCAAATCGAGCGATAGCTTTCAGTGTCTCTGCTGGTGCCTTAACAGTAAAACGAAGGAAGGTAACCAACAAAAAATTTGAAAAGCAATCGTTAGTGAAGGTAAACAACGTCTGAAATGCTACAGAGGACGCATTAAAAGATCTCAGCCAGCTTGTGTTATGTAATGTATGTTTTTTCACCGTGTTCTCCCTGTACTGTATGTGTGCAGTATAATAAAGGTTGGAAGAAAAGTATTGTACAAGTAATTGATTACGCTTCAGTAATTAATCTAATGCTTTCGTGGCGCTGTAATCAGTAATTGTAATCAACAATATTTTGAATTGTAAATGCAAGCGCTGACTTCTTTTCCGTAACGTGTACAAATGTGCCTACATAGCACTTCCAGTTCGTGGTCGCGAAAGGCAGCATCTGTCTCCAGCTCGCACTCGCTATGCCGAGGCACTGGTTGCTCACGTTCGTAATTTTAGTCCTTCAGCTACGTTAATTCATCTACCATTTATGTTTATATTCATTGCATACAATGCACATCTCAGAGCTGCTTGATGTGGTACTTGAGATCCATATTCACTGTGACAGGCCCTTTCCAAATTATAAAGTCACGTATAAATTTTAACCAATATAACCGCTTCACGACCAAAAAAAAAATTAATGAAAAGGAAAGAAGAACCGAAGAAGCAATGCATATTCTTCGAATCCATACCTCGAAAAAAATACACATATACGTACGTATTCGATAGCTGCCTAAATCAGGGTATGTACACCTATATATAGACACTCTCCATATACACACAAAAGAAAAGTCGTGCAAGTTATTTAGAGTCATGAGTGCGCATATACGGAGGCTTACCGAGACATTCACCGTCACTTCGTGATGGCTGCGTGGCAGCATATCCCGTTTCCGTTACGCCAGGCGATACCCGTGCGCACATTCCCGGTTCAAATTACGGGCTCAAAACTCGCTTTTCAGCCCAAGAAGAAGAAGAGGGGATAAGGCGCGCATGATTTCGGCATACGAGCTAGTAAAGAAAAAAGAATTCTTTTCCGAAAACGTCTTTGCATTTATATCGCTACTCATTTATGCGAGCAAAGGTCAGTTACAGAGAGATAAGACAAGAACGACGTTATAACAAACAAACAAAGAAAGAAAAGTAGGTATAACAGCACGGAAGAAGCATAACACAACGTAGTTGATTACACGAATGAAGCGTCTCCGAGTCGTGGAAAGAAAACAGAACCAGATCTGTGTAACAAATGCGGACACACGCGCCCGCGCGGCGGGAGTGCGAACATTAAGGGAATAGAAGTCCCTTAAGGAAACGCGATGAAATGCGCCGTTTCGGGGCATTACCTGCACCTCGAGCAGAACTGATAAAGGGAAGAAGAAAGAGAAACACACGGGCACCTACGGGCGGCCGGATAAAGGGAAAGAGAGAGATGAAAAAATCGCGCCTCTATAGTGTAGACGACGTATTCCGTTATCGTTAGCTCCCCGCCATCAGGTAGTGACACCTCTGTCAAATGAGGTTGGATATTGTTAGGCCGAGAAATTCTAATCAGTGGAAATTTCGAGAGCGCCCGAATAAGCAAATATATAAAGAAAACTTCAGGTGCGGAGCGGTAAGGCATTAGGGGAGTAATTCGCGGGAACTAAACGAAAAAAAGAGAAAAAAAAAACCTCGAAGAGCCATTACCTGCGTTTCTTTAGGTGCCTGTCCGTTTCTTTTTTCCTGCTTAGATCCTTTCTGGGTGGGGAAGTGGGAAATGAGTGTGGATGTACTTGAAGCAAAAGTAGGGGAGAGAAAAGAAAAAGGTCAAAAAGGGAAGAATGGTACAAAAAAATTGGGAAAAAAAAAGACAGACAAGGAAACCGGGGGGGGGGGGAGGGGAGGAGAGCCTTACGTTGGCAGCAAATGAGGCGTGGATAAGATCGCCGCGCGACATGTGAAGGCCCCTCCCGTACGAGCGTTGAGAGCGCGCGTTCCCTTTAGCGATCCTCTTACGGAGCGAACGCCGCGCCGGTCCTGGAGCGGCGTCGGTGTCGGGAACAAAAAATGCTAGTGAGCCATTCTTGAGTGCCGCCCATAATGCCTGGGGTGCGAAACGATGTCCAGGATCAAGAGCCCGCTCTTTTGCAGGACATTGCCAAATACAGCTCGGAGGTTTCCGCGAATGGTGTTTAAGCCCGGGGGAGGGGGGGGGATTTGAGGCAGTGAATTGCAAGTTGTGTCCACAGTCTGCGTCTAATCTTCGAACTACACTTCTTAAATGAGATAGTATTCACTCTTATCGCTCCACAAGTTATTCCTGTTCCATGAGCTTGCAAGAACAAAGAACTTTTGTGTCCGCTACCGAGAGCTCTTGCGGATCACAAATAGTCATGGTTTGCGCAGAAGATGGGATCGATGGGCGGATATTGCTACCATCAGTATCGCGTGAGCTCTTCGGCGAGTGTAGAAGCTTCCAGTAGGCGTTATAAATTAATTATAATTAATAATTATTGATATTATAATTAATAAATAACTATTACAATCATTAATTACGATATTAATGAATATTATAATTATAAATTATAATATTCAAGCCGAATATTATGTAACTATCTTCCTCGAAGGCTTACAACCTGGTTGGCATGTGTGCATCCGTCCGTGTTTTCCGTGACGCCACCGTTGTCGTCGTTGTCCTGCTGTCTTTATCAGTCCCTCCGTTCATCCTCGGCATCACCCTCGCCAGAGAGCACAGAAACTTAAACATTTGCCCGCCACCAGGAATCAATCTCATTCTCCCTGCGGCAACGCTCAGTGGAGAGCCGCACACTTGCTGCGGGGCTCTGCGCGCGCAACGTACACAGTGGTGTCGTCTGAGCATTGATGTTGCAAGCTATAGCAGACACTCGAGTAGCGTACCAATTAGCCGACATTGCGTGTATCACAAAGAGGTTGTTGAGATGATAACTTGGTTTTAACTCTTTCTGTCATTCTCATTAGCACGGGTGACTAGATATTTGATTTAAAATCGTTCCTCTCGTATTTTATTCACCTTTTTGTTTTGTCCTCGTCTTACCACCCGATTTATGGCCTGTTCCTCAGATCATGCGTGTGCCGTTTTCGGAGGAAATCCCCATCATCATCATCATCATCATCATCATAGTCGTCATCATCATCTGCTGTGAGTATACCTGCAGCTGTGGCAGTAAATGAGTTCACACCAGGAAGAATTGCTCGAGCCAGCCGTTTTTTAAATGATATATACAGCGTATTTCGTAATGAAGTGTAGACGGTCGTCTCGGCATAATGGTTAGAGCGGTGTGTCCAAAAGAAGTTTACGAAGCTCGTCTAATGGCGCAACCCGATTATGGTGCGATAAGTTCGGAAAATTGGCATAATCTTGCGCTGGCTTAAGTTACTTTGGAGACCAACGAAAGCAGCTCTATTCTTAACCTAGATCTTTAAGAATTGGAACTAACACATACATCAATATCGTTGACCAACCCGAGGCATTAAGAGCGAGGCCCACGACGTGTGTCAAACAATGACGTGTTGAGACGACATTTCACTCCGACATCAGCTAAGAGCTTGCAAGCGGGTTCCCTGAATCCGTCCGCCCGTTTGTCTTTTTTCTTTGCACAGTCGTCGTCATGTCGTCGGTATTGTTCTGTCGTTCCGTCGTGAAGGCGTTTGTGATCGCGCCTGTCGAGACGTCGTGGCATGTGAAAGTAACCGCTGTGTTCGAAACTGTTGTTAAGGGTCAGTGTTGTCGCTCCATGTTTCCCCACAGGATATATACGGTGGTACCAAAACCGGTTACTCAGGATGCGGCCAATTAATTTCATTTTTGCCCAAGTTACACGTGATGCCTTTGGTGAGGGCGGTGTAAATATTTCACTTCAGTATCTCGCTGTCATGTGCGTTCCTTGCCGTCATATACAGCAACGAACACCTTTTGGAGTAATTGCTGGCCGTGTAACGTGTAATCACTCTCTAGCCGGTTTCTAAGAATGGAGTAGTCCCAGTGTGCATTTAGGAGCATGAATTAAGCCGCTGCTACAAACGCAGGTGAACCTGAAAACGGAGCAATGCATTGTAGTAGTTTCGAAATTGTTTGCGTTTCAGTTTTCGAGCACTGAACATACCAACGATATCTCTGCAAATAACAACTAAAGATCGCTCCTAATATTGCCTGTTTCTTATCTGCGCTGGCGTCAGACGAGAACTGCTGAAGAAAATGACGCAAAATTTTGCAGGATCGTAGTACATGCTAACCTAACTTGAAAGATTCCTTCATTTTAAAAAAAAATCTAGATACATTGACTAAAAGCGCAGCTGGTGAGTAATGGCTGTGTAATTATTTATTCGTGCATCACGTGGACTAGAAAGAGTAGACAGAAGGGCAAGGCAAACAGCTTTTCGGTTGTGTTCACCCTTTCAGCTCCTACCCTATACCCTGACTGCCAGATACCGAGTTTATCTGAGTGCCCGGCAACCGACGTAGGTTAGCGAACTGGCGCGCGTCCGCAAGCCTACGTGTGGTGTGGGCTTTATTGGCAGCGAGGAGTTACGGAGTCGACATCTATCGGAAGCGCCTCGCTGGCGTAGTATGAGGGATCACGCGGCGCGCTCCTCATAGGTTTTGATGTCAGCGCTCACTGAAAACACCACGCGGGAGCTGTCCCGGACATTTCTGTAAGTACTTTCGAAACGAGAGAAGTTTTGTACTGTCTAAATAATAATCTTGGGCAAACTGAATGCACAGAATCGTTTAAAGACGCTATCTCTTTACCGAATACGTACAGTGAACGCCACTGCGCGCGGTCGCCGCGATGGAGTCTCCCGGACCGGCTTCTTGCGTGAAAGGTAGGCAAATGCTGAGAGCAAACTATGGGCAATATGTTCTTATACTGTTTGTATAACTAAATGGAGCGTAATAGAACGAAGCCTCAATGCAGCGATCGCACAGGTTCGCAGCGACCGACTGCGCGTTTGCATGCTTGTCCATGCACTGTTTCGCTTCCTCCGCGCGCGCGTTTTCGCACCGTGCCATGAGCTTTAGGCAGCAGAATATGAGCATTTGACAGTATACAAGCAACCATTGTTGCGTGGGCGCTATCAGAGCTGTTCAAAAATAATTTCATTGTAGAGACTTCGACGCCTACGGGGACTGTGATGTGCCGTCGCGACGATTCAATCTTTCTTTTTTCTTCTAAATTCTTGGACATTTCAATATTATTTTTCGAGTTGCGTCGCACCGTATGTTTATCGGTGTTCTCAGCGTGCGATTTCCCGCTGCTTCTTTTTTTGTAATCCAGTTCATTAATTCATAACACAAACATGACCATATGCCATGCTTATTTTTTATGTGCTTCTTACCACTCCCTTTCCACTCCAGTGAACTTGCCAGTATCTATAGCATCGACAAGTTCATAGACCGAACCGTCATGACATTAGTCGGGCAGCGGACTCGGGCGAGCGTCTCAGTGCGCGTTTTCCGAACACCGCAGACCCGGCGCCGTAGCGCAAATCCTCGTCGTCTGTGCTTGCTGCATACCCGAGTTGTAGCCGATGACTGTTTGCTGGTTTTATGTTTCGCGAGCCAAGCTTCCCGCAGCTTCTTGTCCTACGGCTACATGTGAATAAGGCTGACACCGGGCTCCGTTGCGTACGTCCGGCACTGCGGCACCGAGCAGTAGCCTACCATGTTGCGCGCCTTCAAAGGCAGCCACTACCTATTGTAGTGCTTTCAAGTGTTATAAAGGAGACACTCGAAACGGGAAAATCTCGCCACTAAATGAGGAGTGGGTCTAAACATTAATCTGCAGAAAACTAAAGTAATGTTTAACAGTCTCGGAAGAGAACAGCAATTTACAATAGGTATCGAGGCACTGGAAGTGGTAAGGGAATACATCTACTTAGGGCAGGTAGTGACGGCGGATCCAGATCATGAGACGGAAATAATCAGAAGAATAAGAATGGGCTGGGGTGCGTTTGGCAGACATTCTCAGATCATGAACAGCAGGTTGCCATTATCCCTCAAGAGAAAAGTGTATAATAATTTTGTCTTGCCAGTGCTCACCTACGGGGCAGAAACCTGGAGGCTTACGAAAAGGGTTCTACTCAAATTGAGGACGACGCAACGAGCTATGGAAAGAAGAATGATGGGTGTAACGTTAAGGGATAAGAAAAGAGCAGATTGGGTGAGGAACAAACGCGAGTTAATGACATCTTAGTTGAAATCAGGAAAAAGAAATGGGGGGGGGGGAATGGGCAGGACATGTAATGAGGAGGGAAGATAACCGATGGTCATTAAGGGTTACGGACTGGATTCCAAGGGAAGGGAAGCGTAGCAGGGGGCGGCAGAAAGTTAGGTGGGCGGATGAGATTAAGAAGTTTGCAGGGACGACATGGCCACAATTAGTACATGACCGGGGTTGTTGGAGAAGTATGGGAGAGGCCTTTGCCCTGCAGTGGGCGTAACCAGGCTATGATGATGATGATGAAATGAGGACCGCAGCGTACGAGGGAATTTTAACTCTCGTTTTCAGCTCGCTTCGGTGCTCCCGAAGCAGCCGACGGGGGCGCTATGTCCACGTGATTCCTCATAGCGCGTCACACCGACGGTGGCGCCAGCTTTTCCAGTGGTGGAGCTCGAGGCCAATAGGCGCCCGTCCCTGCGGCGAACGTCGGCGTCAGCGTAACGATCGAACGAGTACAACAACGAAGGGCGAAAGAGCAACGCGGAGCGCAGCGGGAAATGAAAGGCGGCGATAGAGAAGAGAGTGCGAGGAGGAAAGCGGAGGAGGAGGGTATGGTGAAAGCGTGAGAAGAAAAACGTAGTGCCGCGCAAGACGTGTTCTGTGACGATCGCGACGAGATGGCGCAAGAGTACCGCGCGTCGTCTGTTCAGTCCTTTATCTTTCTTCCGTCACTGCTTTTCACCGGCTAACAGATGTTAATTGCTGTCTCTCCACGCATGACGCGCCTGGATGTATCAGAAGTTTCTCGAATGTTATCGATAGTTGTATCCAAGGTCTGTTCTCATCAAAGCTTTTTGTAATCTGATTGTACGCGCGACGCGAATTGGGAAGTACTTTCTGGAAGCCACACGGGCAACAGCGATCACACTGGAACCTGAAGTGCCCGACTGAATATCCGAAGCGTAGGGCATAGAGAAAGAAAAAAAGTTAGGAGTGGACACTCCCATACACCCCAGCGGCCCAATCGACCCTAGCGCGCCTGGCGGTTGGTGAGAGCAACTGTCCTGCACTTCCTGTTTCGGTTTCGCTGGCGCGAAATTTGGATTACCCTGCGTAACCGACGCTAGGCTGCTAGTAGCGGAAGCTAGTCATTTCAGACCACTCTTCGTCACCCAAATGGCAACGCTTTTATTTGTCGTTTTGGTTTAGCGAGTCCCTATTTTGTCGAGTTCAATATTTGGTGTGAATTGAGGTCGGGATGCAATTTTTATTTCGATTAAGTTATAAGAGATGGAGATAGTAATCATAATTCACTACGGCTTTATCCATCGCGCTTGTCTTCTGTGTATTGGTACAAGCGGTCATATGTATCAAAGAGACAGTTTCCGCAATGCTTTTATTCCAAGGCAAGATAGGCTTCTTCTGGGTTCTGCCGTTGTTAAAGCACCACGACACAGCAGTAACTGCCGTAGCTTAGACCGCCGGACAGCATGGCATCAGCACGGTCTGAAAATGTCAAGTGCACGCTTCGTTAATTACCAAAAACATATGTACACGTCACAACTGAACCAGGAAACCGCTTTGAATGAATAGCGAACCGATGCACAATATAAAACCACCGACACATTCTGACTTCTGGCCCATAAAACTCGGACTTACAAGGATAAATGTTAAGACCCCGTACAGGGGTGCTCAAAAGTTCACAGGCCGCCAACCTATGTAATCCCATGGCATCGCGGCCTGTGAACTTTTGGATACCCCTGTACGTACTAAGTATAAAGAGTAAACTGGTAGGCAAAATAGTAGTTCACATAAGCGTGGTAAAAATAAATTCGAAACGTGCAAATACGAGGCCTTTGTTCAAATGCGCGCCATGCCGCGCCTACGCGACAATACGTTGTGCCCCAAGGTATTCCGCCACGAAAAAATGTCAAGGAACCGAAAGTCTCTAGAATGCGCAGTACTTCCCAACACGGCTGCCGCAATAAGTACATCCAATGGTCATTGGGGACTTTTCCCCACCGTTACTTTTCTGTGTAAACAAACCGCACGGACGTATACACCACCATCAGTCCGTGCGCCGTAGATACACACCTCGCTGCAGTACAAAACGCAATATGCTACGATCGCTGTTTATGTCACATGCCATTGTTTGCAAGCAATATTATTAAAATATTCAGGAGCCCTCTCTCTATAGGGGAAACGAGCAAGGAAAGCTTGGCTACAGCGTGCCTAACGTCCTGATTTTCTTTATTTAGGTAGCGCCCATCCCCGGAACGCCGTTTTCGGTCTGAATCGGCGTGGCGTCTTTTATGTTCTTTCCAGCGGTCGTCAGCCTCTAGAACGGGCCAACGAAAGGACCGTCAACAGTCACGCGATCATGTAAACGCGGGTTACGAATTCAATTTTCTCGAAAACGGAATTTTCCTGAAATGTGCAATTCCTGATATTGACCGTAAGCGTTGTCCAGCAGATCGTTTTTAGTCCGCCAACACGAACTGTTTCAATGGAGCGGTGATACCGTGGTTATCGCAAACAGCGCTGGGCAAGAACGGTTTACCCTCCCAAACCGAGACGCAGCGTCTCGATGGCGTCTGACAAGCTGCGAGTCGCAGTGCACAGCCGTGAACCGGTCCAAGTTAATGGCAGCTTCGCGTTGTTTGATTATTTTCACGGAACGCAACCAACAAAGATTATTCAGTTCTCGGCGGGGGAAGCAAGAAAGCACATGGTACAGCCCTCTCGCTACGCGTTTCTTGAGGGGGCATGCTTTTCGCATTGTTCGAGTCTAGCCGCCTCATATAGAGCCGCAAACAGGTTTTTTAGCGAACCTCGTCGCCCTCACAAGTCAGTTACTCCAAGCTTCGCTTGAAAACGTGACTCACCTGCCTCACACACGAAAACACCGCCGCAGCCGACGTTCACGAAACCTTCCCGCTGGGACGCCGCTGGTACACGATTCGTTGATTTCTTCTCGGTGGACGAATGGTGACTGGTGTTGATGGCAGTACCAATGAAGAACAAAAAGCACGGAAGGTGTCTTGGATAAATTCTGTTTTATGCATAAGAAACACGCCAAATTTGGGCGTATAATTATTATTTTGTAAAACGATTGAGCAGAATTCATTGCAACATTTTCTTTTTTTGCGCCTGCGTCCTCTGGCGTTTGGTGAGAGCACTAGTTCGTTACGCAGCCGTGACGTAGTTCCTGAATAATAATATTTGGGGTTTTACGTGCCAAAACCACTTTCTGATTATGAGGCACGCCGTAGTGGAGGACTCCGGAAATTTTGACCACCTGGGGTTCTTTAACGTGCACCTAAATCTAAGCACACGGGTGTTTTCGCATTTCGCCCCCATCGAAATGCGGCCGCCGTGGCCGGGATTCGATCCCGCGACCTCGTGCTCAGCAGCCCAACACCATAGCCACTGAGCAACCACGGCGGGTTACGTAGTTCCTGAGGCCAGATTTCTCGGAGTGTCCGCTCTTAGTCTTTTTATTTTTCTATGCTTAGGGTTTTCAGGAGAGCACTCGCAGGCGATATTCGTCAATGAGCGTCTATCGCCAGACAATAAGCGTTTGTTCTCCAGGGCGCTCGCCTTAAAGAAGGAAAACGGTTGACAGGTCATCTGCGCGGAAAATTGTCAGATCAAAGTGTGCAAATCTCCCGACAGTCAGGTATTTCGCATCGCTTCTGATTCTGATCTATCTATTATTACCTAACCTTGCATAAGCCTTCTGATTTTCAGTCTTTAAGTTGTGTCCAATGGCTTTGTACTTTTTACCTGAAGAACTTTAGGCTAATTTTTCATCGTCCTTAATAATAATAATATTAATAATAATAATAACAATAACAATAACAATAATAATAACAATAATAATAATAATAATAATAATAATAATAATAATAATAATAATAATAATAATAATAATAATAATAATAATAATAATAATAATAATAAATGAAACTTAATAAGAGGTACAAAATGAAGGTTGTACAGGTCTACGCCCCTACATCCAGTCATGGTGACCAGGAAGTCGAAAGCTTCTATGAAGACGTGGAATCGGCGATGGGTAAAGTCAAAACAAAATACACTATACTGATGGGCGACTTCAATGCCAAGGTAGGCAAGAAGCAGGCTGGAGACAAGGCAGTGGGGGAATATGGCATAGGCACTAGGAATAGCAGGGGAGAGTTATTTGTAGACTTTGCGGAACAGAATAATATGCGGATAATGAATACCTTCTTCCGTAAGCGAGATAGCCGGAAGTGGACGTGGACGAGCCCGAACGGCGAGTCTAGAAATGAAATATACTTCATACTCTGCGCTAACCCTGGCATCATACAAGATGTGGACGGGCTCAGGAAGGTCCGCTGCAGTGACCATAGGATGGTAAGAACTCGAATTAGCCTAGACCTGAGGACGGAACGGAAGCAACTGGTACATAAGAAGTCGATCAATGAGTTAGCGGTTCGAGGGAAAATAGAGGAATTCCAGATCAAGCTATAGAACAGGCATTCGGCTTTAACTCAGGAAGAGGACCTTAGTATTGAAGCAATGAACGACAATCTTGTGGGCATCATTAAGGAGTGTGCAATAGAAGTCGGTGGTAACTCTGTTAGACAGGATACCAGTAAGCTATCGCAGGAGACAAAAGATCTGATCAAGAAACGCCAATGTATGAAAGCCTCTAACCCTACAGCTAGAATAGAACTGGCAGAACTTTCGAAGTCTATCGAGTCTAACGGTTCCAATGGAACCGCACTCAGAAAGATCACCGCCAAGACGGAGAGTGCTCTCGGTCTCATTCGGAGGATCGCCAACAGGCACCGGGGAATCAAGGAAGACAATCTCATCCGCATTATACATGCTTTTGTTCTCTGCCACCTTTCATACTCGGCGGCCATGCATAATTGGCATGTGGCTGAGAGGAACAAGCTCAATTCACTCATCAGAAAGGTTTTTAAGCTTGCCCTCGGCTTGCCTGCAAGCACCCACACCGAAAACCTGTTGAAGCTCGGAGTCCACAACACGCTCGAAGAGATTATCGAGGCACAAGAGCACTCACAGCTGCTCAGGCTCTGCGGCACCCCGACGGGCCGCAAGATACTCGACGAGATGGGCCTCAATCCTGTCGACCAGTGCCCTGACCCCGTGCGGATTCCCAGCGACATCAGGTCTCAACTGCACATCGCGCCCCTGCCCCGCAATATGCACCCCGCAGACAACGTCGGCAGACGTCGGGCCAGGGGTAGAGCTCTACTCGAGCATGTCCGCAATAACCATATTGAGGCAAGCTTCGTGGATGCCGCGGCATATGTCCAACAAGAGGCATTCGCCGTCTCCATCGTAGACTCCAATTCAAGGCTCACTTGCTGCGCTGCGGTACGCATTTCGAGGCCCGTGGTAGCCGAACAGGTTGCAATCGCGCTGGCTGTGCTCAATGGTCGCAGAGAGGCAATATATAGTGATTCCAAGGCAGCCATTAAGGCCTACCAAACCGGTATGGTCTTCCCCCAGGCCCTCCGCATTCTCCAAAGCGCCAAAAGTATCTCTCCGCATTCTCTCTTTTTGTTTCCCGCTTACTTGGAGTCGATTGAGGGTTCTCCCTCTAACCCTAACGAGGGCGCACACGAGGCCGCGCGAGGACTCACTGACCGCTCCGCCTCAGCAGTCCCTCAGCCCCGCGGGGAACCCTTGCTTACGTTTAATGAGAGCATCATGCACTACTATCTGTCAAGACGAGTCTTCCCCCTCCCGCACCCCGCCTTATGTAGGGCGCAGGCCGTTACCCTTCGACCTTTACAAGCCCGTGCGTACCCTAACCTAGCGGTTTTTCATGCCATATACCCCGAAAGATATCCCAGTGCGGACTGCCCTGCCTGTGGACTAAGGGCAACATTGGAGCATGTGTTGTGGGAGTGTGAAGCCATCGGCTCCTCCTTCAGCGAGGATAGGTGGGCTGCGCTCTTGGGCAGCCCCGAACTCAATGACCAAACCCTGGCCGTCCAGAGTGCCCGCGATCGGGCCGTCAAGCTCGGCTTGGCGGTCCCTACGTGGGACTAGCCGGGTGGCGCGGGGTCTCCCCTGCGTCTTCTCTGGACCGAAATAAAGTTACCTCACTCACTCACTCACTCACTCACTCACTCACTCGCTCGCTCGCTCGCTCGCTCGCTCACTCACTCACTCACTCACTCACTCACTCACTCACTCACTCACTCACTCACTCACTCACTCACTCACTCACTTTCGAAGTTAATCAACAAGCGTAAGACAGCTGACATAAGGAAGTATAATATGGATAGAATTGAACATGCTGTCAGGAACGGAGGAAGCCTAAAAGCAGTGAAGAAGAAATTAGGAATTGGCAAGAATCAGATGTATGCGTTAAGAGACAAAGCTGGCAATATCATTACTAATATGGATGAGATAGTTCAAGTGGCTGAGGAGTTCTATAGAGATTTATACAGTACCAGTGGCACCCACGACGATAATGGAAGAGATAACAGTATAGAGGAATTCGAAATCCCACAGGTAACGCCGGAAGAAGTAAAGAAAGCCTTGGGAGCTGTGCAAAGGGGGAAGGCAGCGGGGGAGGATCAGGTAACAGCAGATTTGTTGAAGGATGGCGGGCAGATTGTTCTAGAGAAACTGGCCACCATGTATACGCAATGCCTGATGACTTCGAGCGTACCGGAATCTTGGAAAAACGCTAACATAATCCTAATCCATAAGAAAGGGGACGCCAAAGACTTGAAAAATTATAGACCGATCAGTTTACTGTCCGTTGCCCCTACAAAGTATTTACTAAGGTAATTGCAAATAGAATCAGGAACACCTTAGACTTCCGTCAACCAAAGGACCAGGCAGGATTCCGTTAAGGCTACTCAACAATAGACCATATTCACACTATCAATCAGGTGATAGAAAAATGTGCGGAATATAAACAACCTTTATACATAGCTTTCATTGATTACGAGAAAGCGTTTAATTTAGTCGAAAGCTCAGCAGTTATGGAGGCATTGCGGAATCAGGCTGTAGACGAGCCGTATGTAAAAATACTGAAAGATATCTATAGCGGGTCCACAGCCACCGTAGTCCTCCATAAAGAAAGCAACAAAATCCCAATAAAGCAAGGTGTCAGGCAGGGAGATACGATCTCTCCAATGCTCTTCACAGCGTGTTTACAGGAGGTATTCAGAGACCTGGATTGGGAAGAATTGGGGATAAGGACACGTAATGAGGAGGGAAGATAACCGATGGTCATTAAGAGTTACGGAATGGATCCCAAGGGAAGGGAAGCGTAGCAGAGGGCGGCAGAAAGTTAGGTGGGCGGATGCGATTAAGAAGTCTGCAGGGACAACATGGCCACAATTAGTACATGACCGGGGTAGTTGGAGGAGTATGGGAGAGGCCTTTGCGCTGCAGTGGGCATAACCAGGCTGATGATGATGATGATTCATAACCCTGCCGTTCACTAATCCATTTCAATGCGTGCAGTCTGCAAAAAACATGGATGGTATCACAATTTTTTATCATCTACCTGCCATAATTTTTGTTATTTACGTCAGTGAGACATGGCTCTGCATGCGCATCTCACAATAACTTGTATAGCATTCGCTTCGTACTCTTGTGAATACTGCCACCGCGATAACAGTAATCATGGTGGTGCTGCTATTTTTGTATACTCCGAGTTTAGTTTCCACAGGCACTCAACGTGGCCCTTAAATTGGCACTCAACATGGCGAACCGCGAATTTGTTTCGGTCGAATTTCACGATTCATTGTTTTCAGAAGATCAGGAAAACCTAATAGTTTGTTGAACCTAGCTCATCAGTTTCATCATCTAGAAGCGCCTTTTGCTTAGCCCTATGCGATTGGATGCCTAAATTAACATTCCAGCAGGAAAATGCTATTATCATGGGCGATATTATTATTAATATTTTAGATACATGCAACTAACTATTTACTGATTACGTTAGCTGGCTGTTGCGTTTCGCCTGCGACACGTGGTTTTGCCGGCGCGACGGCGGCAGGGCGGCGGACATTTTGGCCCGATCGTCGTCACCGCAACACTCATCGCCAGGTGTTTCCAGGCGCGTCTGCGGCGATGCGACCGCCTAGGGATTTCGTTCCAGTCATTGTGCCCGAAACAGGCGAGGCCAAAGCAGGGATCTCCTTCCAGTTATTGGGCCCGAAACAGGCGATGCCAAAGCAGGGATCTCGTTCCAGTCATTGTGCCCGAAACAGGCGATGCCAAAGCAGGGACCATCTTCTCGTTACAGTCATTGTGTCCGACCGGCAGCGCCACGACAGTGTGCTGCGCAGCGCCACGACCAGGTGCTACGAGATCGTGCGCAGCGCCACGACATGGTGCTACGGCATCGCTACGACAGTGTGCGTCACCATTAGCCCATTGTACATTCACGTGCTCGTCTTTTGAGGGGTTCCTTCTTGCCCTCAACTGCGAGAGTATAAAAACAGCTGCCCCCGGACGCCAGAGGAGGGCTCCGATTTCTTCTGCTGAGTGAAGTGCTCTCCCGTCTCTCTACTTCGGTCAACCTGACCGCCAACTCTTTGCGATGTTAAAATAAACAAGTTGTATCGTTGTTACCAGTCGACTCATGCTTTGCCGGGACCTTCGGATGCTTGCAGTTGTACCCCAGGCCGCCAGGCCAACGCTACCCTTGGGGCTTGCGACCCAGGTACAACCACGGGCGTCAGCGCCGAGTTCCCAACAGATCGTACCAGCAGTCAGGTCCAAACATCTGGTTGCCAGCGGTGAGATCGCCTACGACTTCAAACAACGGTCTGCCAGCGGCGAGACCGCGACAACGGAGGCCAGCAGCAAAGAGATGCAGTTGACAGTATGCTGAGCAGCTCAACGACGATCCGGGAGCAGTGCAACGAGCCCTGTGTGACGACTGGTTGCCTGCAGCGGAACGACTGCGCGGAATTCCTGCCTGCGAGGTTTGGTGAGTGCGGGACTTTCTTCTTCTGAGCTTTGCCAGGCTTTTTGTTAGTGTCAGAAACAGAGCTGGTAATTGTGGTTGTCGTTGCTGCCGGGTTAGTTTGCGGCAAGACAATAGTAAGCAGTAGAAAAAGCAGCATTCAGAGCAGCCATGGATTTGAAGTCGTTGCGCAAACCGAAATTGTTGGAGCTTGCAAGAGAGTTGGGTCTGGATGTCTCAGACAAACTAAGAAAACCGGAACTGATAACGGCTATTCTTGAGTTAGAGGCTGAGGATGACGAGCTGTCGGAATGCCTTGAGACTATTGAGGAGAGGTCAAAAAGACAGGAGCGCGAACTTAAAGAGCAGAAAGAAAAAGAAGAGCGCGAACACGCTTTGGAAATGAAGCGTCTCGAGGTAGAGATGGAACGCGCTCGTAATGGAAGTCAGGCACACGGTGCAGGAGAACGCGTATTGTTCAAAATGACTGACCTGATGCGGCCGTTTAAGCTTGGAGAGGACATTGGTTTGTTCCTGGTTAACTTTGAGCGAACGTGCGAGAAGCAGGGGTTCTCTCGGGAAACGTGGCCACAGCGCTTGCTCACTTTGTTACCCGGCGAGGCGGCCGACGTAGTCGCTCGCTTGGATAGCGAGGAAGCAGAGGATTTCGACAAAGTAAAATCGAGTCTGCTAAAAAAGTACCGGCTGTCTGCGGAAGCGTTCCGTCGGAAGTTTCGGGAAAATGAGAAAGGCAAAAGTGAGTCATATACAGAGTTTGCGTATAGGCTTATGTCGAACATGCAGGAGTGGCTCAAAGAAGAGAAAGCGTTTGGTGACCACGATAAAGTTCTGCAGTGTTTCGGGCTAGAACAGTTTTATAGTCGGTTACCGGAGAACGTGCGATACTGGGTCTTGGATAGGCCAGACGTGAGTACGGTGGCTAGAGCCGCTGAGCTAGCCGAGGAGTTTGTGATGCGTCGGGCTCGCGGAGCTAAGGACGGTCAAAAGGGTGAATTTGGCTCGAAGTTTGAGAGGCCGAAGTTCACACCCATAAGAGCAAAGGGGGACACGCGTAGTGCGGATGCGAGCGAAAGCAGTCCGACCAAACGTAAAGAGACGGCGGCAGCCAAACGCAGAAAGCGGTTCGAGATGAGGCGAGCGCGCTTGTGTTATACGTGCCAGAAGCCGGGTCACTTTTCGGCGCAGTGTCCGGAAACAACACCAAAAGTTGTGTTTTTTTCAATAGGCAGCACTGACGAGAACATGAAGCTTCTTGAGCCTTACATGCGAGACCTCCTCGTAAACGGGAAAGAGTGCCGAGTGCTTCGCGATTCCGCAGCTACGATGGATGTAGTTCACCCGTCTTACGTAGAACCCCATATGTTCACGGGCGAGTGCGCGTGGATCAAGCAAGCCGTGGAAGCTCATAGCGTGTGTCTGCCGGTAGCAAAAGTGCTTATTGAAGGACCTTTCGGAGCGCTTGAGACGGAGGCGGCAGTGTCATCTATGCTGCCACCCCAGTACCCGTACCTATTTTCAAACAGGTCCGATCACCTCCTGCGCGAGAAGGGGCTTTTGTTTGGTGAAGCTAGTGTTCAGGCCTTAACCAGATCGAAGGTTCGGGAGCTCGCTGCAAAGGCGGTAGTTGCGGGGCCGACGTTATCAAACAACGAAAAAGGGTCAGAGGCGCAGCAAGCTGATATTCAGAGCACGCCCGAACAGAATAGAATTGAGTCTGTAGCGTTGAAGGCGCCAGATACTGGAGAGGAAAATCCCGACGCGGGAAAGTTAGAAGAGCTATCTACTGATTTGCTCATCGCGCCTACGTCAGACGGACTTGATAGGTTGCTAAAAGTCAGCCGGACGGCTTTGATAGCCGAGCAAAAAAAGGATGGCAGCCTGGAAAACGTGCGCTGCAATGTCAAAGAAGGTATCGCCAGGAAAACTGCGCGTTTTGTGGAAAGAGGTGGAGTCCTGTACCGGAAGTATCTAGACCGTCGAGGAGTGGAGTTCGACCAGCTGGTCGTGCCTCAATGCTATCGTCAGGATCTGTTGCGCTTGTCACATGGGGGTTCGTGGTCCGGACACCTAGGAGTTAAGAAAACTAAGGACCGTCTCTTGCAAGAGTACTATTGGCCAGGGTGTTTTCGGGACGCAGACCATTTCGTGAGGACATGTGACACTTGTCAGCGGGTGGGCAAACCAGGGGACAAATCGAGGGCGCCGTTGAAATTGGTACCTATCATTACGGAGCCTTTTAGACGGCTCGTTATTGATACAGTGGGACCTCTGCCGGTAACAGCCACGGGGTACAGACACATTTTGACTGTGATCTGCCCAGCGACAAAGTTCCCTGAAGCAGTGCCGCTTAAAGAACTCAGCTCAGTTGAGATAGTTAATGCACTACTGTCCATATTTGCGCGAGTTGGTTTTCCTGCAGAAATTCAATCAGATCAGGGCACAGTGTTTACTAGCGCTTTGACGACAACTTTTCTCGAAAGGTGTGGGGTAAAGCTGTTACACAGCTCAGTGTACCACCCACAGTCGAATTCCGTTGAGAAGCTCCACTCCGTCATGAAGCGCGTGTTGAGAGCCTTGTGTTTTGAACATCAAACTGACTGGGAGCTGTGTCTGCCTGGGGTGATGTTTGCGTTAAGGACCGCGCCGCATGCGGCTACGGGGTTTTCGCCAGTTGAACTGGTGTACGGTCGCTCGCTTCGATCTCCGCTTCGCATGCTTCGAGAATCATGGGAAGGTAGGGGCGACGACCCAGTCGTGGTGGAGTACGTGCTTAAGCTCCTCGAACGCTTAAGAAGAGCACAGGAGTTGTCAGGTGAAGCAATGACAAAGGCCCAGCAGAGGGCCAAGGTTTATTATGATCGGACAGCCAGGGCCCGTCGTTTTGAGGTTGGCGATGAGGTCATGATATTGCGCACATCGCTAAACAACAAACTAGACGTGCAGTGGGAGGGCCCAGCACGAATTGTTCAGAAACTGTCGGACGTTAACTACGTGGTAAGTCTGCCAGGAAAGCGGAAAGCACAGCAAGTTTACCACTGTAATCTGCTCAAACCTTATAGACAAAGGGAAGCAGTGGTGTGCATGATGGTAAACGTTCCTGAAGAGCTTCCGGTCGAGCTTCCGGGACTAGGCTCAGTGACGAACAGGGAAGACACCGGTCAAGTCATTAGTGACCTTATCAGTAAAGCACCGCTGTCGCCTGAGCAGAAAACCGAACTACACCAGCTATTACAAGAGTTTCAAGGTCTGTTCTCTGAGAGGCCTGGTAGGACTTCTGTACTTACTCATGATATAGAACTTACCTCCACAGAGCCAGTACGATCCAAGGCGTATCGGGTGTCACCCCGCCAGAGCGATATTATGGAGGCTGAGGTAAAGAAAATGCTACAGCTCGGTGTTATTGAGGCAGGTGAGAGTGATTATACCTCCCCTTTGATTTTAGTTGAGGTACCGGGCAAGGAACCTCGTCCTTGCGTCGACTACCGCAGGCTTAATTCCATCACTAAGGATCAAATTTATCCGATCCCTAACATCGAGGAGCGCCTTGAGAAAGTTAGTAGCGCTCAGTTTATTTCCACCCTAGATCTTGTCAGGGGTTATTGGCAGGTTCCACTTACAGAAGAGGCTAGTAGGTATGCGGCGTTCATTTCACCAATGGGAACATTCCGTCCTAAAGTGTTGAGTTTTGGTTTGAAGAACGCGCCATACTGTTTTTCAAGTCTCATGGATAAAGTGTTGCGGGGACAGCAAGAATTCGCTTTACCGTATCTAGACGACGTAGCGATATTCTCCGCATCCTGGTCTGAGCATATGACACACTTGCGGGCAGTGCTAACCCGCCTGCGCGAAGCAGGCTTGACAGTAAAGGCTCCTAAGTGCCAGTTAGCACAGGCCGAGGTTGTCTACCTCGGTCACGTGATTGGTCAGGGTCGTCGCCGCCCCTCTGAAATAAAAGTGGCCGCTGTGCGAGGCTTTCCGCAACCGCGCACAAAGACCGATATTCGGTCGTTCTTAGGTGTCGCCGGCTACTATCAGAGGTACATCCCTAGGTACTCTGATATCGCGGCTCCCCTGACGGATGCTCTAAGAAAGACAGAGCCTCAAACAGTCGTCTGGGACGAGACCAAGGAAAGAGCTTTTAGCGCCCTAAAGAGTGCCCTAACAAGCCAGCCTGTGCTACGATCGCCAGACTATACAAAAGGGTTCATTGTTCAGTGCGATGCTAGGGAGCGAGGCATGGGCGTTGTACTGTGCCAACGGGAAAATGGAGAAGTAGAACACCCCGTCCTGTATGCTAGTCGTAAGCTGACCAGTCGTGAGCAGGCGTATAGCGCCACCGAGAAAGAGTGTGCGTGTCTCGTGTGGGCCGTTCAGAAATTGTCATGCTATCTAGCCGGCTCGAGGTTTATCATTGAGACGGATCACTGCCCTCTCCAATGGCTGCAGACCATCTCTCCCAAAAATGGCCGCCTCCTGCGCTGGAGCCTCGCTTTACAACAATATTCCTTTGAGGTGCGTTACAAAAAGGGGAGTCTCAACGGTAACGCCGATGGCTTAAGTCGAAGCCCCTAACGTAGGAATCAGCCTCAAAATTGTTTGTTACTGATGTTTTTCTTCCTGAGGCAGGATTTTTTTTAACATATTGCTTTTGTTTAGTGTTTCAAAGTGATGATATGCTTTCTAGTGCAATTTTTCAATTTGTGGACGCGTTCTGAGTGATGCTAGACTACTGTAAGGAACTAGGCAGTGGTATAAAAAGGGGAAAGAGCCTGGCAGGGCTTAGTGAGGGTTGTGCCGTGCTTGCTGACTGAGCGGTTGAGTTTTCAGCGTAGTTCTAACGCTTGCCGGGAACGAGAACAAAAATGTGAACTCTCCCGAAGTCACTTTGCAGTGTCCCGTGCGAACCTGAACGAGAGAACGAGGCCTTCTCTGTGCGCTGCGCTCAAGAAACGTCAAGGGACGCCCGACTTCGGTTATGAGCATCATCGAGCGACATCCCTCCGGACAGCGGATGCAGTCCCCTGTCCATCGGGATCTCCTTTCCCCGGCGGGGCGGTCTGTTGCGTTTCGCCTGCGACACGTGGTTTTGCCGGCGCGACGGCGGCAGGGCGGCGGACATTTTGGCCCGATCGTCGTCACCGCAACACTCATCGCCAGGTGTTTCCAGGCGCGTCTGCGGCGATGCGACCGCCTAGGGATTTCGTTCCAGTCATTGTGCCCGAAACAGGCGAGGCCAAAGCAGGGATCTCCTTCCAGTTATTGGGCCCGAAACAGGCGATGCCAAAGCAGGGATCTCGTTCCAGTCATTGTGCCCGAAACAGGCGATGCCAAAGCAGGGACCATCTTCTCGTTACAGTCATTGTGTCCGACCGGCAGCGCCACGACAGTGTGCTGCGCAGCGCCACGACCAGGTGCTACGAGATCGTGCGCAGCGCCACGACATGGTGCTACGGCATCGCTACGACAGTGTGCGTCACCATTAGCCCATTGTACATTCACGTGCTCGTCTTTTGAGGGGTTCCTTCTTGCCCTCAACTGCGAGAGTATAAAAACAGCTGCCCCCGGACGCCATAGGAGGGCTCCGATTTCTTCTGCTGAGTGAAGTGCTCTCCCGTCTCTCTACTTCGGTCAACCTGACCGCCAACTCTTTGCGATGTTAAAATAAACAAGTTGTATCGTTGTTACCAGTCGACTCATGCTTTGCCGGGACCTTCGGATGCTTGCAGTTGTACCCCAGGCCGCCAGGCCAACGCTACCCTTGGGGCTTGCGACCCAGGTACAACCACGGGCGTCAGCGCCGAGTTCCCAACAGATCGTACCAGCAGTCAGGTCCAAACATGGCTAAATGGGTTTGGATATGAAAACCTAATTACTCTTCCAACTCGCTCACCCACAAATAAACAGGGCACACTTATCGACCACATATTATCTAATCTTCTTACTAACCCCGACTGCGGTGTTGTCTAAGCTGCGATAACCAATAACTCCCCAATATTCGCGCACTTCTATAGTATACTCCCGGCGCTACTGCTACATATTCCACGAGAAAGGTTTAATTTGTCAATATTTATAGAACTAATTACTGCTTCAGAGTGATCCCTATTAATAGCATACAACAACCCTAAAGCTGCCTATAACACATTTTCAAAAATAATTTCCAGTGCTATTGCAGATTCCACCGTATTAATGAATTGTAAAAAAAAAGACGTTTTCAGCTCTTTATAACCCGTGGTTATCCACCAGTTTGCTAAATTGTATGCGAATAAAAGATAACCTTTACAGAAAAGCCAAGAAACAGCCATTTAGCACAGCACTTCACGAAAGGTATAACAAATATTCTAAGTTATTAGGAAAACTACTCAAACAGGCTAAAAGTAGGCATCATGAAAATGAAATTAAGTGTGCCGGTAATAATGTAAATAACAATGGAAAGTATTAAACTGTTTTTTATGTCGATCCAATCGTACTGTCGAAATAACTATGATGCATTTAGGGGACCTACTCTTTGATCATCCCTTGGGCGTTGCAAACTCCTTAATTTCTTCGTTACAGATAATCAAGGGTGTGACGATCCACTGATCCAGAGTTACTCCCGTGGGCCTTGTAGATTTTTCCTTCGTCCCGCGACACCTGCAGATGTAGTCGGTCACTTCTAATCTAAAGCACACAGGCCCTGCTCTTGATAACTTCAGCCCATCTCTCATAAAGATAATAGCGTGCTTAATATGCAGAGTATGCTGTCACATAGTGAACCTTATCTTTACGACAGGAATTATCTAAGCTCTTTGAAAAAGCCTAAAATAATCCCAATTTTCAAGGAGGGAGGTAAACGTCTAACATCTAACTACCGCCATATTGCTATACTTTCATTCTTTAGTAAAATTGTAGAAAACTAATCGTAATACGCTTATCAAGTTATTTGTGAACATTTCATATCCTATCATCAATTCTGGAAACATTCCAAATTTTGTTGCTGAATTATTTATTGATCTTTCTACAGCGTTCGATTCACTTGTTCATAACATATTTTTTTGCTAAATTGGATTCTATTGGCATAACTGGCCCAGCACTGCGATTATTACGTAACTATTTGAGAGACAGAGAATGTATTGTATCAATATCTAGCACTTACTCACGCCCTAAAACAACTAACTTTGGTGTACCGCAAGAATCTATATTAAGACCTCTCTTGTATTTAAAATACATTAATGACATCTCACAGTGCGTAAAGTCATCTGAGTGTATCGCTTACGCCGGCGACACTACTGCCTTCTCTTCAGAGAAAAGTCTGAATTTATTAATATGCAAGCTCAACTACGACGCGGCAAACATTGTAACCTGGCGCCAACTAAACAGACTACGCATTAATACTATAAAATCTAACTTCGTGATTTTCTCAGATAAACAAAAGCCTATATCAGGGTCTGTATTACTAACCGTTGCTTCCAGCACACTTTATCCTACTTACAGTGCAGTGTTTCTTGGCGTCATGATGAAGTGATGGAAAGAATGACTCTTGCTCACTTGAAAGGGTACCTAGAGCGATTCAACATCTATGCGGAAGCCATGGCGGGCTTTCGTCGAAGTCGCTCGTCCGTCGACAAGGTCACGGACATCGTAACCTGGGTCGAAGAACAACAAAGCTTCAAGCGCCTATCAGTGGTACTTCTTCTAGATATCAAAGGAGCATACGACAACGTCGCCGATGAGGCCATACTGAACTCACTTGAGGCTGTGGGCGTTCGTGGCCGGATGTATCAATGGGTTCGGGACTATTTGACTGAGAGGTGCTTTTTCTTAGACCCAAAACAGCCCAACTTCGGAACATTACATCTGACGCGGTTTGCCGCAAGGGGGAGTGTTGAGCCTCATATTGTTCAACCTCGTCCTGGTAGGACCAGCGGAGTACTTACCGTGGACAGTTCATGTCTCAATATACGCCGACGACATTTGTAACCGGGCTTCTGCGGTGACGCCCTCAGGTATGAGCCAGTCTTCAGCGGGCGGCAACCATGACGGCGTCTTATCTCCGAGAACAAGGCCCGAGTGTGTCTACTGAAAAGTGCGCATTGGTTGGCTTTACGCGCAAACAAATGTCATTGTATCCTGTTTCAATCAATGGTCAAGCTGTGTCTTATGTTAAGACGCATCGCTTTCTAGGTGTCATCATTGACCGCAACCTCTCGTGGAGCCCTCACTGCGTCTATCTGAGGAAGTTATCTGCCATTGCTCCAGTCTTCAGATTTCTCTGCGACAGCGTCAAGTGAGTTTTGCTATTCCCGAAATTACAAAGAAGGCCCATCGTCCATCGCCGGCGCTGAAGCAACTGACGCTCCTATTACTGCACCAACGTATCATGACCGCCTACAAATACAGGGCTTTTCTTTTATCTACACCAAATTTTAAAATCAGAAAATGAAAAAGGCGCCACGTGTCCACTTCAACCGACGAAATGCCGTTTCAGGCGCCCAACGGAATGACGACGCAGATTTGACGGACTTCCGGCATCGAAGTGCTAGGCCAACCGCGCACACAGCGAGGAGATAACGCGAGCAGCTCGCGGGGGAGGGCGGCGACATAGACGTTACAGACGCTCTTTTTCCAGCAAGTTTCGGTTTCAAGAAGCCTGTCGAGGGGCGCTAATTGTTCGCGTAGCTCCCACATGAAATCCGCTATTCATAATTTAATCGTTGGGATAGCTAGTGTCGAGGATGGGCCCCAAAGTACTCATTTGTTGTAGCCACCTATTGTTGATAAATAGAAAGTTAATTACCGCAACTTCGCAAATAGGCACGTAATTGAGGAAATTGCTCTGTATCTGAAGGCTGCCAATCCGTACACTCGAATGGTAAACATAACGTTACCGTGATTTATATTTTTTCTGAATTTAAAAAGTTGGTGCAGTCACAAAAAACACCCTGTACATACCGATGGTTCTACCTCACCTACCAGCTCAACTGCCGCATTCGTCGTTCCAGCTAAGCAGGTTACAGTTAGATTCAAATTGCCACACATGACTACATCTACGTCGGCAGAACTTGTAGCTCTCCATGCCGCTATGCGCACTGAAGAGCCGACAGAGAAATGGGTCGTATTTTGTGCTCCTAAGGCAGCTTTTCAAAGTATCAAGTCTGCATTACGTCACAGAACCTACCAGCAGATGATATCTGACATGAGGGAAGTACACCACCATGCTCTGGAAAGAGGGCACAACATTATCTTTCAGTGGATTCTTGCTCACTGGGGCATCGTCGGCAACAACCTTGCTGACAAGGCTGCCCCGTCTGCCCACGAAGACACCCAGAGGCGTCCAATACCTTTGGCGAGGTCGGTCGCTGCCAGGGAACTTCGCCTACTTGCATACAAAAAGTCTCAAGATTTCTAGAGTTGAAGTGTCTTCAATAGCCGATTGCATAAACTGGACCCCACGATACAGCTACAACTGCCAGCTAGCCTTTCCCGCGTCGAAACAACCTTGCTGTGCCGCTTGTGACAGGGAGTGGCGTTCACGAACGCCTATTCCTATCGTATGGGAATGGCCAAGAGCCCAGTGTGGGACTCCTGTGGATGCGAGGAAACTGTCGAGCACCTATTGTGTACCTGCCCTCGCTACGACGTACAACGCCTCTCTCTGCGGACAACTTTAAACCGACTGGACTCAAGACCGTTCTCCGAGTGAAAGATACTCGGACTGTGGCCATACCCGTCACTGGCACGAAAAGCGATTCGTGCACTAGTACACTACTTGAAGTGCACCGGCTTAAGACACCGTTTATAGTGTCTCCGTGCATCCTCCTACACGCACTCAGTGCTTACTCTCTCCTTTTTCCTCTTTCTATTCCCGTTTCCCCCACTCCCAGTGTAGGGTAGCAAACCGGGTGCTCGTCTGGTTGACCTCCCTGCCTATCCCGTGCTTGCTCTCTCTCTCTCTCTCTCTCTCTTGGCGTCATATTGGATAAACACCTAAACTTTGATTAGCATGTTTTATTATTAACAAAGAAGGCAGGTTATGGGATTAGAATATCAAAGTGCACGATTTCTTTAATGTGAACACACTCATCTCCCTTTGCTACGCTGTTATTTATACGCTTAATAATTATTGCATATCATCATGAGAGAACACGTATCCCCCACATTTATCCCCACTGCAGCATACCCAATATCAAGCAGTTCGCATCATCATACGTAACAGCTACACATCAGAAGCATCTCCATGGCTCAGTTCTGAAGGTATTGATTATTAGAGAACTAAATAAATACTCACTTGAAAAGCTCCCGTTCCCTATAATTACTAACAGCCAGTATCAACATTCCACGTCTATACGATTCGCTTCTACCAACAGCTATTTACTACCAAACCTAGAACTAATTGTGATAAATTTAGCACTAATTATTCAGCCATACTACTTTCGAACTCATTACCTTGTCATATTAAGATACTCTCTCATCTTTATAAATTCAAATTAGACCTCCATAAATTTTTGCACTGAATATAATAGCTCATCACTACCATTTTATTAATAATTGCTTTGTGTTAGTAAAATATTTTACAGTGCTAGCTAGTGACTCATTTAATACGGTGTCTTGTGTGTTTGCATATAGCTGCTTTGTATTTACATATCTTACTCATCTCAGTCACACTCATGCTATTGAGTATGGGACCTCCCTCTGTAGGCATATATAATCCCCCCTTTGTAATCTTATTATTATGCGCAATAAAGAATTTTCAACTTTCAACAGCCATCATATCCGCCGTACGAAGAAAGTGGGCGAACGATACCAATAATGCTTCGCATTAAAATTCTCCTTGTGTTATTAACAAAAAACGACGTGAAAGATCACCGGGCCTTGACAGAAAAAAGCAGGCACTCTTACACCTTGTATAGTTTCCAGGCAACACGTGATATGCTGTACGTGTCATGCGTACTTGGTTGTGCAGATACAGTCGTGAGCAAGTATAGAGCGCAATAAGTAATATGATTTTTTTGCACGAACATCAATGCGCTCACTCGCCTAATGCTATGCTGTACGATGCCTTTTTTCTTAAAGCACTGCTTTTGGAAGCCCGTTCCTGAGGCGAGCGTCCGCGTAACCGAGCTCAGGAGATGACAGCGAACGCGGAGCGCAGCGGGTATGAAAGACGCGAGGAGAAAGGAGGAAAGGAGGGTGCAGCGTAACTAGGCGGCAGGAAGCGGAGGAGGGTATGGCAAAAAGGGTGAGGAGGCACGCGGCCAGCGCGTAAACAGAGCGCTGGCGTGGGCTTCGGACCCACTGCGCATGCGCTACTTCGCCTGCGGTGCCACCGCTGCTAGGCAATGCGCTCCGCGCGAGCCATGCGTTCCCGCGTTCACGCTTGCTTTGTGAACAATGAGCGACGCGACCGGTGGAAATGCTTCGTTCGCCGCTGCTGCTAAACGAGCTGCCCGACCAGAGACCAGTGCCGCCGCCCCCGAGAGCACCTTGTCCTTCAGGATCAAATTCTTCGCCATAATATATTGCGAATTCAAAACACCGAAATAGCTGCGCTCCAAAATTCGCATGATCGGGAGTATCGTAATCTCCGGTGAATTTTTTGGTCGTATATTGCCCCCTTTAATGATGTGCAAATAGGTGGTGACTTGTGTATACGTGTACCGGGCGCGTGTGGGCTCATTCCTCCAACGAAACAATGTAGCACACATCTGCTCTGAACGGTTTGGGAACGGTGCGGAGCTTATTCGTGTCTTTCTCCCATTTCTTATAGTTAGCGCGTAGTTTATACTTTTATCGCAAGGAATGAATTATAATATTTCTCTATATAATGACTTAAGCAAATACGCGTCTAGCGAGATAAATATAACGAAATGAGATACGGTTATAGTTGCAGTTGTTGCTCTACGATGCCTTAAAATGAAACGAAAGGGTAGGTAATAGGATGAACTATATGGATACGCTTGCGGAATAATTACATCACGTTTAAGGCGAACATAGTTTCGTTGCGACAAAAGCATTCCCGTGAACGACGGCTGTGCCAAAATACAAAAGATCAGGAACAGCCCTCAAGTTAATAATAACGGTTGGTTGGTAGGTTGATATGCAGGGTTTAATGGCGCAAAAGCGACTACGGCTATGACGCACCAGCCATAGCCGTGGTCAATCAATAGTACCAAAAGTTAATACCAAGCTCTTATTAATTAGTCTTTTCAGAGTTACTTAAGTAGCGGCAAAATATTTTGGCCTCACTAGAGCTCATATGTGAAGATGACAGGTGTCGCATAGTCATAGCTTTCTTCTAAAAAATTTGTATTATCTAAAAACATGCCTTGTAACAATATATATATATATATATATATATATATATATATATATATATATATATATATATATATATATATATATATATATATATATATATATATATATATATATATATATATATATATAATTGGATGCAACCCCGCAACGTGTAGGAAGTATGGTAAGCTCTGTGATGAAGGACATCTTGAATCCACGTGCGTTAGTCAGCATGCATGCCGGTCACTGAGGAGGCCATCCTCCCGTACATATGTCCTGTGCCTGTGCAGGTCTACAGCAGAACGCATGAGTGTCTTGTGCAAGGATCGTATCGTTGGGCAGATGGCGTCGTCATTGCTGAAGCATTTCCACTCACAGCTGACAGCGGGGGTTATGGCTACTCCAGCCTTCATGCTCCTCAGGAAGACCTCCTCCACCCTGCTGCACATTAAACGTTACAATTCGCATGTGATATCTTCATTGCTTTAATAAGCATTGGCTTCCCTGGTTTATCATTGTGGAAAAAGCACCAATCGCCTGCGTAGGCGATTATAGCTGAAGATAAAGCTCGCACAATTGAGACTGCGAGGTCAAATACTCCGCAAAGACTGGTAAACGATTTCCTTAATGATCACCAGTGCCACTATAGTCTGCAGTGCTTTGTGTATTTTTTTTCATTTCCCACCTATTATTTTTCTGTGTCTGAAAAATTAACCCGAACGCAGCGTCAAAATTGCACTTTGGACATTTGATGTTTTTGCAATCACGATGTTTTAATGCTTAGGATAGCCACGTAAGGAACTTCTTGATGCCGCTCGATATCGCGTTGCATGACGAGAAACTAAACTTAGTTTTGTTGTTCGCGACACTGCAGTGCAACCAGTTCCATGCATATAATACCTGAGTCGTCATTTCTTTAGCGACAGGCACTTAATTCCAGCCTCGTTACACGCGAGCACGCGAGACATTTACTGGAGCCTCCAAAAAATGTCGAGAGACGAAGACACCTCAACGAAATATAGAGAGCCGCAGTCGCAGTAATAATTCAGACTTGACGTCGCTTTGATTTTGTCGGGGTGCGGACGAAGTTGGCTCGTAACACATATCTTCATTTTGACGCACGCATCTACACTCGAAGCTCCCGTGAGCTCATATGCACCTCATTGCCGGCATTGCGGTACCTTAGTTTTGATATTGCCACGTGACGAAACTAGCAGCACATACACACACATACACACACACACACACAATAAAAAAGGAATTTAGGTGCGCACAGAAGCCATCAAATCGATGTTACTGTCCATGTATCCTAGACTGTGCCAAGAAAATGAACGGCTACAGAAGGACATAATTTCTTGAACTCATAAACTTTAGAAGATTGAAATCTAGATGGTGGCATTACAAAACTGGCAAAGTTAAAGGTTAAAAAGCGGTTGCGAAGGCACGGGACCGTCGCGGAGCAGAAAAATAACACGAAGACCTGCGTCGGAGTTGAACGCGGGGGAACAAAAAAAAAAAAAAAAAAAGAAAAGCATGCCCCCGTAGAAAGACGCAAGCAAATCTAACATTTCAAACAAGAACCACGAACTAGAGCGCGCACGCGCGCGCGCGCAGGCTGCGGTTTTCAAATCGAGAAGGTATCGCGCGCTACCATTAATTTCACTTAGCACCGTGATGGATGAACGCGGTGCGCTACTTGGCCGCAGCGCTGGGATGGAGCGCTGCAATCGCTCCCTATAAAGCATCTTTGCTTTTTATTTTCAATGAAAGCTTTACTTTTGACTTGTCTTTGTGGCTCCCCCTTCGTCCCGTGTAACATCACTTTCTTTCTTTTCTTTTTTTTTCGCCCTTTATTTTTGTCTGTTTTGAAAGAAGCCACAGGCGGTGGCGCTTTCGCATTTGTGGCGAGGCCGAGGCACCGCCCACGCCTGACTCTCAGGAGGAATCATGACCGTGGCCTCGGCGCGACGCCAATTCGCTCCCTCCATTTCGAGTATGAAGCACTCGCTGCTTATAAACTGTAAAGTTCTCGCAGAGAAGATGCGCCCAGAATGGGAGACCTAACACAGGTGCAAGGGGGCCGCCAACGATTCGCAAGATTGATGAAGGAAATGTAATGATAGCGTTGAAATGGGAAAACTTGGGAGGGAGAAAGCATGTAAAAAAGGCAGAGATGCCCGATCGGTGTAGACCGTAGCCGCGAAACTTTCTCCCCGCTCAAGAGAACATGCCACGATGCTCCGGTCGCCTGTGATGCTCACTTGCGGCAAACGCCTCAGCTGTCGCTGCGTGAAAAACACAAGCACTCCAAAGCCACCACTTGTCGAGCATATTGTTTGATTACGTTGAGCTCTTTACCTGCCCCCCCCCCTCCTCAGCACGTCCCCTTCCCCGCCTCCTTCCGACGAAAAAAATTTCTGGCTGCGCCACTGACTCTCTACTCTGTGTTTCTATTTTCACTAAAGTTCCTAGTGAACCAACGGCCACCTTTGGCACAGTGCCCTTTGAATGACACTTGCGCAGACCTCTGTCGGTAAAAAGGTAGGCCGCATCGTCATTGTTTCCAGTAAGTAGTGTCGACGTCTAAGTTGATCCAGGAATTGGTTCTGGGACTCAAGACGCCAATACAGCTATGCTAGTGAAGTGAATCTCAACCTTCCGACCGCCAAGAACCCATTGACCTACTCTCAGCCAACTCAGGGGAGAAAGGTTACTTTCTGTTTTGCTTTTAGATAAAGTAACACGTATTAAAACGAAATACCAAGGTGTGGTTATCACAACTAAAAAAAAATTCTAGTACCAGCCCCCACATAAATTGGTACCACTACAGTATGTATTGCAAGCCATTAGCTACATCAGTTGAATGTGCTTACGGACATGCAACAACTCAGCCCGATAGTACGGGGAACGTTGCGAGGAAGCTCACAAAACCTTGTCAGAGTACACTATAGTTCCCCGCAAATTGCAACAATGCCTGTAAATGCAGCCACCGCGCACAAGCACATGCGCGATAATTCGCCGTTTTCACAATCCTACTCTGCAGTTACCAAGCCATCTAGACAACAAAGCATTTCATTGCTTAAATCTGGGGTTTTACGTACCGAAACCACGATATAATTATGAGGCGCATCATAGTGGGGGACTGTGGATGAATTTTGATCACCTGGGTTTTTTAACGTGCTCCCAACGCACGTTACGCAAGTAATTTTTGCATTCCGCCCCAATCGGAATGCGGCAGAACCCGCGACCTCGGGATCTGCACCACAACGCCGTAGCCACTGGGTTATACCGCGGCGGGTAATTAGCGAACGAACTGGCGAAAGGCTTCTCTCATTTTTCGTTTTTGTTCTCACATCTTAGATAGACCATGCTTGGGCCATATTGTATGTCCCATTGGGTATGTGCAGCTGCGAGGTGTGTCTATTTTTGGCTAGTCACACTGAATGGGTATGTGCCATTGTCATATGTCATAACGGCTACGGAAGCCTCTAAAAATTAAAGTCAGGTGTTTTACATGCAAACAGCACGATATAATTATGAGGCATGCCGTAGTGGGGGACTGCAGATTAATTTGGCCACCAGGGGTACTTTAACGTGGACCCTATGCATGGTACACAGATGTTCTCGCATTTCGCCTCCCATCGAAATGCGCCCGCCGCATTGACGTACGTTATTTCCTTGCATACAGCTGTCCTCATCGTTCCTCCTCCTTTGACAAGCATCAAACAATGGCTTCATCCTCGTGACTTCTTTATCCAGAAGCTTGTGCCACGGTCGGTGCAGCACAGTTCAGATTTGTGAACACCAGCGCCTAGACGAAGCACACAAAAAAAGTGGCTGGGTTCGACGTGCCTTGAACCTAGTTATACGAGCCAAAGCTCTGTTAAACATGGTTAGACACGGTTTTACCTTTTTCATTTTTTATTGTACATCAAAGGCTTCTCTCAACATCAAAGGTTTCTTCTCGGTCATATTTGCGTTTATTCTCCATCGAGCTTCTCGCTATTCATCCATCTCTGTCACCAATTTAGCACGCTTCTTCAGTGCTTCTTCCCGGCGAGCCATTGGGGGCGAGGACTTATACGGAGTCGCCATCTGTCGGAAGCGCTCGCCTTTGCGAAGTATGAGGGATAACGCGGCACGCTCGTCATGGGTTTGGCTTATGGCGCTCAATAAAAACGGCAGCCCTCCTGGAGATTTCTGTAAGTACTCTCAAAATGAGGGAAGTTTTTACTGCCAAAGTAATAGTCTTGTGCAAACTGGATGCACAGAATCGTTTACAGACGCTATCTCTTTACCGAATATGTTCAGTGAACGCCACAGCGCGCAGTCGCCGCGATGGAGTCTCGCAGCTTGGCGCCTGCGGCGAAGAGTTGACGCGCTGGCACCAGCGCGTGCTTCATCCATGACGAAACTGAGTGACCAAGAGCCGGCGAAGCAGCTGTTAAACCCTCGCCTAGTCACGTGGTACACAGCGGAGAAGCTCGAGCGAGCGCAGTTGCAACGCCTCTCCGCAGCGAACTACGTGACCAGACGTCACATCTTGACACTTGCGCGCCAGCGGCTGAAGGTCAAACGCGTGCTGATATTGACATTGGGAGTTTTAGAGCTTTCGCTCGAAAGCTCTAATGACCATCGGTTAGCTTGCCTCCTCATTATGTGCCCTGCCCATGCCCATTTCTTTTTCTTGATTTCAAATAAGATATCATTAACTCGCGTTTGTTCCCTCACCCAATCTGCTCTTTTCTTATCCCTTAACGTTACACCCATCATTCTTCTTTCCATAGCTCGTTGCGTCATCCTCAGTTTAAGTAGAACCCTCTTCGTAAGCCTCCAGGTTTCTGCCCCGTACGTGAGTACTGGTAAGACACAGCTATTATATACTTTTCTCTTGAGGGATAATGGCAACCTGCTATTCATGATCTGAGATTGCCTGCCAAACACACCCCAGCCCATTCTTATTCTTCCGATTATTTCTGTCTCACGATCCGGATCTGCAGTCACTACCTGTCCTAAGTAGATGTATTATCTTTCCACTTCCAGTGACTCACTACCTATCGTAAACTGCTGTTCTCTTCCGAGACTGTTAAACATTAGTTTTCTGCTGATTAACTTTTAGACCCACCCTTCGGCTTTGCCTCTCCAGGTCAGTGAGCATGCATTGCAGTTGGTCCCCTGAGTTACTAAGCAAGGCAATATGATCAGTGAATCGCAAGTTACTAAGGTATGCTCCATTAACTCTTATCCCCAATTTTTCCCAATCCAAGTCTGAATACCTCCTGTAAACACGCTGTGAATAGCATTGGAGAGATCGTATCTCCCTGCCTGACGCCATTCTTTATTGGGATTTTGTTGCTTTCTTTATGGAGGACTACGGTGACTGTGGAGCCGCTATAGATATCTCAGTATTTTTATATACGGCTCGTCTACACCCTGATTCCGTAATGCCTCCATGACTGCTGAGGTTTCGACAGAATCAAACGCTTTCTCGTAATCAATGAAAGCTATATATAAGGGTTGGTTATATTCCGCACATTTCTCTATCACCTGATTGATAGTGTGAATATGGTCTATTGTTGAGTAGCCTTTGCGGAATCCTGCCTGGTCCTTTGCTTGACAGAAGTCAAAGGTCTTCCTTATTCTATTTGCAATTACCTTAGTAAATACTTTGTAGGCAATGGACAGTAAGCTTATCGGTCTATAATTTTTGAAGTCTTTGGCGTCCCCTTTCTTATGAATTAGGATTATGTTAGCGTTTTTCCAAAATTCCGGTACGCTCGAAGTCATGAGGCATTGCGTATACACGGTGGCCAGTTTCTCTAGAACAATCTGCCTATGATGCTGAAACAAATCTGCTGTTACCTGATCCTCCCCAGCTGCCTTCCCCCTTTACTTGGAAGGGAGACCCATGGACATTCTTCTTCAAAAACTCTTAACAGTTCGCCCGGCGCGTTCCGCGGGCCCGTTGGACTGCGGATGATACGGTGCTGTCCGGAGACGTGTTATGTTATTCAGCTTCATAAACTCCCTAAATTAAACACTTGTAACTTGCGGGCCATTATCAGAAACCAGCGTCCGGGGCAATCCGAACGTGCCGAACAAGGTGCGCAGGGCTTCCATGGTGGCGTGGGCTGTGGTGCTTTTCATGAGTACTGCTTCGATCCATTTACTATGTGAATCCACAACGGTCAGTAGCACACGTCCATCGATCGGCCCCGCAAAGTCAATATGCAGCCTGGACCAACGCTCGCCCGTTTCTGGCCATGCGACCGGGGTTTTCTTGGGGCCATAGGCGCTGCTTGTGCGCAACTGGGACACGACTTAACCATGTTCTCAATCCCGGGATGCCAAAGCAGGGAACGGCCGAGCCGCTTCATCGAGCAAATACCTTGATGGGCGTCATGCAGCAGGCGTAACATTCCCGCGCTTGCGCTGTTAGGCACGATTACGCGATGACCCCAGTATAGAAGCCCATGACTCCACGTTATCTCAGCCTTCCAGTTGAAGTATGGTCGCAAATGCAGGTCCTTGGGCCCCAAGTTTCTTGGCCATCCTCCCCGAACCCATTTTTGCACCTTTGCTAAGTCGTCATCGTGCGAGGTGAGAACGGCCAGTTGTTTCGCGGACATAACACCGTCATTGAGGTTTTCCGTGAGCAACACCATACTCGCCATCCCCGGTTTCTTCCAGGGTCTCTCGCCGAGACGTTGCGGATGTCGGGAGTCGGCTGAGGGCATCTGGTGGAACGGTGTCCTTTCCCGGCTGGTGTTTGATGACGTAGTCGCATGCACTCAGCAGCAGGGCCCATCACTCAATTCGGGTGGAGGCCATCACTGGTACTGCCCGATCTGGATGAAAAAGTCCCACAAGCGGCTCATGGCCAGTCAACAGTGAATGGCTTACCGAGTAGGTACTGTCGGAATTTCGAGACTTCAAAATCTACAGCCAGAGCTTCGCGCTCCAGCTGTGAATTTCGTTCGGCTTGAGTCAGTACTCGAGAACGAAAGCCTATGGGCCGACGCACCCCGTCCAAGACACCGTGAAAAAGCACTGCACCAATCCCATCCGGAGATCATCGCATTCCAGGACACGAGGCTTGCGTGGGTCAAAATACGCCAGGAAATCTGCGGACTTGAGGTGGTCCTTCACCTTGCTGAACGCCTGTTGTTGACTGGTACCCCACTCCCACTTAGCTTTCTTGCGGAGCAGTTGATACAGTGGCGCAATGGCCGTAGATGCATTGGGAAGAAACTTGTGGTAGCATGTTATTTTGCCCAGATACGACCTTAATTCCGCGAGGTTCCGCGGCACCTCAATTTGAAGGATGGCCTCCACGTTTTCAGACTTTGGTTACCGTCCCCGAGCACTAATTCTATGTCCCAGTAAATCCACCTGTGCTCGACGGAACTTGCACTTGTCCGCATTTAATCGCACGCCATTTTCCCGAAACCGCTGCAATACTTCGTGCAGTGTGGTGCAGTCATTGTTTCTCTGTGATGATAACGTCGTATAAGTAGACCTGAACGCCAGGAAGTCCTTGCAAGATGGTTTCCATGCGGCGTTGGAACACTGCCGGCGCGGATTCCACTCCAAATGGCAGGCGAGGGAAGTGTTTATGGTCGTAAGTAGCATGGCTTCCTCGTCTAACGGTAGCTAATTGTAAGCCTCCCGCAAATCTAGCGTGGTGAAAGCCTGACTACCGTTCAACGTTGCCAGGATATCTTCTACTCGGGGCAACGGATGTTGCTCAGTGTGACAAGCTTTGTTTACCGTGAGTTGGAAATCACCGCAGAGGCGAATGTGGCCGTTACGCTTTACTATCGGCACCACCGGCGCGGCCCACTTAGAATGAGGCACAGGGACAATAACACCCGCGGCCAAAAGGCGCTCAAGTTCAGTGTCTACCCTTAGACTAAAGACGTACGGAACTTCGCGTGCTTTCAGGGATTTCGGTACCACGTTGTCCCGCATCTCAAAGCGTACCGGCGGACCCCTGATGAGCCTAGGCCTGGCGTGAGCACGTCCGCGAATTTCGTTACCAAACGGTGCACGTTAACATCGTCGGTACTGACGAAAGGCATGCGCTCACCTGGCGTATTCACCTTCATTACTCACACCTCCAGCATGTTGAAAGCCTGGATCAGGCCGCGTCCACACAGGTTGGGGCCGGAGCATCCGAGGACTGTCAGGGAGTCGTCTGTCGACCGGTTTCCGCAGCAAACCTTCAGCTTGAGTTGCTTCAGCCCAGGCAGCAAGTCAGTTTCAATGGCGAATCACGCATCTTGGGCAACACTGCTTTGTTTGGCTCGTAGGTGGGCCATGTGATGACCGACACTGGTGACCCTGTATCGACTTGCATGGCCACTGGAACGCCCCCACGATTCAACGTGCATACAATGGGTTGCGTGATGCCGACGTGGCTGACATGACTGTCTGCTGCTTCCAGCGCAAATATACCGTACGTGCCCACATATGTGCTCTCCTCCCGAGACGATAGGGTATTTACCTGACGCGACAGCCCTGGTGGCCCTTCAATGAACTCTCTCTCTCTCGACAGAAACAGGCTCGTGCGATATGAGCCCGCTGTTGGCACTTGAAGCATGCTGCCGAACGGAACCGGCAATCCTCTGGTTCATGCCCTTTCGCTCCGCAGCGGTTGCACGAAATAATCCGTGGCCGGTTTCTTGGGCGATAAGACTGTCCTCCCATCACATGTACGCTTCCTTCAGCGGCGTGGCTCCTTAACTGCTGCGCGTTCGCTTCTGCCATTTCATCTGATAGCACGATTTCTTCTCTTTCACTCCTCGTCAGCTGTGTCTTCGCAAGCAACTGTCGACGCACTCCTGCGCTTTGCAGCCCACAAACGTATCGATACGATCTCGCAGCATTAGATCCAATGTTGCGCCAAAATTGCATGCGTCCGCTATTTGACGAATGGGAACTATGAAATCTTTGACCGGTTCGCCTGGCGGCTGGTCGCGTGTAAAGAACTCGTGACTGTGCTATTTCGTTTAGTTGCGGCGAAAAGTGCTGCTGCAACAAAGCTACCACTTGAACGTAAGAAAGTTCGTTCACCTTGTCTGGAGCGCATCGACTACTAATGCTATCTTCGCCTGGTCGTTTCTGAGCACTCTGGAGCGCTCTCGCGAGCTGCGTTATCTTCGGCTGGTTGAAAGAGGGTGCGCGCCCTGCGTTCGGCTGGTTCTTCTCGATTGCTCTCCTCTATCTTGGAGCGCTCTGAGGCGCTCCGAGCCCTGTCGTCGGAGCAGTCATCGAGATTGCAACGTCATCGCAGCGCCGCGTCGCTTCTGTTGGCGACGGCCCACCGTAACCTTGGCAACCTAGGCCACTGCATGCTGGCGTCTCGACCAACTTTCGTCCCGCCGGCACGTCCGCCGGTTTTTCTGGCAGCGCCGGGAGCTTTGGATAGGCGAAACATCGGACGTTGGCAGTAGTCACGTGGTTTCGCATCAGCAATTTCCTCCTCCGAGAGCGAGTCGCACGTTTGGCTTGCGCGCTTGTCCCCTACCTTTGAGCTCGGGAAACGACCGATCTACCCGATTCTGATTCGGGGCATACAGGCGACCAGTCGAAGATACCATAAGTAAATCCACGGTGTGGGTCGTCAGTGCTGCAACGAACAGGGTCCGCTTATTCTTGTCGTCCGCGACGCCATTGCCTTCAAAGAAGGCCTCCAGTCGAACTTATGCTATCTTCCGCTGGTCGTTTCTGAGCACTCTTGAGCGCTTTCGCGAGCGACGTTGTCTTCGGCTGGTTGAAAGAGGGTGCGCGCCCTGCGTTCAGCATGTCCTTCTCGATTGCTCTCCTCTATCTTGGAGCGCTCTGAGGCACTCCGAGCGCTGTCGTCGGAGCAGTCATCGAGATTGAAACGTCATCGCAACGCCACGTCGCTGCTGTTGGCGACGGCCCACCGTAACCTTGGCAACCTAGGCCACTGCATGCTGGCGTCTCGACGAACGTTCGTCCCGCCGGCACGTCCGCCGGTTTTTCGGGCAGCGTCGGGAGCTTTGGATAGGCGAAACATCGGACATTGGCAGTAGTCACGTGGTTTCGCATCAGCAATTTCCTCCTCCGAGAGGGAGTCGCACGTTCGGCTTGCGCGCTTGTCCCCTACCTTTGAGCTCGGGATACGACCGATCTACCCGACTCTGCTTCGGGGCATACAGGCGACCAGTCGAAGATACCATTAGTAAGCTGGTCACTTGTCTCGCGTCTCGTCAAACTGCGGCGGGCTGGCATATCCTCCCATGTAGCGAAGGCTGCGGCGTACTAAGAGGGCGGCCCATAGTCATCCCATCCTCGTCGCCACTAAAGAATCCGCACAATACACGGCGGTGGCTGGGCCAAGACAACGTTTATTGCTTTGATGTGCTTTAATATAGGCGTCGTGCCAGACGGTTAGAGAAGGAGTGTGAGGAGGAGGAACAGCGGTGATAACTGTCGCCGTAAGCTGGCGTGACGTCATTACGATGTAGCACAAGGGATCGACGGCTTGAAAGCGGCTTGTGCCCGCACAGTTTTCGTTAATTATTCAAATGTTTTCTGCCCCCCCCATTTCTCAGTTCCTCACTGGCGTCCCAAATCCAGTCTTCTTTTGTAATAAGTCGGCTTCCCAAGAAATTAATTTTTCGTATCCGCTGCAGTACTTCCAAACACGTCTGCGGAGAGGGAAGAATAAAAAATTTCACGGATGATTGCGATATTCGCTAATGCGAAATTTGAGCGCAGGTCTATACATGTTTTCATTTCGCGATATACTAAGGCAGAGAATTTGAGAGAGACATATAGCACAGTCGGCAATCTTCGAGAATCTGATGTGCGGGTCAAACGCGCCTGCTTTTATACATGACTCGTCGAAGGGTCCAGTCTAATCGCTGGTACCGCTTGGCTTCCAGATAGTACTGCAGAATTCGTATCGCGCATGCAGTCAGGTTACAAATCAATCGCAAACCATGGCAACTGAAACAAGCGCGAATGAGACCAAACCAATCAAATCAAACAAGCACGAGCGAGAGCTGACGCGAGCAGACGATAGTACGAAACGAGCGGTCCGGCTCTAACCAGACAGGAGTACACATCGAGTGGGCGGGCGGTTATGCATGAAACCAATTTCCAGCGCGCACGTCACTGAAGGGGCCGATCTCATTGGTCTCCGCCTTTCGCGGCCCGCGTCTTTCATCTGCCGCTCCGCGTTCGCTTTTTCATCTTTCGTTGTTGTGCTCGTTCGCTCGGTTACGCCGCCGCCGCCGATGCCGACGACGCTCGCCGCAGGAACGAGCCCCATTAAGAACTGTGCTCCAAAAATTTGCCGACGGTTACGAGACTCCCAATGAGAAATTCGAGCGCAGCTCTATACGTGCTTTCAATTCTCCTCCCAATATCTTGTATTATGATTATATAGGTATGCGGTTTATATAAGGAAGAGAACGCAGCGAGTACCGTGCGGCACATTGCAAACGGAGTGAAGTGTGGCGCGACTGCCTCGCTAATCGGGAGATCGCGAGAGGCAGCGTGTGGGCGCGATTCACAGCAGCAGCCGCAGACAGAGCACATGCATACAGCGTTGTTTTCATATATGGTATCGGTGGACGTGCTTGCCGCGTGCCTTATCGATGGTGTCATCGGTGAACAGGCGACGGCATTAAAGCCCCTTGAATTTCGTAAAGTATGCCGCGCTTTGAAGAATGCCGCCTCCTCCTCGCGCGCTCTGGCCCAGGCCGATGCCGTGTCGCTATTGGCCTAATAGCATCACGTGGGTCCTCGCGCCGTGTATCAGCGCCGTTTTTGCTCGAGAAGCGTCTACGGAGTGGCGAGGAGTGCATGTCGGCGCTGTTGCTACGCTAGAGCAGTGTAGGCGGCGCCATGGTCGAGGATGGAGCGTGAAAGAGAGGAGAAACGAGGAGGAGTGAAGGTGGAGGAGGAGAGTGTCGCTACTTTACGAAGTTTAAGGGGATTTAGACGGCATGCTATTCTGGCGCCATCTCGTAGTGGTCGTAATCGCCGCAGAGTCTTTCTTGCGCGGCACTACGATTTTCTTCTCAAACTTTCGCCATACCCTCCTCCTCCGCTTCCCATCTCGCGCTCTCTTCGCTATCGCCATCTGAACCCACACGCGCCCGGTACACGTATACACAAGTCAACACCTATTTACACATCAAGAAAGGGGGCAATTTACGACCAAAAAATTCACCACCCGCCGTGGTTGATCAGTGGCTATGGTGTTTGGGTGCTGAGCACGAGGTCGCGGGATCGAATCCCGGCCACGGCGGACGCATTTCGATGGGGGCGAAATGCACAAACACCCGTGGTACTTAGATTTAGGTGCACGTTAAAGAACCCCAGGTGGTCGAAATCTTCGGAGTCCTCCACTACAGCATGCCTCATAATCAGAAAGTGGTTTTGGCACGTAAAACCCCATAATTTTTTTAACTCACCGAGATTACGATACTCTCTATCATGCGAATTTCGCAGCGCGGCTGTTTAGGTGTATTGAATTCGCAATATATTACGGTAAAGAATTTGATTCTGAAGGACAAGGAGGTCTCAGCGGCTGCACTGAGCCTCTGCTCGGGCAGGTCGTTTAGCAGCAGCGGCAGACGAAGCATTTCTACTGATTGCGTCGCTCATTTTTCAGAAATAAAGCGTGAATACGGGAACGCATGGCTCGCGCGGAGCGCATTGCCTAGCGGTGGTGGCACCGCAGGCGCAGTAGTGCATGCGCAGTTGGTCCGAAGCCCACGCTAGCGCTCTGTTTCCGCGCTGGCCGCATGCCTGGTCGTGACAGCACACTGCTTTCCTCCTCACCATTTCCCCATACCCTCCTCCGCTTTATGCCTCCTGGTTACGCTGCACCCTCCTCTCCTCTTTTCTCCTCGCGTCTTTCATACCCCGCTGCGCTCCGCGTTCGCTGTTTTATTCTCGGCTGTGCTCGTTCGCTCGGTTACACCGAGGATGCTCAATGCAGGAAGAGGCGCCTAAGAGCTGCGCTCTAAAAAGTGGCGGGGGGGTTGGGCGGACGTTGGACCTGAATCCAGGAGTCGGCGTTTAATGCAAACTTCATTAATATTGCCAAGTTGTAGAGGTGGTGAAGAACGACGCAGTGTCCGAACTGTGAGTTACAAATTTAGCCCTTTATTGGGCGAACTTGTGCCCAGCAAAGCAAGTAGCACTCAAGCACAACTATAGCGGTGAGCAAAGTCGGCGATCGTCGAATATCTGATCTGCGGGGCATGCGCGTCCTCTTTTATACATCACTCGTCAAAGATTCCAGCATAGTCGTTGGTGCCCACGTGCCTTCCAGAAGGTACTACACAATTTGTGTCGCACATACAATCTGATTAAACAAGATGCGGCGAGAACATACACAACAGATAGAATCAACGCTAACATTCGAGTGAGTTCCAAATAATGTCGGCCGGTCTTGAGCTGAGTGTAAACACCAAGTTGTTAGTGGCTGAAATGCAGTCCCCGGAAAAAGGATAATCTCAAATAAAAAAACAAGGATGTCAATATCTCCAACTCTGTCGACTACGTTCGATAATCTATTCCGTCACTCTCAATATAAGATCATTGTGTGCGGTTCTAGATCTAAAGAACAAGGACTACAATTTTTTGTTTACTAGGGCTTTACGTGCCAAAACCACGATATGATTATGAGGCACACCGCAGTGGCGACTCCGCGTTATTTTAACCACCTGGGGTTCTTTAACGTACACCAAATGCACGGTACACTGCTGTTTTTGCATTTCGCCCCCGTCGAAATGCGGCCACCGCGGCCGGGATTTGATCCCGCAACCTCGGGCTTAGCAGCGCAACACCAAAGCGACTGCGCCACCACGGCGGGTAACAAGAACTATGGGCCACTCTTCAAGAATCAATGTTGATGAATCAGCTCTGCATGGAGAGGTCATGCGCGAATACCTCGCCGCCGGTCTCGCTCGCACTTTGAAAATATAACACTCGTCAGTGGTTCTTCTTAGAACACTTCCCGAGAATTCTTTGACACCACCGAAGACGCCTGGGAGTGCACGAACCGCAGTTTTTTGAGAAGCAATGTATGCAAACAGTCTATGAGCAAATATATATATATATATATATATATATATATATATATATATACGTTAGCTTTTTCTTATTTTCTGTTTTTCTCTGTATGGTAATACAGAAATGTTACTAATCACGAAGGAACAATGTAAAATTCCCGAACCCGCACGACAGCTCTTCTTTTCTTTTTTACGGGGAGCGACTTATACCGTGTTTCTTCGTATACATTAAAGAAAAAGTGAAGAAGTGATTGAGGTGACACTAGAAGCAATACTGCAAAAATGTCAGGTTGGTGGTCAAATAATCAATCAAAGAAGGGAGACGTAGGACTGTAGTCATTTATACGACAAGGTATATGTTAGTACACGTCTTCCTCGATAATCCATCTTCAAGCTTCCTCACAATGTATGATGACAATCCAAGGCCCAGGTTCCAAGACCCAGGCGTCGCTGCTAAATGTGCACTTGGTCTCGTGGTGTCAAACCCGGCTCGAGGAAGAATCATATCTCGCCCATCAACTATAGGCGTAACGTGAAGTTTTTGCACTTTACATTCAAGCAGACCTAATGGTTGTCGTCATCAAGTATCACCGTATGCCAGACGTAGGTGAGGTCACATGTGACGCTTGTACGTCAGTGTGACGTTTGTACGTCAGGTTCACACCTGACGTACAAACGTCAGGTGGGAACGAACGAATCGTAGGTAGCATAAAAGAAGGCTTCGTATCCTGATAGCCAGATGACACTGTGAAAGCTTCGTACACAAATGACGTGAGTAGTATTCTTGTTCTTAAAACAACAAAGGGTTGAAATTTCAAAATGCGGGGTTTGAGGCCTCGGGCATTTTACTGAAATGTGGAAGCTTTTCTTACGTAGTTACATAAAAACTACAGAGAAGGAGCCATCGTGCTTCTCAAGATTTGAAAGCACTGGATTCAGGACACCCATTATCTGAAGTGAACCACGAGCAGTCGGGAGAGGAAGAGAGTGAGTGAGTGAGTGAATGAGTGAGTGAAATAACTTTATTTCGTCCACTATAGACACAAGCAAACTCAGCGTCACCTGGCTAGGCCCACTGGGGGACCATCAGGTGAAACCTGACGGCCCTCTCGCGAGCCCTCTGGACTGCCAGGATTTGAGAGGTCTGATTCTGAGCCCTAATTGGCTTCATCATTTCCTCTTGAGTGAAAGGGGGACCCGCAGAGGCGCAGCCCCACAGGACACGTTCGAAGTCCGCATAATCACCACACAGAGGACAGTCCGGGCTTGGGAACCGTTCGGGGTACATTGTGTGCAGCGCCGCTGGGCTAGGGTAAGTGCTTGTTTGCAGAAGTCTGAGAGTGACTGCCTGGGCCCTGCACAGCGAGGAGTGCGGCAAAGGCAGAAGTCTTCTTGACAGATAATTCTGTTTGCAAATATCGTTGTAACGAGCAGAGAGGCTCGGGTCGTCCCGGAGAGGACGCGTTACCCAGCGCACGGTCAGTCAAACCTCGTGCAGCCGAGTGCGCCTCCTCGTTGGGATTGATCGACGCACCCTCAATGGTTCCAAGGTGCGCAGGGACCCAGGCTAAAGAGTGATGTTTCATGTCTTTAGCACTTTGGATGATACGTAGGGCCTGGGGAGCCACCATTCCCATCTGAAAGGCCCTGACAGCGGCCTTGGAATCTGAATAAATCGTGTCATGTACACTTTCCGTCAATGGACGAGCAATAGCAATCTGCTCTGCAACGCTGGAATCAGAAGTTCAGATGGTAGCGCAGCTAAGGATTTTAGAAGCACAGTCGATGACCACTGAGGAGAAGGCCTCTTTTTGAACGTACGAAGCAGCGTCTACGAAGCATGTTCGGTCCTTGTTCAAGCGGGCACTGGCGAGCAGAGCTTTACCCCTGGCTCGTCTTCGTCCTTCGTTGTAGGTGGGATGCATATTGCGTGGCATCCGGTGTATGTATATCTTGGATCTTACGTCGTTGGGCAGCTTCACAGCGTCGAGACTGACAACCGTGGGGTTACGTGTCAGCTTGCCAAGTATGGCTCGGCCCGCTGGGGTACCGGAGAGTCTGACAAACTGGGAAAATTTTTGGGCTTCAACGATTTCTTCGAACGTGTTGTGAATTCCCAAATTGAGCAGGTCTTTTGTGTGCATTCGGATGGGAAGGCCCAGGGCAAGCTTGAATACTCTTCTGATTAGGGCATCGATCTTGTTGCGCTCCGATACGAGCCAGTTGTGCATAGCCCCTGAATCAGCGAGGTGGCATAGCACGAATGCGTGGATAATCCGGATCAGATTGTCTTCCCTGATTCCGCGGTACCTGTTGGCGATTCTTCGGATCAGGCCGAGGGCGCTTTCGGTCTTAGAACAAATGCGTTTGAGGGCTGCTCCATTGGCCCCGTTTGACTGGATAAACATTCCTAGGACCCTGATAGTGTCTACGCGCGGTACTGGGGAGCCCTTACCGGTGAATAACGTAATGTGGCTCTCTGTTGCTGCCTTCCAGGACCGGCGAGAACCACCTCTGGGCCTCTTCTTGTAGAGCAAGAGCTCGGATTAAGCGGGCGAACACCTTAGCCCGGTGGGGATAAGATACCGCTCCGTCACATCGATGGCCTCTTGCAAAGCACCCTCGACCTGACCCTCACATCGGCTGGAGCACCAGATGGTGATGTCATCCTCGTAGATCGTGTGGTTAATGTTCGGTATTTTGTTCAAGGCCCTCGACAGGTTCATCAGGGAGATGTTGAAGAGCGTGGGGGAGATCACAGCCCCCTGAGGTGTTCCCTTTGGCCCAAGCTGAATTTCGAGGCTGAAAAACTCGTGTATCTTGAATCTAGTGGACCTCGAGGAAAGGAAGGAGCGCACGAAATTGTACGACCGTTTGACGACGTTAAACTCTGTCAGGCTCTTGAGAATAAAGGCGTGCGATATGTTGTCAAAAGCCTTTTCCAGATCCAAGCCGAGAATTGTCTTAATGTAGGCGGAGGTAGAGTCAATGATCTGGTGCTTGATCAGTCTCATGGCGTCCTGAGTCGAAAGCCCCGACCGAAAGCCAATCATGTTGTGTGTATAGCATTTGTTAGACTCGAGATGGTCAGTGAGGCGGTTAAGCATGGGGTGCTCGGCCATCTTCCCAACACACGACGTCAGGGAGATGGGCCTTAGATTTTCGATGCTCGGTGCCTTGCCTGGCTTGGGTATGAGTACTGTGTAGGCGGCTTTCCAGCTATTGGGAATAAAGCTGCTGCACCAGATTTCATTCATCTTATGTGTAAGGAGCTCGATTGAGTCGTCGTCGAGATGCTTGAGCATATTGTTGGGGATCCCATCGGGCCCAGGGGCAGATCTGCCGTTGAGGGATGCGAGAACCCGCTTGACCTAGCCACGGTAAAATCCTCGTCCATAGATGGTACGTCACGCCCTTCGTACTCGGGAAACTGAGGAGGCACCGGATCGTTCGTGGCCGCCAGGTACTTGTCTATGAGCTGCTCCGTGACCGCCTTATCTGGAGTCGAGTCGGTAGCCAAATGGACAGCTTTCGCCAAAGCTCTCTTCTGATTGGACTTGGTGTTGCCATCGTGCATTAGGTGCCTGAGGAGACCCCAGCTTTTACCGTTCTTGAGCTGGCCCTCCATTGAGTCGCACAGCTCGTCCCATTGCTGCTTGCATAGGACCTTGCAATGAGCCTCTATCATTTTGTTTATATCGGAAATTTTCTTGCGTAGTCTTCTGCTATGGCGCTGAGTCTTCCATCTCGCGAGCAGTGCCTGCTTGGCTTCCAACAGATGCGCGAGCCTACTGTCCATCCTGTCCACCTCCAGATCGGTTGCCACCTCCTTGGTGGCTCTAGCCGCATCCTTCTTTATCTCGTCGCACCAAGAGTCTAGGTCCATATCCTTGTTAAGGACGCGCTCGGAGCGGTTGGCTCGGAACAAGTCCCAGTCAGTGAACCTAAAGTTCCTCGTTTTGTTACGGGCAGCCTTGGTCACCGCTTCGATGATGCAATGATCGCTACCGAGATCCATGGCTGTGTTGGTCCACTTGACGTTTTCCAGGTTCTTGACAAAGGTAAGATCCGGCGTCGTATCTCGGCACACCGAGTTCCCTCTCCTGGTTGGAAAGTCTTTATCGGTTATCAGCGTAAGATCTTCCTCCGTTGCCGCGTCCCATATGTCTCTACCCTTCTTCGTATTGATACAATAGCCCCACTCCTGATCGTCTCTTGCAAGGCGATTACTTGGGGTTTGTCCTTTACGTTTTTTAGGTATTGTCGCAGGGTTGCCCGTCTGCTGACGAACCCTGCGCAATTCCACTGCCACATTGTTATGACGTTAGTTCCGTTATCCATGTTTGGGCTTGGGGATGGATTGCGAAAGTGCCGCATTCAGAATGGCACCCTCCGTCGGTGAGGCAATGGCGTTGTGCAAATTTGGGACTTGTGCTGTAGATGTACTTGGCAAAGATCCGTGGCTGGTCCCCTCCAGCCTAAGTATTCTAGCGCTGAGGGCGACCAGGCCCAGCTGAGGGTGCGCGATCACTTCTTGTACGTGAGAGAGACCTGTCTGTATGTTGGATATGGCGTTCTTGAGATCAAACAGGAGTTCTACCATCTCGTCTCCCCTTGAGTCATCCAGGGCGCGACACTTCACTGCAACCATCTTGGGAGGGGCCTCCACCGTGTCCATGGCCGAAGAGCGTGCGGCAGGCTGAGAAGCTGGCTGTGTGAGCGCCAATCTTCGTATTTCCGCCATCTCGGCGGCTAGCCGACTGATTTCCTGCTTGAACAGAGCGTTTTCTTTCCTAAGACTATCATTGGCACGCCTAAGCTCTTCGAGCTCGTTCGTGAGACGCGGGTCTTGCGAGTCTTGAGAGTTGGACGCCTGCGTTTGGTTGCCACGGGCCCTGTCGGCCCACATTAGAGAGGACTTGCCTTTACCGGCGTCGGGGGTCTTCGATCGTGACCTGCTGGACGAGTCACTCCCGGTACGGGACTTGGAGCAGCCTCTGGAGCTGGAGCGCGCAGGAGAAGGCGAAGTGAGTCGCGATCTCAAGGTAGAGCGACTTCTCGAGTCCCGTCGGCTTGTAGAGCGGCCTCTCGAGCGCAAGCGTCTTCTGCCCCTAGGGTTGGTGCTGAATGAGGCTTGCGGATCGGAGGATGGAACGATCGACGGCATGGGGAGCTGCTCTTGCTGCCTGGCACGCTCGATGTACGGCGTCTTGAATCTATGCGCACAATCTTTACCGGCGGTAAGGTGCGGACCGCCGCAGATCTTGCATTTTGGGGTGCATTGATGCCGCTCATCGGGACTTGGTAGGCTGCATTCCCGACAGACGACGTCGCTCGGTGTTGAACAGACATCGGCGCGATGCCCGAGTCTTCCGCAGGTGCGGCATACGTCCACTTGCTTTCGATATAGGGAACATTTCATCAGGAGCGTTCCGTAACTGACAAAATTTGGTACCCGGTGGCCGTCAAAGGCGATGATGATGGTCCCAGTCTGAGCGATTCTCTTGGCTGCTAATGCAAGAGGGTTGTTCTGGTTAACAATCTTGCCATCCACCGTCGCTAGGTCGTCTTGTAACGGTATGCCACGTATGATCCCCATGCACGTGGAGTGCGGGGCTGTCTCGTACGCGCAGTTCGTGGATCTTGCCTGAGATTCGGATTTGCTTGATGCGGGCCTATCAATCGGCATTCTCCCGTCTGGGAGTGCTGGCCATCATGATGTTTTGCTGTACGTTCGGGCACAGAGTGTCTTGTGTGAGCTTGTGCGGGCTGATGCCGGAGGCTGCAAGTACTGCGTCAGCCATCGTCGCCGCTCCAATTTTGGAAATATTCAGCCCACCTCTTGGTCTAATAACAATCTTCGTGTCTTCTTTGGGAAGAACCGGCATTCAGCTTGCCCTAATAATCTTGGTCTTCAGCGCTGCGCCGCTAGACTTGTCGCTATGGGGAGCCAAAGGAGTTGCCATGGCGTTCGGGTTAGCTTCCCGCGATTTGGCGCCAGCTCTTCTAGCGCCCGCAGTTTGCCATCCCTGCTCTTGAGTGACTTCCTCCGGGAGAATATTTTCTCCCTCTTCTTGATATTCCATGATGGTAGCGGACGAGTGGCACTGAGCCGCCCCAGAGGCCAAGCCGTGGTCTCCGAAGTGCTCGATAGACGCTGCCAACAGATGCACAGGAATGTCCGTAAAATGGTGAAAAGTCACTCACTGTGACAAAAAGGGTATCAACGGGGTCCTTACAACTTCACAGAAAAGGTGTGTTCAAATGAACATTGACACGCGACGATTAAATACAAGAAAGGCTGGGAAAATGCGGGAACCGAAGAACGCGTCTTGACTCGCCGCCTAGGAGGTTAACCATTGTATAGACCGGCTGGCTCTGCTGGGGTAAGGGGCTAAAGGAAATTATCGCTGATAAAAGGAGAGAGGAGCCTAAATAAAGCAAATAGAGAGCGAGAGAAAAAACTGCATGTTAGCGTGATGTAACGCACGACAATTCTCAAAGCCTGTAACTCAGTTGGTATGTCTTCAAGAAGCGCAACAACGCGTTCAACGCCTACCGTTGTGAGGACGGTCTGGACCAGTCCAAGGATTCTCTCTTCTAACAGAGGGCGATTGTCCAGCCGATCTAGTGCGAACGAGAGTTCATTTCTAGGTGGTCTGTAGCAAGGCCATTCACGAAGGAAATGGGTAAACGACTCCCCGCAGCTTCACTTGTCGCACACAGGGCTATCAGTCATTGCGATAAGGAACGAATATATTTTTGAAGGTCACGTCAAGCCACAGGTGGCACAGAAGTGTTTCTTCAGTTCGCGATATCCCATGTGGAAGATCGAGTTGTAGGTGTGGATCAAAGCTATGGAAACGAGTGTTGGTAGATTCCGTCGAGTTCCTCTATGCCAGTATAACCTCGCGCGCTAGCGAGCGGAGCGCTGTAGCTGCATTGGTTCTTGACAGTGGTATTGCTATACGAGTACAATGATACCATCATGGGCAGATCGCGCGGCCTCGTCCGCGTGTTCGTTACCAATAGGCTGTCCTTCACTGATCTGCTTTTTTTTTCGTACCCTCTGTGAGCTGCATTTGGGTTAAGTAGACTTATGTCAATGTCTAATCCTTCGTTATGTTCATGATGAAACGACGACATAAGACGCTATAGAGATTTTTCTTGGAGTCAGAGAAGAAGGACCATGATTGTGGCGGCTTCTGAATGATGAACTCCATCTTAAATTATTTGTAACTATTAACGCTTGTATATTACGTGTTAACCTCTTTTGTACTCTATGTATTCTCATCTGTTCATATACCTCATCGCAGTCTGCATCCTGGCCGTTTGTGAGCGCTTGTGATTTCGTTTACAAACTCATTGTGCCGCAACTTGCCTTTGTCTTTTATATTTATATGCTTATATTACGGGTGAATAGGCCTATGTGCTGTGGATTTCTGGCCCTACGACGTGGTTTCTCTTCAGTTTCTTACTACATATATTGTTTTTTATATTGTTGTTTCTGCTATGGTAAAAGGAGCAGCCGTTATCATTAGGTGACGACATCTCTTTCTTTTATTTTTATTTCGATAAAAAGAAGAGAAGACGCACGGAGGGCAGCCAATTCTGCAGCCCTCGATGACATCAGATGGAATGTCTTGAATTTGACGTAGATCTCACAAGAATGACCATTGCGGCTGCTTTGGTTGCAGAGGAAACAGAAGAAGCCGTAAAAGCTTGAAATCGTCCACCGTGCTTCTCATGCGCGAATATTAGCACGGCCTGTTGTAGTGCTAAAAGTAACAACTCGGCTTTCATTTTTTTATGCCAGGTATGGCGAGGATAGCTTAAGATGGCTGTATAGGCACCACAGTGGTAAGGATTGTCTTGCTGTAGGCATGAAGTTCGATGGTAATGTTGTGAGTGGGGCAGCGATAATGCCGTCAAGTGCACAAGGTCGCCTAGCCTTAGAAAGGGAGGCAAGATGGTGCGGTGGAAGCCAGGCGAATTGCCTGATACGCAACTTTAAACGTCGACGCGAATGTACGTTGTGATTCGGTGATCATGCGTGGTGATCCCGGTTGTTGCCGTAGATGCAGACCTGGGAAAGCCAATATATTCCCAGCGTTCGTGCTTGCACCGGCTGGAGCATGCGCATGTTGGTCTTGCAGCTATTGCCCAGCACAGGTAAACTCTAACATAGGAAACCCAGGAACAATGCATGCGTTAAAGAGTTGAAGCGTATTTTCTCTTAAAGCAGCTTAAAACATCGACTTACCAACGAGCAGGCGGAGTGGGTATGCTAGTCAGGAGCACTCGAAGGGTGTTATGTAACATTAGTTATCGTAGTGAAAACATCATGGTTTGGGCGCAGGCCGCAGTCTAGAGCCGATGCAGCAATGGACGACTACGCCGTGCCTCATAACCCACTGAGCCAGTTTCAGGAAGTCATCTTTTATAACTTGATCCCGGATTCGTGCAACGATGTATATGTAGCTGATTAAAAAATATAGCCGCTGGTGCGTGCCTCCACTGGCGGCACGTTTTCTACATTTCAATTTCAACCACAGCTCATTTCCCCGATGCTTTCTGTGGCCTCATTGTCTGTTGGCTTTGAATTGTGGTGTCATATATATATATATATATATATATATATATATATATATATATATATATATATATATATATATATATATATATATATATATATATATACAGTAGAACTCCGCTGTTACGTTCCTCACTGTTGCGTTTTCCCGGCTGTTACGTTTCTTCCCCTTCCCCCGGTCCGGTGAAAAACGTATGAACGGGGTTCCGCTGTATATATATATATATATATATATATATATATATTGTCACGATTCACGAGCGGCAGTAACTGATAAAAAATTGCCGACGATTACGTTACTTCCTAATGCGAAATTTGAGCGCAGCAAATAAGCTGTTTCACCTTTTCGATAGATTGAGGCAAAGAAATCGAGCAACACATGTATGCGCTATCACAGAATTTTTTTTTTATTTTTCACACGTATTCCTTTAACAAAGACTCCACTAACAGTTCTTGACAGTCATGAAGGAAGCTTTGTGGTCGGAGAAATAGACTGATATATGTTCGACTTGGTACACCAATGCTTGATTCTCAAAGACGAGATCTATACAAGTGCCTCGCGAGGTTGTCACAGCCGTGGGACGCGTTACGAGCGAGAGGAACGGGATGTTCTCCCGCATAAGTGTTAGGAAATTGCTGTTCGTCTTTATGTCAAGCCGCCACCGATCTGGCTCTCTGATTGCCACCGCACAGGGCGAACGGCAGCGGCAATTTCGGCTCGGGCGGTGCACATATACAGATCCGCCGCCACCGATCTGGCTCTCTGATTGCCACCGCACAGGGGTTGCATTGGAGGAGGAGCGAAGAAAGGAATTAAGTTCGAGCCGGCGCTTTGACAACCGGAGACTCGCAGGAAGAGGGGGGAGGGGGGCGGCGTGTACACCCAGCGGCAAACGATGGGGGCAGAAGCGCGCGCAGCAAGCGGACAACACGATAAAGGGAGGAGGGAAGAGATAGCAGCGACTGACTGATGCCGCTGACGCCGATAGTGAGTCAACCCCAGCTGCGGAGTTGGTTTCAGGGACAACGAATAACCGGCGCGTCGGCAACTGAAGAGCACCCTATCCGCCACACAAGAACAGGGGGGGGGGGACCCTTTCCTCCTCTTTCTGCATGGCGGCGACGGTGTTCTATGCAGTCACGTTATCTTGACTCTCTAGCGGCGTCAGCGGCATCCAGCGGTATCAGTCGGTCGCTGCTAGCGCTGGGGGGATGAAAGGGGGGCGGAGCTGGTTACGAGGCCGACGACGACGCCGACGCGAAACCCAGGAACGGACGCCAAAGAGCTGCGCTCTAAAAAGGGCAGGACACTTTAATTGCAGGCCAACTGGAAAAATCATCGCGCAGGGACCTCTTCTTCTCTTCCGCAATGCGCGAGATCTTTGTCTCGCTCTACGTGCCGCGTAATAAGTGTGGCATTTGCCTACCTCCAGAGAGAGTATCGCCCCGATGCTCACCTAGCGGCAGGAAGATGTGTCAGAGGAGGTGTGGGCACTTCATTCCGAACAATGGGTCTTCATGCGCACAACGTGCACAACTTCTGGTGGACGCTGCCTCACCCTGGAGGAAGCAGGACTGTCAGGGAGAACCTCATAGTTCAGGTCACTGAGGCGCCGTATAAACTTGTACGGACCAAAGTACCGCCTGAGTAGCTTTTCTGAAAGCCCTCGCCGACGGATGGGACTCCAAACCCGCACTTTGTCGCCTGGCTGATATGTGATGTAGCGGCGCCGTAGATTGTAGCGTTGAGCGTCGTAGTCCTGTTGTCGGGTGATTCTGACGCGGGCGAGTTGTCTCGCTTCTTCAGCACGTTGAGCGAAAGCTTCAGCGTCCGTGCCCGTATCCCCGCAGTCATGTGGCAACGTCACATCGAGCGTTGTCGTCACTTCGCGGCCATGAAGAATGCTAAATGGTGTCTTTGGCGTTGTTTACTGTTGAGCAGTGTTGTAAGCGAATGTGATGTACGGTAGAATGTCATCCCAATTTTTGTTCTCCACGTCTACGTACATACTCAGCATGTCGGCGATAGTCTTGTTCAAGCGTTCTGTTAGGCCGTTCGTATGCGGGTGATAAGCTGTGGTCTTTCGGTGAGCCGTGCCGCTGATGATAAGCACTTTCTTTAAAAGTGTAGACGTAAAGGCAGTCCCTTTGTCCGTTATTATCACCGCTGGTGCACCGTGCCTCAGAACCACGTTTTCAATAAAGAATCGCGCTGCTTCGACTGCGGTGCCACTTGGAAGGGCCTTGGTTTCCGCATAGCGTGTCAGGTAATCAGTGGCAACTATTACCCACTTATTGTTAGTATTGCAAGTCGGGAATGGTCCCAGAAGGTCCATCCCGATTTGGGCAAATGGGGTCGTGGGCACATGGACTGGTCGTAGAAGCCCAGCTGGTTTCATATATGGTGGTTTGCGTCGCTGACAATCGGGGCACATGCCCATGTAATGTTTCACAAAGGAGGCAATCCTTGGCCAGTAATATTTCTCTTTGACTCGGGCCAGTGTTCGCGTGTCACCGAGGTGGCCAGATGTTGGTTCATCGTGGCAGGCTTGCAAGACCTCATGACGGAGCCACGTTGGGACGACAAGTAGGCGGCTGCTTCCGCTTGCAGAGAAGTTCTTCTTGTAAAGAACATCATTACGGAAGCAGAATGATGGCAAGCTTCTTGCAAATGTTTTGGGCGCGCTTGTAATCTGGCCTTCTAAAAATTCAATGAGCGGAATCAGTTCGCTGTCTTGCCGCTGCTGACGAGCAGTCGTGGCCGTGTCTAGAACACCTATAAAAGCCATGTCTTCATCATCTTCTGTGACTTCCTAGTCGATCGGTGATCTTGAGAGACAGTCGGCGTCGGAGTGCTTTCGTCCGGACTTGTACACCACTGTCATGTCAAATTCTTGAAGCCTTAGACTCCAACACGCTAGTCGACCGGACGGATCCTTCAAGTTCTTCAGCCAGCAAAGTGAGCGATGATCGCTGACAACACTGAAGGAGCGGCCATAGAGATACGGGTGAAACTTTATAACCGCCCATACCACCGCAAGGCACTCCTTTTCTGTGGTTGAGTAATTAGACTCAGCACGTGAGAGCGTCCTGCTTCCGTATGCAATAACTCTCTCGGCTGAGCCTTGCCACTGCACGAGCACAGCGCATAGACGTTGCTAGCGTCCGTATGAATCACGGTAGGAGTGTCTTCATCAAAGTGAGCCAGTACAAGAGGTGTTTGCAGGCGCTGTCGGAGATCATTAAACGCTGCTTGTTCTTCGCCCCATACGAAGGCAACGTCTTCTCTTGTAAGGCGCGTTAACGGTGAAGATATATGTGAAAAATTGACTATAAATATTCGGTAATACGAGCAGAGACCACGGAAACGCCTCACTGCCTTCTTATCCGGTGGTGTTGGAAACTTTGCGACGGCCGTAATCTTGTCGGGGTCAGGGCGGACGCCTTGATAACTCACAACATGACCTAAGAACTGGAGTTCCTCGAAATCAAAGTGACGCTTTCCTGCTTTCAGTGTTAAGCCGGCGGACCGGATCGTTTGTAGAACGGCTAGCAGCCGTCTCAGGTGTTCCTTAACGTTTCCGAAAAAAAATATGACGTCGTCGAGGTATACTAGGCACGTCTGCCACTTCTGGCCTGACAGCACAATATCTATGAGTCGCTGAAAATTTGGTCGAGCTGATCATAAACGGAAAGGCAGGACCTTGAATTCGTAAAGCCCATCAGGCGTTACGAAAGCAGTCTTTTCTCTTTCTCTCTCGTCAACCTCGATTTGCCCATAGTCACTTTTGAGGTCCATCGACGGCAAGTAGCGGGCATACCTCAGCCTGTCGAGAGAATCGTCGATACGCGGTAATGGGTATACGTCTTTCTTTGTCACCCGGTTCAGCTTACGGTAGTCGACACAAAAAAGTAGACTGCCGTCTTTCTTTTTGACTATCACTACCGGCGAAGCCCACGGGATTTTTGATGGTTGGATAACGTCGTCGTCGAGCATTTTCTTCACTTGCTCACGGATCGCTTCGCGTTCTTTCGGTGCTACACGGTACGGGTTTTGTCGGATTGGTCTCGCTGTCTCCTCCGTGATAATCCGGTGCTTCGTCAGTGGCGTCTGACCAACTCTGGATGTCGACGAGAAGCAATCGCGAAACTGGTGAAGCAGGTTCCCAAGGCGCTGCCTTTCCACTGGTGATAAGCTCGCGCTCACGTCAAGAACAGGTAACGGTGCCGAAGTGTCTTGCTGTCTTTGTTGTAATGCAAAGCATTCGCCGAATTACGCAATCTCGTCGAGGTCAGCAACTGCTGTGCCTTTTGCAATGTGTCGTCGTTGCTTGTTGAAGATTGTCAACAGTAGTTCTGTTTGCCCATACATTACTTTGACGAAACTTCTGGGCGTGGCAATACCTTGAGTGAGCAAAAGCGTAATTGTCGGCTCGGCAATACCTACCCCATCGTACTCTGTGTCGCACCTGACGGAAACAAGACGGCAAGATAACGGTAGTACGGTGACGTCGTCTATGATGCGCAAGGACTTGCGTTGTAGTTCTGCACTTTCGTCCCAACAAGAGGTTAGTATAACTTCTGGTATGTTGATGACAGCGCCGTACTCGCGTAAGAAGTCCATACCTAAGATTACATCTTTGCAGCAGTCGGGGAGAATAACAAAATTTGCGACGAATGGCGAATCCCCTATGTTGATCCTTGCAGTACATTTGCCAGTCGGTGTCAGTAGCTGGCCTCCAGCACCTCTAATGTGCGGCCCTGACCATTCCATTTTCACTTTGCGAAGTCTGTTCGCCAGTTTTTCACTTACGATCGAAAAGTCCGCGCCATTGTCTACTAGCGCCGTCACGTCGTGGCCGTCAATTGATACAGTAACATCGGCACTAACAATCTGGTCTGTCGTCAAATCATCCGGCTGTATCGGCTTCTCGTTCGACGGAAATGGGGTATTTTCGGCATTTCGACGTGAGGCAACGTTCTCCCCTGAGGTCGCAGCCTTCAGTTTCACCGGCGTGGTCTGGGAAATCGCCCTCAGGCCACGTCGGTGGAACTGCGTTTTGCAGCTGGAAAACGATGTCCCGGAGAAGGGGAGCGCGACCGCTAACCGGGGGAATCGGTTTGCCAGCTCGTCGAATTCGCGTCGATGTTCGCTCGACTGCCGTCAAAAGCACGACGAGAAGCAGTGAATGGAAACGCTTGGTACCCTTCGATGGGATAAGGGCAATGACGGCAGATGTGGCCCGATTCCCCACAGTGGAAGCACAAGGGCCTGTAGTCAGCTGTGAGCCAAATGTCCGTTCTACGAAGCGGTGGTCGCGTCGGTTGTTCCCTGTGGTACCAAGGTGATGCCGGTGCTGGCTGCTGGTGATACTGCGGCGTTCGCATCGGAAGTGGCGGTCGACGGACAACATCTGCGTAGCTGGGCTGCCACATCTGGGAATTTGGCTCGGGAGCCGCAAACACTTGCTTTATTTCTTGGCGCACAACTTCAGCCACCGACGCAGCTGTAGGTTCACTCGGCTTGGCAGTGAGCTCCTTGATCTCTTCCTGAAGAATTTCACGTATCAGCTGGCGCAAGAAACCTTCGTCTGTGACCGTCACTGCTGCGGCGCTTGCCGGTCCAGTGCTGGTCAGGTGATCATACTGGCGGCTGCGTAGGTGTAACATGCGCTCTATGGACGTCGATTATTTAATAAATTCATCCACGCTCGTCGGTGGGTTCCGCACAAGACCAACAAACAGCTGCTCCTTTACGCCACGCATGAGGTGGCTGAGTTTTTTTGCCTCGGGCATATCAGGGTCTGCACGACGACAAAGACGAGCCATGTCCTCAGCGAACAATGGCAACAGTTTCATGTGGCTTTTGAGTCGGGGATTCGAGAAGACGCTGCGCGAGGTCTCGCCTTTCGGTGCTGCCGAACGTATGGAGGAACTGGCGGCGGAACTCATCCCAGCTTGGCCAGATTCCCTCGCTATTTACGAACCATGTGCGGGCTCCGTCTTCAACAAAGAAATACACATGGGATAGCTTCTGTCCAGCATGCCACTCATTATACTTGGCTACGCGCTCGTATTCCTCAAGCCAGTCTTGTGCATCTTCGTAGGCATTGTCGTAGAAGCTCACGGGAGATCGAGGAGTCAAAAGAGTCACCTGTGCAGGGCCTGGGTCTGCCATGGCTTGGGCACTCGTGGTAACAGGCAGACTTCCTGGTAGGGGACCAAATTCGGGGCTTAGGCCTAGTAGGCATTGGCTGGCGCAGTGAAAGGGTGTTTCGACACGCGGAAAACGTCCTGGGCTTGATGTGGGGCTGTTGACAGGCGTCCCAAACATTTACCTAGCGCCTCCCCCAGTGTCACGATTCACAAGCAGCAGGAACTGATAAAAAAAGGGGTAGGACACTTTAATTGCAGGCCAATTGAAAAAACGATCGCGCAGGGACATCTGCTTCTCTGCCACAATGCGCAAGATCTTCGTCGCCCTCTACGTGCCGCGTACTGGATGGGGCAATATACATACATACATACATACATACATACATACATACATACATACATACATACATACATACATACATACATACATACATACATACATACATACATACATACATACATACATACATACATACATACATACATACATACATACATACAAGAAGAAAGGGAACCGAGGGGTCCCATTGTTATTAATCATGTCATAAGAAGCCAACAAACAAGGACACCAAGGTGAACATAGAGGAAATTTTTTGTACTTACTAATTAAACTAAATAAAACAAATGTTAAATAAATGGAAATTAAAGCGGATGAAACACCACCTGGCCGCAGGTTGGATAAAGTGGATGGTAAAACGGCGCCGCGGTAGCTCAATTGGTAAGAGCACGCGTAATGCGAAGACGTGGGTTCGTATTCCACCTGCGGCCAGTTGTTTTTTTACCAACTTTAAAGCCACAGCCGTTAATCGGGCACTCAAACGAGAACATCCGGGCAAGTTGCGAGAACAAAAAAAAGATCATTCGGGCAACCAGTCAAGACCACATTACATATAATTTCCATTTATTTATTATTTCTTTAATTCAATTAGTCGAAGCAATTTCCCCTATGTTCTCCTTGGTGTCACTGTTGGCTTCTTATGATATATATAGTTATACACAGTCGTGTGTTTTCCGCGCCACTATTCCAGAGATCCAAGCATGTCCCCGTCCCTTCTCCGTTTCTTCACCCATGATTCACGACTACTACAGTGGAGGGAAATTCTCCTTACCGTCTTCTAAATCCACACCGTTAAACGTGAATTCAATAAAACGGTGCTATAATTGTCTGCAGTCCCTGCTTTCGAGAAGAGAATGGTGTCTTTATATTGCTCCTTTTTTTATCTCGTTGTAACCGGGGGTAAATTACTCGTGCTAATTGCAATCGTGGGCATTGTTCTTTAGCTCGTAATTTCTGCTTGCCGCCCAATTACTTTTCACGAAAGAAGCGGGCTGGTCTCCTCATTTTACGCTTTGCTTCATCGAGTAAGGGATACCCCACACTGCAGGCACAGAAAGGATAACGCAACGCAGATTAAACGACTCGCAGGAGCGCGCCTTCGAAAGGACACTGTAAATCTCGGGCGAAATGATCATTAAGACCTCGAAGCGCGGCATTACGCCCAAAGCTATACGAGACGAAAAAGAAAAGAAAAAAAAAGTGGGACAAAGACCAAAAGGAAGAAGAAGCCGCTCTGGCGATGCGGGTACACGCGATGGCCATTGCAATCACGCTTAACGATAATAAAGTGTCCGGCCGCTCGAGCAAAGTTAAACCGTTCTTGAACAGCGCCAGCCGAGCTCTCGCGGAATTATACATGCTGGGCTTCTTTTCTTTTTGAAACATCTTTTCCCTCTCTTTCTCTGCCTCTTCTTATACCCCGTCTGCAAGGTGTTCTGCTAGGGAGGGAAGCGAGGGCACCAAGAAAGACAATTTGGAAAAGCGTTAACCCTCGCTCGCCGGCTCAGCCATGGCCGGGGCCCCGTAAACTGACAGAACGACCATTCATTCTCGTTATACCCTATAATGCTCTTGGCGCGCAATAAGTCCGCTGCCATGGACTTTGTGCGCATGCGCACTTGATGCTCTCCGTCAAGTCATGATTATTTCGTCCTGCGCGAATGACTTTGCTAGTACGAGCCCTGAGCGCACTCTGCTGAGAACAAAAAAGAAAAAAATAGAGAAGTGAGAGGCGGCACTTCTATATACCAGGCCGCGTATTACTTGGATTTATGTATTCTTCTTTACGTTTGCACTTCTGTTGCGTTGCGTTTTTGGGCCTCCCTTCTATTCATATATATATATATATATATATATATATATATATATATATATATATATATATATATATAGATATATATATATATATATATATATATATATATATGAAGTAGGAAATAGATTTTTCCGTCTGTGTTACGTGTCCCAAAACGGCCATGCGGCATTCTTTGGGTGCTCCCCACGAGGCAGCCCCTACATCAGCCTAGACGGCGACGGGGCCCGACACGGATTGTGAAGCGCCAACAAGGAAGCTCACTTCGAGGCGACAACATCCGCCGCCCACCGTGGAAGCGGTAACGACCGCGATAGCCAGCGCCAACCCCCGTTTGCAGATCGTCTTGGCTTCGTGGGCGGGCTTGAAGGATAGACATCAGAGGTGGTGTCCAGCAAGGTGGTGCGACCATGGGTTTAATTTTCCGAAAATCTCGACCGTTATGATTGCACGAGACACAGTCATCAGATTCCCTCTTCTAGTTACCTAGGGAAAAGGGCTGTTTTAAATGTGGACGCCATTGGTGCAGTGAAGTGTGTGCAGATGTAGTGAGCTCAGACATTTAAAGTGCGTCTGCATGAAGCTGTGTAAATATGTAAAATAAACCAGTTTCTCGCAACTCTCGACGATAGATACGGGCGACGGCATGGTTCTGCTTAGCCAGCTTAGTCCCACGCCCCGGTATAGCGCAGGCCAGCTACCATGTTTTAGGCGCCCCAGAGGTGTAGGCAAGCGACAGCACTTAGTTTAAAGCTATACTGTTTTTTCCTTTCCCCCTAACCCGTTATTTGTTTTTCTAATGCCTGTCTTTGTGCTGCAATGAATAGCGCTGGTTCTTACAAAGTGTTTTTGTTATCTTGTTTCAGTGTTCATTTGGAAAAATGAAAATCTCTGCCTGCGTACTGTACTGCAAAGTTGATAAAGGGCAGGACCGCTGTCAAACTTGCGAGCTTTTAGTCCTGTTTCCTTCTCTGTCTAGGGGAAAATAGAGACTGAATTGAATTGAATTGAATCCTCATGGTGACACCCGAGTCCGAACCACGCACCCCAGAACCGGATCCCAGCAGCAGCAATGTAAGCCACGTAACATTTTCCCCCAGAACAGCGCGACGTAGGTGCATGAAAAATTGGAACCTGGAGCACGACTGTAAATGCTTACGCAGCAGTGACGTGAGCAGCGTCATGGCGTGCCTCAACTGTTTGTTTGCGCAATATACCAAAAAAGAGGCTGTAATTTTTATGCTTTGGATCCAACGCAAAAGAAGAAAAGTGCCTATCTCTATAAATGTTACTTTTTAAGCGCATGCGAGCAATCCAAATATATAATATGAACTAAATGCATACATAAATTGAGTTTCGTTTAATTCGAGACGCCGGCACCTTAGAATTAGTCAATATGCGCGATTACAGGAATTATTGCAGTCGCTTGTTGAGATAGACACACGCAAATAGCTGCTTTTCACTTGCGTTTTCACAAGATCATTGGGATCCAACTCAGTTAGGAACGCACGACTATTCCTGCAACCTCTATCCCATATAAACGATTGCTTTCTGCTGCAGATGATATCGTTATTGCTCAGAAAGACTCAGTAATCTTGTGAGAGGCTGCTTCTTTTTCTTTGTCTTTAAACGATATCAGTATAGAAGTGCATCCAATTTGGCAGTATCTAAAAGAAAATGAGGGCCGATTCCAAAGGCCAGTGCAGTCTAACCCAGCGTAACAAGGCGCTAGCTGAATGCGGGAAACTGGCATATGACGCACGCGCCCGACGTTTAAGTGAGCGGCCTTGGCAAGCGAGGAACACGTGTGGGATCGTGGCCTAAAGCAGGAGACACACGGTACGATTCGGCGTCCGATCCGACGTGCGGCGCCGCATGCTCCGGCATTCGGCATACGACGATTGGGGGCATACGGTGCATGCATCCGAAAGATTGAGCGGCGCGTAAGCGCCGCCCAGATCCAGTCCCTCAGCTTCATAGCCACGTCGAGAAACGCAATATAAACAACTCTACACAACACTGCTTCGCCTTACGCGAGCACTGTCAATAAAATTATGCCCCTGCGAGAGACAGAACACTTCACGACGGCGCGTTGTCCACTGACGACTCCGCTAACAGCCAGCGATAGAGCCGGTACGCCTAGCTAGGCAGACGCCGCGGCCGACGGTACTTACGATCCAACTCGAACTCTTCGAAGAGCGCTTATGTTTGCCAAAACAATTAACACTGTACACTTAGGTCGCCCGTAATTAAATACAATTGGTTTACACGACGCAGTCGTTGCGAAGGGCAAAGGTGCAAGCGAAGCGGGCGGCCTCGCTCATACGGTTGGTGTGCGCTGTCTGCCCGCGAAATGCCCTCGCGTCGCGGCTCGCCATCTCGCCAGTAGCTTGGTGCTAGTGTACTAGGCGCTCGTTTGCATAACAGGCACACGTTCGAGATAATTTTACTGAACTGGCAACTATTTCGTGTCGGAAACAAACTGCAGCAGGCATGGGGGGAAAAAAAGACACCCCGAGAAACCGGCTAGCCAGCGCCGCCTCCGTGGAGGGAACATCAGAGAATGTCACATCCCAACCGCGCTGTCATTGGCTCCGGCCAGACGAGGGCGCGGTTGTCGGACGCGTCGGACGATGAAAATCTGCCCGGTTTGTCGCACGCCGGACGTCCGATCCGGCGCTTCGGCACGGCAAAACACCTCGATTCCGGCTGCCGTTCCGGTGCGTCGGGCGCCGGATCGGACCGTGTGTCTCCCGCTTAATGCTCAGGGCTGCTGCTACGCTGGAAGACAGAAGTTCGATCCCACCATAGTACATGCACTCCTTTACGTCATCATAGGCGGTCTTGACCCACTCTAGAGGTACCTAACACAGTAATCGAGTTGAGTTGAGCGTGCGCGAGGGTGTCACGAATTTATGCCTCTTTCATGAATGAGAGTGTGCAAGGATGCGCGCGCAGCTGTCGAGACGTCACAAAAATTGCACCATAATATCGCATACTTAGAGAGTTAGCGGTGGCAAGTTCCGGTCTAGATTTTTTTTCTTCTTAATTACGCATGTTTGAACGACATGCTAGAGCAATGAAATGGCGCTGTCTGTTCCTGGCCGCATCGTGTGCCGGGAGAAAAGGCCTCAAGAATAGCAGGCAGGTTTCAAAACTGCGGTCACATATCCTCCACAGAAAATTCCATGAAGTGCAACGCAAAAAAAAAAACGCCGACAAGGAAAAGTAGGAACGCAAAGATCGTATCACGGACACACTGCGAAGCTAAGGATGTGCTGTTTCTCTAGCACCCATTGAAAAGTGATCACGTGGCCACCTAACTCGGCACTGTGATGAATTATTGTTGTGCGATTGGCAATAAACTCGCTGACAGTGAGACAAGATCGGCCTTCTCTTCCTCTGATGAAGTACGGATTGCCTAATCGTGACCTGACACCAACTCTATGATCAGGGCACTCATGCAGGACTTTACAAAGGCATACAGATCCCACGACGACAACATCCACAGACACCTGTATATGATCGACCCAGGCGGTAAATTCTGTTTGCCCCCGAAGGTTACGCGGAGAAAAACGTCATTGCTACACAGGATTGGGCTGGGCGTTGCTTTCACCCGTCGCTACGCGCACCTCATCGGCCAGAAGTGGCGCTTGTGTGGAATCCCGTTTTCTAATGCTCTCATGTTGCCAGTATTTTTGCGTGTTTTCCGGCGGCGCCGCTCCCGAGACCTTCGGCGATGGAAGCGGAGTCAGCTAGACGTCCGGATGAGACCGACGTCACAGCGTCAAGCGCTCCGAGGAAGCGCAATCACCGGATAAGCGACACAGGCAGTGAGGACGCCTTGCTGTACTACTCTGCTTCAGAAAAAGATCTGCCGTATGACGGCGACTACTTGACAGTTGTGAGGCAAAAAGGAAAGAGAAGAATCGTCATGGCTTCCTCGTCTTCAACAAGGACGACGGCGGCAGCAAAGGCCAATGACACGGCTCATACCATCCTCTTCTAGCCCGAGACGCCGACCGACAACCTGAATCGGCTAAACAGGCACGCCATATCTGTCACACTGGAGGCTCTTGTTCCAAATGAGATTACGGATATGAGAAATAACACCCGTAAGAACATTCTCGCGGTTGATGTCAAGAACAGAGCAGCATTGGATATCTTGAGTACAGTGAAAATGCTGGGCAAGGTAAACGTTCGCACAATAATACCACAGGACAGCAATACTATATCAAGTGTGATTTATGATGTCGATGAGTCAATCGACGATAACGATCTGCCTATTTTGGTCAAACCTGCCACAGCAGATGTAACTATTATTGAAATCCGTCGCCTAGGAGATTCACGCTGTGTGAGGATAACATTCAAGGGAGGTATCTTGCAGTCCCACGTGAAAGTTGGATTTTTTCGTCATCCAGTGCGACCGTTCGTTCCAAGACCACTTCAGTACCGTAATTGTTTGAAGATCGGACATGTCAGCGGCATATGCAAAAATTCGACCGGGTGCGCAAGATGTTCTGAGCAGCAGCTTGCCGTGCGACTCACTTCAAGTGTGCCAATTGCTCTGGTCCCCATGAAGCATCGTCGAAAGACTGCCCGAGACACAAGACAGAGCGGAAAGTCCTAAAACAAATGGTGAGAGACAACTCAACTCACAGAGAGGCCGCCGCCAAAGTGCGACGGCGTCGTGTCCGCCGTCACAGCAGGCGACCTTCGTCTACTAGAAATGCTGACACCGTCGCAAGACAGACGCTACTTCCTGAGGCTAGTGCTCCTAAGGCGCTCACCCGCACTAACAACACGGTGTCTGGTGACGCAGTGAATACCTCTACTGCAAACGACTGGCCTGCACTTCCGACATTAAGTCCTCCAGCCCAACAAAGGTCGACGGTGGACTACCAACTCACCAATGAGGGCACAGATCACGTGCGAGGTCAAGACAAGCAAGTAATCGCCATAATAACATCCCTAATGAAAGTCATTCGCGTGTTGATAAATGGCATGCAGACGCCATCGGCTCGAGGTGCATTACAAGTGCTGGACGGTCTGGATCTGATTCTTGCGAGCCTCGAGTAGCAAGCACAATAGCTTTACCACGTCATCCGTTCTTCAGACAAGTGAAGGAAGCATCTATTATGCAATGGAATGCCCGTGGCCTGAATTCCTGCGTAGATTTTCGCCATTACGTTTTCACCAATCGATTCCCCATTGTTGTCGTCTGTGAACCGAAGCTACAGAAACCCATCCGGACCTCAGGCTATGAACCTCATGTGTCATCGACTTCTAATGACATTAGCAAAGTGATAATCTACATACGGTGTGAACTGACTTACGTTGTTCATCCAGTGCGGCCACATGACAGTAATCAGTATGTGTGTTTGACCGTGAAAAAACAAGAACTTGCGTTTACTTTAGTGGGCGCTTACCTTTCTCCATCATGTCGTTGCGATAGGCAGAGACTGAGTGACATTATAGATGCGACACCTGGCCCATGGATTGTTGCTGGGGACTTCAACGCGCATCATTAACTTTGGGGAAACAACAAGATAAATTCCAAAGGAAAAAAACATCGTGTCCTCTGCTTGCGACCATGAACTCTGTTGTCTAAGTGATGGCAGTCCCACGTTTCTGCGCGGCCGGAGGTACAGTAGTTGTTTAGACTTAGCTTTTGTTTCGCGATGCCTCACTCGCTGCGTCCATTGGTTCGGAGATATAGAAACCCACGGAAGCGACCACATTCCTACATATATGAAGATAAAAGGCCTCACGAAATCCGTTCCTTCAAATTTTAAGCAAACAATAGATTGGCCCGTGTTTAAATCACTTATGGAAGACGCATGCCACGAAGGCATTTCGTCCACACTAGAATTTGAGATCGCCAAGGCTATGCAGGATGCTATGCGTTCATTTCGGCCATTAGAGAAATACACAGATTTTGATTCGGAAATACAGAGCCTCCGTGCAAACCGCCGGCGAGCGGAGCGACGGTACAGGCGGACCGAATCGTCCTACGACCTTAGAGAGGCCAGACGCATTCAAAAGAAAATTCAGCGTCGCCTTGCTGTACTGCAAAATCAACGCTGGAAATCGTTTTGTGAGTCTCTCGACCCGCGTAAACCTCTGTCGGGTGTCTGGAGAACAATCCGTGGACTTCGAACAGTTCCTCAACAGCGTAGTACATTTAAGTCTCTAGCCCTACATCAAGGAAGCCGAGAAGTCGAGGTAGCCGAAGATTACTGCGCAAGAATCGCGGGTCCGGCGTTCACGTATTCACCTTGCGCACCTATTCCCATTGTCCCCCCTTGCTCCAGAGATTCTCGTATGGACGCTCCTTTCTCCATCGAAGAATTGGAGGCCGCACTTGCTGGGTGCAGGCGATCTTCGTCACCAGGACACGATGGCATCACATACTGTGCGCTTGCAAACCTTGGTCAAGAGGCCAGAGATGCGCTTCCTGGCCTATACAACGCATCAACGTGGAAATCCAGTCGGCTTGTTCCACTCCTCAAGGCTGGCAAATCCCCGTTGGAATTGTCATCTTACCATCCAATAGCACTGGCCAGCTGTGTCAGCAAGGTAATGGAGAGAATGATCCTTACACGGTTAGAATGGTACTTGGAATTTTATAACGTCTATCCAGAGGTAATGGCTGGTTTTCCACTTGGCCGCTCGTCAATAGACAGCGTTATCGACCTTGTAACATACGTACAACTCCAGAAACATCTGAAACGAATCACTGTGGCCCTATTCCTTGATCTTAAAGGTGCGTACGACAATGTATGTGTGTGTGAAAACTTTTATTGTAATGAGGTCCGGAGGCTCGACTTCTTAAGGGAAGGCAGGCCGCTACTATGTTGACACTTTCAGGCCAAGCCTTTCAGCGACATCATGGGCTCTCTGGACGGCCCTTAGTTGGTCCTGAAACAATAGGCTTTGAATCCTTTTCTCCCACTGTGTCCATTCTTCAACGAGGTTGGGGAGAGTCGCGGGACACCCCGCCAGCGTACGTCTGATTCCAATGATGCCATTACAATTGTTGCAATCCATATTAATCTCCCTCTCTGGATATATTTTATTAATGGAGTACAATGTGGGATATGTATCTGTTTGCAATAAGCGCAGTGAGACTGACTGAGCCCTGTTCAGTTTTGAATGTGGCAATGGGAATGCTTGCGTCCTAAATCGTAGTGTTTGGTAATGTCATTGTATGTTATTGAATGATCTCTAGGTTCCCTGGCTTGATGGTGAACGGCTCGGTTGTGACTGTCACGATTAGCAATTCCTCGTGCCAAGTCATGAGCAACCTCATTGAGGTTTACCCGAGTCTCGTCCACTTTCCCCAAATGCGCAGGAAACCATCGGATTTCAGTTCTCATAATCCCAATGTTCTCAAAAAGTTTTTCTGCAACTCCAGCTACGTAGCCTTTATGAAAACACTTTATAGTGAATTTCGAATCACTGTAAATGCAGGCCCACTTATTGCTCCTGATCGCTAGAGCAATTGCCACTTGTTCCACCACCATGGGGTCCTTGGTAAAAATAGTGATAGCATCTTGCACCTTCCCTTGATAATTTGAGATAATGGCCGTGTATGCTTCTTTACCTTTCATCCAGGCAGCATCAACTATAGCTGCCAGTTGGTTCTGCTGCTCTATTTCCAGCAAGAGTGCTTTAGCTCTTGCCTTTCTCCTTTCGACATTATATTCTGTATGCATGTTTCTGGGGAGTGCGTTGGTTCTGATCTTGTTCCTAACGTCAGTCCTTAATTCTACTTCAGCCTCTGTTGGGCTCCTTGATGTATTCAGTTCTGCACCTATTGCCTGTAATATGTTCCTACCAGCTCGTCATTTTTTCCATCTTTCGTGTCGCGCTAGCTGTTGGGCCTCCGAGATTTCTTCCATTGCGTTGTACACCCCTAGACTCATGTGTTTGTCGGTTGCAGCGTTACTGAGTATCCCTAGGGCTACTTTAACGAGCTTCCTGAGCATCACAGTAAGTTTGTTAAGCTCTGCCTGCTTCCATTTGAATAAACCAGCCACATAAGTGAAGTGATAGAGAGCAAAGGCGTGTGTTAGCCTCAAAGCGCTGTCTTCACCTAAGCCTCTGTGTCTATTGGTAATTCTGCTTAGTAACCTAATGACTTCATCTGTTTTATTCGAGATATGTTGTATTGTTCTACAGTTAGCATTGTTTCCGTCTAAGTGATACCCAAAAACCTTGATTTTTTCCACTAGCTTGATTGCGGATCCTTCATGAGTGTATAAGCACACTCTTGGCTCATCTTCCGGAATGTAACCTCTTGGTTTACAACCTTTTCTGCGATGTTTATAGGCCGAGAGTTCTGATTTGGCTGCCAAGCAAGTCAGCCCCATGTCTTTCAGTTTGTTCTCTGCAACATATAAACTTTCCTGTAATCTGGTCTCTGTCTGTCCTACATTACCCTTGGCACTCCATATCGTTATGTCGTCGGCATATACCACATAACGTATACCCTCAATTTTCTCCAGATTTCTTGCAACCTTGGACATTCTCAATTGAATAGCATGGGTGAGAGCACAGCCCCTTGTGGAGTGCCCCTATTTCCCAAATTCTTAGCTTCTGATTTAAGCTCACCCAGCATGAGTTGTGCAGTTCGATTTCTAAGAGTCCTTAATCATGTTAAAAACTCTCTTACCTAACCCTATGTCCAAGAGGACCCCAAGTATTCCCTTATGCTTTATACGATAAAAAGCTTTTTCCACATCCAATCCCAAAAGAGCTTTCGTATGCGCTGGGCTGACCTCTATAAGTTGGTGTTTGATCAGCAGCATAGCATCCTGAGTTGACAGCCCGGGACGAAAGCCGATCAAGTTGTATGGGAGGATGTCGTTCTACTCAACGTATTTAGTGAGTCGATTTAGGATGACATGTTCCATAGCTTTCCCTAGACATGACGTTAAGGAACTAGGACGGACGTTGTCCAGAGTGAGTTGTTTGCCTGGCTTTGGTATGAGGATAGTATTGGCCACCCTTCATTCCTCTGAGTATACCCCTTTTCTCCAACATGCATTGAAATGTTCAGTTAGATAAGAAATTGATTCATCATCCAGATTTCTTAATATCTCGTCAGTTATTCCGTCAGGTCCAGCCGTCGATCTACTATTAAGACTGTGAAGAGCCGCCCTCACTTCACTCTCAGTGAAGTCCCGGTCAAGTTCTTCACATATGCCTCCCGTATATTCGGGGCTCTTGTCTCCTTCGTTTGGTTGTTTAAGTGCGAGATATTTGGCTGCGAGCCTATCCATGATCTCCTTCTGTGTTTTATCTTGGCTTTACTAATGAACCAACTTAGTTATAGCCGTTCTCTTGTTTGTCCTTGTTTCATTCTCGTTGAGCAAGTGCTTGAGCAGGTTCCAGCTACCTCCATGTTTGAGTCTACCAACAGCCGAATTACAGATCTCATCCCACTGTTGCTTCAAGAGGGTCTTCGAGTGATCATCAATTTTTCTGTTTAATTGCGCTATTTTTTTCCTTAGCCTTCTGTTAAGACTGTGCGTTTTCCATCTCTGTAATATAGACTGTTTGGCCTCAATCAGATGCGCCAACCTGCTGTCCATAGCCTCAATAATTTCCTCTGTCCTGATTTCTTTAGTGGCCTCTTTGACGTCCTCTCTGAGCTGGATGACCCATGTCTGAAGGGGTTCCTGCTCGGCATCTAGAGGCCCCACTTTCCTTCTGTTCGCCCTGATTTTTCTGAACTGATCCCAATCAGCGAATTTGAAGATTCTAGTTTCCTGTCTCGGTATGCGTATGGTTATGTGTATGATGTAATGATCGCTCCCGAGATCCATGTTTGAATTTTCCAAATTTACTCCTCTTGAGTTGCTTACAAAAGTAAGATCTGGTGTGGAGTCCCTGCTTGTGGACGTGCCACAACGGGTGGGATACGCCGGATCAGTAATCAAGCATAACCCCAGATCCAGGACAAGACTCCATAGCTCCTCTCCCTTCTTTGTGGCCCAAGCGTATCCCCATGTGTGATAGGGAGCATTAAAATCCCCTCCAATAATGAGCGGGGAGTTTTTGGCAACCGAAAGCACCTTGTTGAAGAGTGCTCTAAACCTCTGTCCCATGTCGTTAGGACTGCTGCAAGTATTCAAACAGAAAATGCTTTGCGTCTTACCTTTGTTTCTTTTAAGTATTATCTCAACTAGAATAAATTCAAACCTGGAATGTCTAAGATGAATATCATGCTCAATGCATGGCAACTTTTTGTCAATGAGGGACGCCATTCCCCTCCTCATTTTTTTTTGTCTCTACACATAACTTTGTACCCAGTAAGCATAATTTCGTCCGCTAAGGTTTTCTGCAGCATAATTACCTTTGGCCTGGCCTCAGATGACCTGATCACCTGTCGCAGATCTGCTTTTTTGTGTTGGAACCGCGACAGTTCCATTGCCACACGTTAAATCTATGATTACTGTCCATTGTTATTAGGTGAGGCTGCCTTTCTATTACCCGCTATTTTCCTTTTGTGATGGCCCCCGACAATCCAAGAATGGACTTTATACCATCCGCCTCCGATGGCAGATACTCATCGTCGTCATCCCCTCACGTTTCAATTTTCCTGTCTTTTCTCCGACGTTAGCCTTCATTTCCACAATTTGTCCACTTTAAAGTTGGTTGTTTCCACTGTCTCTCTTATCGCTTTAATTGCCTCTTTTATTTAACTGAGGGCTGAGAAGACTGACTCATCCTCGGAACTCACCGCCCTCTTTTTGGGGCAGGAGAGCTGAATTCCCCTGGATCGCTGCTTTTGCTTACAGGTCTATCTATCTCTACTCTAGCAGGGCTCGACTGCTCTTTTTTACGAAGCTCTACTACCTGCCTGGTCAATTCTTATTTGAAAAATACTGTCAGCCTTACACAGGCCATTACAGGGAGTGGACGGGTCGGTACACGTAGGAGTACAATTTATCAACTATACATCAGTAATCATAACCGATACAACAGCAATCGATACAAAATCCTATACAACCGACAACAAACAAATCGTAAGCCTCATAAGTAAGCATAAAACATAAGTAGACATAATATAACCAAGTATAACACATCAATGTTATAGCATAAGAAGGCATTCTTCTACCCTTTCCACAAATTTCTCTACGCTATCCATGCCAATAATTTCCCGGGGCAAAGCGTTCCATATTTCAATGGTAGCCGGAAAAACTGAAAATTTGAACGTGTTGCAGCGTGTGACGTATTGCCTGATATGTTTATCATGACACTTTCTACGGGAATGACGATCTGGTGGTTTCAAGTGGACGTGTTTATATATTTTTATGCGATCATGATAAAGCAAAAAAAAAAGGAACTTCATTGCTGCCACACGCCGCCGACAAGCAAGTGTAGGAATGCCTGCGGCATTTCGAAGAGCAGTGACGCTGTCCCGACGGGAATATTTTGAATAGACGAAACGTAATGCCTTATTTTGGATTCTTTCCAATCTCTCTATAAGGTGTACCTGATGAGGGTTCCAAACCATACTGCCATGTTCGAGAATGGGCCGCACTAGAGTTTTACAGGCTAATAACTTAACGAAAGGAGGAGCCGCAGCCAACTTTCTTCGTAGAAAGCTGAGTGTTTTAAAAGCTTTTGCGCATGTATTCTCTACGTGAACGTTCCACTTTAAGTTACTTTTAATTGTTAAGCCCAAATATTTTATAGCGTCTGTTCGTGTTATGTCGGAGCCCGCTAGTCTATAATTGAATGTAATAAACGACTTCCTATGGCTAATAGTCATGCACTTTGTTTTTCTGACGTTAATTTCCGTGCCCCATGTTATACACCATTGAGTAATATTATCTAAGGAGGCATTTAGGAGCTTCTGATCGTCAGCATCACGCACACAGGTATACACAACCAGGTCATCAGCGAATAACCGAACTTCAGTACAATTAGCAACGTCATTGATATATATACGAAATAATAGTGGCCCTAACACTGATCCCTGTGGTACTCCGGAGTATACCTCAAGTAAATCAGACTTACTATTATTAATGGCCACATATTGTGTACGATTCGACAGAAAGGCAGTGATCCAGGCTAATAATTTTGGTTCTATACCAATAGACTAGTTTCTCAATAGTTTCTCAATTAATTTAATATGTATAACGCGGTCAAATGCTTTTGAAAAATCAATGAATATAGCATCGATTTGTGACCTATCATTATTTGCTGAAGCGAAGTCTTTTGTAATCTCTAAAAGTTGTGTTACTGTAGATAACCCTTTTCTAAAACCATGTTGCATTGGGCACAATAAATTATTTTGTTCTAAGTGTGTCATGATTGCTTTGTTAATTATATGCTCGAGTAATTTGCAACAGTAACTTGTAAGTGATATCGGCCGATATTTGTCTACCAGTGTCTTTTTTCCTTCTTTGTGAATAGGAGCAACCTTTGCGCATAACCAGTCCGCAGGTAACGTGGCTGTATTAGTCGACTCGGTAAATATGGCGTTTAAGAAGGGTGTTAACTGTTGTGCATATCGTCTCAGAAACGTGTTAGATATGTCATGAGGACCGGGCGCTTTCTTGGTATCAATTTGTAAAAGCAGGTTCAACACACCTGACTCTGTTATAAGAAGCTCTGGCATAACGACGGCAGGTTCAGCCAAGGATGTGCTTATTACAGGTGAACGAGTGAATACCGATTGGAAATAATTATTAAATGTATTTGCTATAGTGCCTTCATTTATTACAACAGAGCCATTAATTTCTAAGTTACTAGCATGATCATCTGGTTTCGATAGATACCTCCAGAACTTTTGTGGTTGGCTCTGCATGAAGTTCACTAGGGTATTTGAAAAGTTATTTCTCGCAGTTCTGATCTCCGATTCTAACGTCTGTGAAAGTTCCCGTATGTCTTTGCAGGTATTCCTTTTATTCCTCATTCTTTTCAATTTTCGTTTAAGGTGGATTATGTGGCGTGTTATCCAAGGAGACCTTTTCCCAATTATCTTTAGTTTTGTAGGTATGAAGGTTTTTTCACAGTGCACTACAGCTTCCTTTAATTTCACCCACAGCTCATTAACAGTGCCGAAAGACTCAATTGAAAAATTATCTAGTGCCTGCTCTAAGTAATCTATTACGCTTTCGTCGGCAGCCCGGTTGTAGTCTTTAATTTCAATACGTGAGGGGTTAGTATAACCGTTTGGGCCCATATTTGTGTTGCGTACTGTCAACACTAAAATCTTATGATTCGAGATACCATCAGCTATGCTAATACTTGTTGATAATGATCCTGACACGAGAGCCAGGTCTAGCAGCGACGACGTGTCTCCCTGCACACGTGTGGGTTCTTTGACAATTTGAGATAAAGAAAAACTGAACATTATATCCAAAAGTTGCTCAGAACTCTGCTTTCCTTTCGGGCCCACCGTTAGGTCTTCCCAATTTATGTCCGGTAAGTTGAAATCCCCTGTTAGCATTATCTTAGTGCGTGGATTTGTCACGCTCTGTAGATATTCATGCACTTGTGCTAGATATTCATCTGGCGCTCCTGGACATCTATAAATAGCGTCTATTAAGAGCGAGTTCTCATTAAGCTTAACCCTACACCATGTACTCTCGTGATTTGCTATGCCTATTTTTCTTTGGAAGGGTAGGTAATTCTTTATCGCAATAGCCACTCCATCTCCACGCCCGTCACGATCTGTGCGTAACAATGTATACGAGTAGGGGACTACTGAATCATGGATTTCAGGATGGAGCCAGGTTTCTGTGAAGATCATAAGGTCTGGAGAGTACAGTAGTATTAATTCTTCACATTTAAACAACTTTATTAACAATACTACGGGCATTGAAACAAAGCAACGAAAGCGAGGCATGATTTTCATTCCGTCAGGCGGTCGTACCACTACGCCCCGTGTCAATGTCTCGATTTGCCCGCCCAACTTGGACTCGCTTACTTTCGCGATCATTCCACGCGTATAGCTTGTCGTTTACCTTAAGTTTGTCAAATGCAGGCGTAACTTTATCCACCATTAGCACGATTATTTTTGGCTGGCTGCCATAGCTTTCTACGCCTCTCGCGAACATCGGCAGAGTAATCTGCCGATATTGATAGCGAACTGGCTTTCAGCTTGAAAGCATTGCGCAAGATTGACAGTTTTTCTGTGAAGTCATAAAAGCGCAAAATTAGAGGACGCTCTCGATTTTCTTTATTAGAGCCAACTCTGTGAATACGCTCCAGCGAACGCACTTCAACGCCCAATATATCCCTGATAACGCCCTTCGCAACTTTTTGTTCAAGTGTTCCGTAATCTTCCCGTACGGTTTCTTTCAAGCCGTATACCACGATGTTATTTCTTCGACTGCGGTTTTCTAAATCACAGATTTTGTTGTTAATTTGGTTCACATCTGCGCGCATCGCTTTGACCGTTGCTACGCACTCATCGACTTTTTCGTGGTATTGTCTTAATGCAGACAATGCAGTTTCTACTTGCGTTAACCTTTGATGTACACTCTCGAGTCCACTTTCTAGAGTAGCCTGTGAAGTCTTAATTGAAGTGACCATGGCAAGAATTTGGTCCAGCTTATCTGGACCGGGGTTCTTCTAGACATCACCACTAAGTTGTAAAAGCAATTGGACAACACAGAACGACTCGTAGCAATAAGATAGCAGACACTGTGGGCTTGGCAGCACAATAAGGCCTACGCAGTTGCTTTTTATGCAATTGGAGAAATACCATTTCTCACTAACCTGGACAAAGAAGAGCACGAAGTTTAACATCGTGCGCCGAACGGTGCCGCCAAGCCCACTGGCCTGTCCGTGCCGCTGTTCTCGGTTTTTAAGCGTTTCTCACGATGTTATCGATGCCGCTGGTAATCCAAAAGGCGGGTCCAGTCAGGAAGTTATCTGCAGCACTTCCCCGTGATGCGATGGTGCCCGTAGAGGCATCAGGTTGACTACCGGGCGAGGCATCACCGGTTGATAGCTGCTTGTCGAACTGTGGTAATCCAAAAGCAACGGCAAGGTGCCATTGCTTGGCCATCGTAATCCACGAGCACCTGGACAAAGAAGAACACGAAGTTTAATATCGTGCGCCTTCTCTTTTCATTAGCTTTTCTTTAAAAAGTTACTTCTTTAATTAATTGCTCTATTCTGGAATCATTGTCATCACCCACAGCAACCGAGGCGCCCCCAGCAACCCTCGCCATACCTTTTGCTTTGGCAGCCCAGGTGGTTCCTGGCGTCTTCTTCTCGCCAGGTATTGAGCCCCTTTGCACGAAGCGCACCTGCGCTTTCCTTGACTTGGAGCGCCTTCTCTCCCTGGATAGTGAACGATGCCTGGATCTGCTGCGACTCCTGGACCGTTAGTGCTCCCTGTCCTCGGGGCGATGGTTAGGCGCCAGCTGTTGCGCCATCGATTGCGCTCTTGTTGACGACCGAGTCCTGTTGCGCTCTCTTCAACGGAGTCGTACGACGTAAGCAATTTGAAATCTTTGCTTACAAAACTTGTCGGCAGTAGGGTGATCACCTTCACAAAATTTACACTTAGGTACACACACATGTTCATATCCTGGGTTGCGAGTTCCACATCCCCTGCACTGAACAAAGTCAGGTGTTGGACACACATCAAAGCGGTGCCCGACCCTTCCGTAGGTGAAGCAGACGTCGAATTGCTTCCTGTAAAGGTAGCCTCTCACTAGTGTAGATCCGTACCTGACAAAATCGGGCACTTTGAGTCCATTGAAAAGTACAATGAGCGATCCCGACATCTTGATGCGCTTGGCAGCCAATGCAAGTGGGTTCAAGTCATGCACGATATTTCTTGTTATCATAGCTTGCGAGTCTCTGATGTCCACTTTTCGGATGACGCTTTTCCATGTGGCATGCGGTGCCGCTTCGTATGCATTCCCCCCCCCCCCACCTCGTATTCTATTTCCATAATCTTGAAAGACTTGATTCTAACGTACTTCGCAGCATGTTCGGGCTTAGGTGTGCTAACTACGATGATATTTTGAGTGAAGTTTGGGCAGACAACATCTTCACGGGCCTCGTCTTCCGTTAGGCCGGACGCCTCGATGACTGCAGAACCAGTCGTGGTGGTGCTCACCTTGTTCAAATAATGATCTTTCTGTGCTCCTCAGGCAATTGAGGCATCCTCGAAACTTTGATAATCCGATTCTTAATCATTACACCGACGGCGGTTCCCTTGACTCCATGCTCTTGCTGATTACGTGGCAATGTGCTCTCCTCATCCACAGCCTTTGTGCTAGCTCGTGATCTTCCGCCAGCCACTACTTGCCAGCCGTAATCGTCCTGATCATTGTTTCCTTCATTTCCAGCAAAATCTTCATCTTCCATGTTTGTATGGCTGCGGTCAGGTGGGCTTACTAGGCCCAACAAAGGCCCTACTCCTCAGAAAACGTTCCGTAAAATTGTGAAGAAACAAGCCCCACCGCGAATCTTGGTGTCAGTAGATTCGCCATCGCTTCGCGGATCCAGTGGTATGCTTCTTTTCGTTGCACTCTCAAAATTGGCGAGCGGAGCATGGAAAAAGAAATGGAGCCGATGCTTCCGCGTCTGCACTCCTCGGCGCTTCTTCCATCGTGCAATTATGACTGCCTTAGAAGCTGTAGGGATTAGTGGACAACCTTTCGCTCGATAGACAACTATTTGAATGGCAGATCTTTCTTTATTTGGCTTAAGGCGGACCAACGCCGCCTAGCTATACCAGTCGTGGTGTACCGCAAGGCGGAGTACTCAGCCCTACCCTTTTAAACTTGGTGCTCGTTGGTCTCGCTGATTCGTTACCGCAAACCTTTCAGCTCTCCGTATATGCAGACGGCATTTGCATATGGGCTTCAGGCGCGACACGTGTACAAGTCCGCGCACGACTTCAGAAAGCCTCAACAGCTGTGTCAACATACCTAAGAAGACAAGGCCTGCTTTCCGCTGAGAAATGTGCACTTGTTGCTTTTACTCGCAAAGCGATGACCCCGTACGCTTTGCGGATTAATGACCAAATTATACAATACAGACAAACGCACCGATTTCTTGGCGTCATCATTGATAGAGACTTGTCTTGGAGCCCTCACATCTCGTACAGGACAAAGCGTTTGGCCGCCATTGTGGACGTTCTTGCGCTTCTCGGCAGGAAGTCCTCGGTCGCAACAGTACCGTCAATGTTGCAACTATATAAAGCACTGTTTTTGGGTTTCCTGCGGTACCCCCCCCCAGCTTACCTATACTAGGAAATACTTGCACTACGAATATCCGCAAGCTCCAGAGCGTGGAAGCCCAAGCACTCAGGACTTGCCTCGGTCTCCCCAAAACTACGTCATCGATTGCGACAGTGGCCATAGCCAGAGACGCTCCTTTGACAGTCTACATTGATACAGATGTCCTGAAAGCACACATCCGACACCTGACTCGGATTCTCTCCCACCATCTTGCTTGCTTGCCAGCAAAAACGCCACTTTAAACTTTTGCCAAAACTATTGTAAGACATCAGTCCTACTTGCCATCAGAATTTACGCCCGCTACACGATCATCATCATCATCATCATCATCAGCCTGGTTGCGCCCACTGCAGGGCAAAGGCCTCTCCCATACTTCTCCAACAACACGATAATCGCTACAGGATAATCGAATCCATTGTGGTGTCTGCACCGGCCAGAAGGGCAACTGACAATTCCAGGAATCAGAAAGAAAGCTGGAGCGCCATTGAAAGCTTTGAAACAAGCAATTTTGGAGCACATTCACAACGTGCACAGATTCCGGCAACATGTATACACAGATGGTTCAGTAAAACTCAACAGCTCTGCTGTTGCAGTCATCATCCCCGCAAAATCTGAGGAAATCAAATTAGGAACTTCAAGTGTGACCCCATCGATGGGTGCAGAACTCACGGCTCTCCGTGCTGCACTTGATTTCATTAAGCAGAAGCCACCGCAACAATGGACAGTCTTTAGTGACTCCAAGGCAGCCCTTCAGTGCATACTAAGCCCAATGCGCCACGGACCCAATGAACAACTGGCCTCAGAAATTCGGCACATACATCATCAAAGCCTTGAGAAGGGACACACCTTAATCTTTCAGTGGCTTCCAAGACATTGCAACATCAGCGGGAATGACCACGCCGACGAAGCCGCCCGATCTGCACATGAAAGTGGTCAACGAGTCTTCATTCCCCTTTCGCGAACAGACGCTGTGGCTGGGCTGCGATTGATGTCCCGTGATTGCACTTTGCCCCTGTGGGACTCAAATGTCTTCACCATGTGCCGGTTGCGCTCGTTGTCTCCGGACATACGAATGCACCTCCCGCCTGGGTTTCCACGACGTGAACAGACCATGCTCTACCGTCTGTGGCTAGGCGTTGCCTTTTCGAACTCATATGCTTTCCTCACTGGTATGGCCAACAGCCCCACGTTCGACAAATGCAACATCGACGAGACGCTCGCACATATTATCTGTGTCTGCCCGTGAAATAGTGCTCAGAGACAAGTGATGTGCAGAGTACTGGACCAGTTGGACAATCGTCCACTATCAGAACTAAAAGCTTTAGGCCAATGCTCCGACAGAAAATCCGCGTTGAATGCCTTACTCGCGTTATTAAGGTTCCTGCGGTCATCGCGGCTTCACGACAGACTCTAAGAATGCCGCCCCCTACCGCTCTGTAGTGTACGCGCTTTTTCGTGCTTGTCTCTCTTTCTTTCTACCTCCCCCTTCCACTCTGTTTCTCTTTATATCCCCCTTAACCCTTCCCCCTCCGCAGGGTAGCCAACCGGAAGTACCTCTGGTTAACCTCCCTGCCTTTCTCTGCATTATCTTATCTCTCTCTCTTGATTGTGAACACTGCCAGAGGCCTGAAACGCTGGAACACATAGTTTGCGATTGCCCAGCATATATGCTGGAGCGAAGGACGTTGGAAAGTTTCCTAGCCAGCGTTGGCAGGCAACCACTGTCGGAGGGCGCTATCCTCGGCCCATGGCCTGACACTGCAACTTCAATGCGGGCAACTAAAGCGCTGTTGGAGTTTCTGCAGGACGCCAAGCCAGACAAGCCGCTCTAGCAGGGCCACTCTTTAATATACATAGGCACTCACCACTTCTCTTATCATCATCACCCATCCCAGTACTTGCAATCCCTTCCCCTCTTCCCCATTGCAGAGTAGCAGTCTAAAGCGCACTAGCTCAGGTCGACCTGTCGGAGCTAATGCGAGGAGCTAAATCTGTCGGAGCTAATGCTAAATCTGTCGGAGCTAATGCGAGGAAGACCCAGCTCCGGCAGCGTTGGGTTTTGAACTGTTCTTTTTATTCTTTTATATCGCACTGCGCATGCTGCGCGGCCGGGAGGTAACTTCCTCCCCTCTGACGGGCGCTTCACGCGGAGCGAGTTGCGGCCTGCGGCCCGGGCTTGAGGCAAGGGGCGCTACAACGTTGATGTATCGACAAAGATGGCATGACGACAATGGGGTGATGATGCTCAAGTGATGACAACGGTGAAACGGCAACGTGACGACGACGGCATGACGAGAGCCGGATGTGTCGAAGTTACAGTGATGACATGAAAAGACCACGACGGCATCCCGACGACTGTATGACGACGATGCAGTGACGACGATTGTATGACAATGGCACGAGGAAACGGAATGATTACAAGCATGTGATGATAATGGCTTCACGAAGTCTGTATTACTAAACGTGTTTGACGATGATGTGTGACGACGATGGCATGACGAAAGAGGAGGAAGCTAGAGTGACGATGATGGCACGACCACGATGGTTTACGACGACGGTCTGACAATGAAGACATGATAGCGATTGTGTTACGATGACGGCATGACAAGTGTGGCATAACCACGATTAAGTGATGGCAGTATGATTACAATACAGCGACGAAGAGAGATTGGCGTCGATGGAACGAGGGAGGCGGTATAACGACGACTGCATGGCGACAATGGGATTACGTTACTGAAATAACGAGGGTATAACGACGGATGTGTGAGGAGGATGGCGTGATGACGACGGCATGGCGACAGTCGGATCACAAAGCTGGAATGACGACGACGCAATCACCACGCCGGCATCACGACCACGAATACATGCCTAGTGTAGCCCAAGTTATTAGAAAACTTGGACCAATGGTTCGGAGTGGGAGTGACGACGGCAGCTTGACGAGATTCAGATCAAGAAGCTGGAATGACGGCGACTGAACGACCGCAACGGCGTCACTATAGCGGTGTGACAATGAATTCAGGTTGACTGTATGACGACGATGGCGTGACGACGATGGTGTGACGACGACGGCATCACAAAGCTAAAACAACGGCGATGCAACGAACACGAAGGACTCACAACCACAAGTCCATGTCTGGTGGCACAAGCTATTAGACAAGGTCTATTAGACAAGCTATTAGACAAGAGACGGAGTCGTCCTAGAACATTACTTTCACGCAGCGGCTGTTTCCGAGGCGGCATAAGTGCGTTATGACCATTCCTTCATACGCCGGTTTGGTCCGATGGGCAGATCTGAGTTTTTGATTGCCAGGTCAATGTCGTAGGTCACGCCGACAGTACAGGTTCCTTCCATTGGTATCACCGGTCCTACTTTGATGTTCTCCAATTCAGTTATCTGCCGGAGCTCGTCTAGCGCATTTCCACGAGTCGTGTCGACAGCCAGGACATTCTTCCGCGTGTTTAATCGAACCTCCTTAATTTCATTTGGCGCTATTCCCTCAAGGAAAAATGAGAGAGCTTGCCTGTTTAATCCTCGAAGGCTGATGGAAGGATCCAAAGATATGAAGAGGATGGTGTGCGGCCAGCGCTCAGGTTTTACCTGCAGGTTTGATGTACTCCCAGGTTATGACGTCTTGGTTAGTCTCCTTTTGGCCTTTCGACTCCTCATCGACACAAAGCTGTCATCCGATGAGTCATCGCCTGTGATTGAGCAAACCTCGGTGTCTTCGCTGTTGCTGGACCAAGTGCATCGCTGTCTTCAGGCGCTCGTCAAAGTAGACTGGCGGGATGGCAGGCTCCGCTCCGCGTCCGTGGTCACGAGACCAAGAGTCTCAGTGGAGTTTTCACTGCTGGTTGGGTAGGTGCAGGTTGTAGTCCCCTTCGAGCGGATGTAGTTTCGATGCTGGTCAACATTACTCTGACGGCATCGATTATGGGACGCAGCATCGGAATGGTTTGGCAGTCTACTGTTGGCACATCATCAACTAAAGTTTGCTTTGATGGAGGCATCGAGCGTGTAGGCTCCTTGGAAAGCTGGGTACTTGGGAGCGCCGGCCAGTCTCCTAGAAGGGAAGGCTTTTCCGTTTGAGGCCTCCTTGTGGTCTCGGGTTTGCTTGTGTTTGAAACTGATTTTGTTGACACAGCCTGTGCGTGAACTGCTCCTTGATGCTGCGCTGTGTCAATGAAGAGTTCTCCGTAGCAGGGTTCTGGCCACGCCGGCCTGTGGGACGCTCCACATCCATAACCACAAGGCAGGATGCATAAAGCTTCCCGAAAATCTTGGTAAATTGGACAAAATATAGCTAGCCGAGACAGATGCGTTCTAGCAAAAAGCAACTTCGTCGTCTCCATAATATAATTTTATTCTATCTTCTAGTCGTTTGACATCAAACGACTAGAAGATACAATAAAATTATATCCTGGCGCTTTGATTATGACCGGGCACATTAACGCCCATGACACCATTTGCGGAAGCTCAAAAGTCAACGCAGCGGGACGAAGATTCGCTTCATTTGTCGCAAATCTTGGACTCTTGCTGCTGAATGACGACAGTCCTACAGTTCTACGTGGCACAGTCTGCAGTAGCTGCCTCGACTTGACCTTTATATCGCGCCGCTTTGCCACGTGCCTTAGGTGGTTTTTAGACATTGAGACACATGGGAGCGATCACATCCCCATTTACCTTAAGACCAACGGAATATCTAAGACTCATTCGCCTAACACACTACGAAGAATAGATTGGACTGTGTTTAAAAACCTACTGGAGAACGCTTGTCAGAAAGGCCTCCCCTCTGGACTGCAAAAAGCTATCGAAGAAGCGGCGCAGACTGCTATGCGCACGTTGATGTGCTCACCGAAGAACTCGGAATTCGACCTGGAATTGAAGCAACTTCGTGCCATTCGTCGTCGCGCCCAACGAAGATACCGACGCGCGCAGTCCACTAACGATCTAAGGACAGCCTGGCGCACTAAAAAAAAAAGCTGCAATGTCATGGAAAAAATGATGTGAGTCTCTTGATCCCAGTAAACCACTATCTCAAATATGGAGAACTGTGAGAGGCCTACGTTCTATTCCGGAACAACGCTTCCCCTTCAAGGCCCCTAGCACTCTTCCAATGCCGATAAAACCTCAATGTAGCGGAAGATTTATGTGCTATGTTGCAGGTCAATAAACCGGCGCAAGTTCACTTTCATTTAACTACGTTCCGGACACACGGGATTTACGCATGGATCTGCCTATCACCACTCAAGAGCTCGACGCGGCACTTACCTTATGTAATCAGACATCACCTGGCGCATATGATATATACCTTACCGTATGTTAATTCTGCCACCTCGTCAATGATCCTCGCCAGACTTAAATGGTACCTGGAACGCTACGAAGTTTACCCACACGCGATAGCTGGCTTTCGACGTTACCGATGCTCCATTGACAACGTCATCGATTTGTTTAAATACGTTCAACATGAAAAGGCGTGTAAGCGATTGTCTGTCGCCGTGTTTCTCGATATCAAAGGAGCATATGGCATTCTTCATGAGGCGATATTTGAGGCTCTATAAATCATTGGTCTCGGTAGTCGACTCTATCGTTGGAAACGCAGTTATTTACATATGCGGACCGGTCTCTCTTTGCGAATATCAAAGACGGCCCAACTTCTCCGCACTACACTTACCGTGGAGTTCCGCAGGGTGGTGTCTTCAGCCCCACACTCTTCAGCCTTGTGCTCATTGGTGTCGTAGAATGCCTACTAAATACGCTGAAGTTGTCAAATCTATGGCGATGACATCTGCATCTGGGCATCTGGCGTGATACGTCCTCAAGTGCTTGCAAGGCTTCAAAAATCTGCGACGTGGATAACGATGTACATTAGCGAACAAGGGCTCAGGATTTCCCCAGGAAAATGTGCATTAGCCGCGTTTAGCCGGAAACCAAGGACTTCCTACGGCGTATCCATCGATGGACAAAATATCTCTTATGTTAGGACGAACATGTCTACGGGGGTAATCATCGACCATGACCTATGGTGGAGTCCGCATGTGGCCTGCGTAAAAAAAAGCGCCTGACGGCCATTTCTCACCTCCACTTTTCTTGGAGGAAATACCTAGGGTACTTCAGTACACGTGACTAAACAGGACGCTGTTTCTCGGGTATCTGAGGCACAGCATGGCAGTGCTGATCAATAACTTCAGAACTAACATGCGTACTCTTCAAAGTAATCAGGCCTAGGCGCTTAGAGTTTGTCTAGGGTTGCCACGATGTTCATCAACATTAGAAACCATTTCAATTGCGCATGACTCCCCAGCCAATATTTACATTGTTATGGAAGCGCTCAGCGCATACGTCAGGCAACTTGCTCACTCCCCTTTCGACTACCTATCCGATCACGTGCCTCTTTTTGCCTGACGATACTGCCTTATTGTGTACACGCTCCACCAGATTACACAGCTGTAGCAAGAGTTTTCTTTCCCCCTTGGAGCTTGGCTCAGTCACAAGTTCCACTGACAGTACCAGGAATTCGAATGAAGGCCCAACTCCCATCACCAGATCTCAAGCAACGTTCGCTGCTCTTGCTGCATGAAAATTACAATCATACCCACCTATATATATATATATATATATATATATATATATATATATATATATATATATATATATAAATTTACCAGCGACGTCTCCTGAGCTTGTTGGCTTCGTCTCTTTTTAATGCGAAGCATCCCACACCTCTGTGAGCCACTGTTTGCGCCTGTGGCCTCGTCTGGTATCGATTGAGCCATTTGCAATAAAAAATAGATTTGTCCAAGAATGGGATTCCAACCAAGGTGACACTGTGCGATATTCGGAAGCTCTAGCCATTTGGCCACAGATCTGTGCATGAAGTATAGCTGTCAATTCACCCTAATTTTTCGTGAACATTACAAATTTATAATCGTTCTCCGCTTTTACGAACGTTGCATGAAGATTTGCGTAAAATGCTGTGTGCGAACAAGTTTCGCTTGTCGGTCTCCAAAGCTCTTCTTTGAACTTCTTTTTATGGTGAAAAGGGGCAAGAGGTGTGCTTGCTTCGAATGAATTGTTACGTCTCAACAACACAAAGGTTTTAATTGCCGCAACAGAGTTGGTACAGACAAGTACTTGAAGCAGGTGAAATCTACAACAGCAATGTCCCTGAAAGACTAAGTGTGATAAAAAAAACAATCCCCTATTACGCTTATACAGCGCTTACATCAAGGCATATCTTGTTTCCTAACGAGTGTTGTCGTGTTTACGTATAGCCACAGAAAACATTTTAAAAAATGCAAAAGCATGTTGGTCAGAAGAACCTGCTGGTTCAGAGTGAAATCGATGTTTGTGTACGTTCATTCTCTAGCTGAGAGCAAGAACACTTTACTGCTGAAATGAAGTAAAAATAAATTGCAGCATCTGCATAAATCAGCAACTCCTAAAACAACAGGGATGAAATGATAACAACTTACCTAACTAAATAAGATCGCGAAATAACAAGGCATCAATGAGCTTCGCAAGCAATGATTAGCTGCCAAGCAGCACCTATTATTTTCAAAATGGAAGTACCACAAAAGCGCGCAGACGTATACGCACGCGTTGCTGCATGCTCCCCAAGAACAAGAAAAAAAAGTAGCGGAAATAAAAAGGGCGCGCTTATTTTTTGAGCATCAAACGAATTTTTCGCACGGGACGTATTTATCTGGTCGTTTCTTGCGTGCTCACCCCCTTTCCCGAAACGAGGCCCATTCAGAAGCAGCACAACGAACTGCCGACCTCTCACCGACATCGGCTGCGCGAACCTATTTCTCGCGTCTACTCGACAGTGACGCCTCCTTTCTTCTTATCTCTTCCTTTACTGAAGGCCCGAATTGGGTGGAGAAACTCTGCGGCGAAACACTCTACGACGCTGCGGCTAAAGCTGAGCAATTTTGGAGAGAACGCCGCGCTGGGCGTGAAGAGCTCCCTGAGAGCCCTCGAGCACCATCATCGTCCGTTAGTGGACGGGGAGCGATGCAGCAAAAACCCCGGCCGCTAGGGTGTCTAGGGGGTGGAGGGCTGGCTCAGTATAGGCGCCGCACAGCTGTTTATCCCTCGACTAGATCCGCGGCGAGCCTGTAGCCGTGCCGAGCCAAGATGAAACGGGAGACGCAGTCGCCTTTTCGACGCGATGAAGTGAAGGTTCTGCGACGTTGCGGGACAAACGACTTCGGCGAAATGGACGTCGCGGCTGCCCTACGACGGGCTTCCATTTCTCTCATAAAACGTAGAGCGGCGCCCTTTTAGAACCGCGCGGCATTTGTGCCTTGCGGGTGCACGTGAAAGAGAGATGGAGAGGGGAGAAGAAGTTCCGCACCTTTTAGCCCACCCCTTATAGCCTCCTCTTACGATGTTGCATTGTCCCGATGTTATATACAGCCTCCATGAGCGCTGTCGCAAGGTTTACGTCTTTTCTTCGAGTATTTCAACTTTCCAGGATCCGCGCGCCATAAGCGCGGGCTCTGTGATAGCCTTTGTTTTACTCCCTCCCATCTCTCCCTCCCCCATTTCTGGTCCTTTTGTTTTTATTCCCTAAAAGATACTTTTCACTTACTTTACCATAAGTTATACTGTCGATCTTTCGTGCGACGACGCACTTTTACGTCCGTCTCTCCTCAAACGAGGACGAACGGCGACGGAGAAGCCATTTGCTCCTTCGCTTTTTTTCGCTTTAAAGGAATTGAGTCGAAAAGTCTATCAGGTCGCTTCTCCACGGAGAGGAAACAAAAGCGGAATTGATAGCGCCATTACGCTCCTCGCGCTTGCACGAACTGCGAGTGACTCCTGCCGTCACTGTGAAACCGCCGAGCGCGATCAAGGCGCTTAGGCCTAGCCCCGCCCCGAGTTTATGACGGCTTTCTTTTCCACTCTTCGTTCGATGCCGCTAGCGCTGCTTCGTCCTCTGTATAGACCGTCCTCGATGGGGCCATTTTGAAGGCGCTGCAGACAGGGTTCTTGTCCATTGGCCAAGAAAAGCCGCCCGGGTTGTAAAATAAACGCTTGAGGCGATACCTCTCGTCTATTTTGTTCCTTTCTTTCAACGACCACGAAGCTTCTCCTTCGCAATACACGAAAACAAAGTGGCGTCATAGACACTTAAAGCATTCTAGCATCATGCACTGCGTATACAGAGAGCTCGCCAGCTCGATTTCGCGTGACAGGCAACGCATGCGTGAATAATTGTCGTCGTGCCATGCAGTGAAAACATCAAACATAGCTGTATGTCGGTACACCTGTGAATCAGCGCAAATATTTTGCATCTCCTTCCCTCGATAGAGGATCGCTGTGCAAGATACCATCATTTCTTCTACAAAAGATAGGCATCACAGGAGAGGCTCAACAAAGGTGATGTGCTTCCTTCCAGTAGCTATTGCCTGTGCAAACGAATGCAACTCCTCATCATGAGTGTTATTTTTTTTATATTTCGCGCTTGTATTGTGCTTGCCCTTATGGTATATTTTCTCTCTTCCCCTACCTTTTGTACTGCCCTTTCCCACCTCATCTATGCAGTGCAGCGTAGAAAACTGTGCATTCCCATATGGTTAACTTCCCTCCCTTTCCCTTCAATTTTTTTCTCTCTCCCTTGTGTTTTCATCTGCGGACACTAATTGACTCTCTTATGGTCGATGGTATCGCAAACTTCGGGAAATATGCTCATAACGCTCTGTAAGGACGCTTCATCGGCAGTGCCAAAACACGTGCTCCCCTGACTGCTGCTAATGAACGTATGGCACTATCGGATTTTTTTTTTATCTAGCGTTCGCGACGACGTTAGATGACGAAGTCATGCTGCCGCTCTAGCCGTCTTCTTTATCGATTTTTCAATAACATCCGAAGATGTTATGCATTCCTAAAGGAAACCACTGTGATAGCTGGCGATGGCTTCGCCTCAGCTGAGCGCAAAGACAAGGCAACCCACGATGTCGTGACAAATGGGTCTTTTCGTACACGCTGACTTCAGTCGGCTGGTTGTACTCTTATCACAAAATACCGCTGAGCAGAAACTGTTTACTCCGGGCGGAGTTAGAGCGCCTGACTTTCGGTTGCGAGTCAGCTGTTCATATAGCCAACTGCACCGCAGCAGGAGTGACGAAATAGTCGGAGTACTCGATGAAGCTAGACTGACTTGCACCGAGGTCAGCAGGGATTTAACTGTTCGCCCGACGTTTCTTAACGTGAAACAAGCAAAAACTAACGAAATACGTCCGACGCATTTCCATAAAAACGCTGCCCGTTCCGTCTAGTGCACCTGTGAAAAAAAAACTTTATGGTAAACATCGGACGTATATTTCGCCACAGCCCACCAGAAATGCCACAGTGACCCGGTATACATTAATAGATAATATTCTGTCCCTTGTCGATGGCGTGGTGGTGAAGTAGTCGGATTTCCGCAAACAGCTGTTCATTAGGTCCGTGATGGAACGGTGCCAGAACACACTTGAGAGCTGCCTCCGGGTCACGAAATAGGGACCACGCCTGTGATGATTCCTGAGCAATACACTCCAGAGCAGCACGGATCCAGAGATAGTTCAGCAGCCGTCAATGAGGCCATATGAGATGTCTTGAAGTGAATATTGATGCTTTTCGCGGGAACAGCCACTGCACCAGCTGAGATTTTAGAGAAAACGGAACTGTCCGTGTAAACGTGAATGCGTTCACTATGCTTTTCATCCAGGAATTAAGGTACGATCTGTTTGAGGGCGAAAGGGGACATTTACTCTTGATGCCTGGAATGCCGAGAAGGGCTTGAATGTGTGACTGGGCGCATGCATCACGGCGGTAGAGACGATCTTGCTGCAGATGTGAAATTCGGCGGTAAACGTTCCACAGTTGGTGAGGACAATATCGCTAAATGCTGAACGTGGTCTAGCTGCAGGCAGGGAGGCGAGTTGATGTGGTGGAAGCCAGACGAAGTGTCCGATGTGCATGCTTAAAGGGCCGACTCGGACGCACGTAGTAATGGGGTTGTCATGCGTGATGGCTAGTGTTGCTTCCGTAGATGCACACCTGCGAAGGCCCCCCAAGTGTATGTCCGAGAGCGCGCCATATTTCAAAAAAGTGGCCACATTGTCGTCAGAAGATCTTGAAACAAGAGGACTAAAGGTGGTCCTCCGCGAATTGCTCTGTGGTTGCTTTCCGCGCAATTTAATGAGGCCGTGCGTCGTCAGAAATAATGGACAGGCTTACGAAAAGACTTTCTAGAAGTGATAATAAATCATGACCTCTCATTGAAGCCCTCATGTCTCCTATCTGAAAAAAAAGTAGTTCATCACAATCACCCACGTCTTCAGATTTCTCGCGGGAATGTTATGGTGTGCATCTGTAAAAGTCATGCTCTAACTCCACAACGTACAGTTCTTGGGTCTCCTACGCTAGTGCTTGCCTGTACTTAACGGGACCTGTGGCACCAACTTCCGTGCCATCCACTCTTCGCAACCTCAAGCTATTCGGACATGCCCTGATAGATCAGGATTTCAATTTAGTGAAGCTGGTGCGAGTTGAAAATCCAGAATGAATATACGTTGCTGCGCGATTTTGGATAGACTCTAAACTATCGAATGGTCACCATGGTAAGGGTTCCAAGCTATCCATGTTTATTCCAAGTTGGAAAGGATCGGCGTTATGTAGGCTTATGTAGGTGGGCAGTTCTCTACTGAGGAGGGTGTGGCTCGATGTTCGTTGCAGTATAGATAACTAAGAACGCGGTTGATATCGCTAGTAATGTTGGACACGTGCGAGGAACAGGGCTATGACACAGACAGATGCCCAGATATTTATATAAGTTGACTTCCGATATTTGCGAGTGGGAGATGAAAAATGTAGTAGAGTAGGGTCGCCTGGCGATGCACAGAATTTGAAGCAGTTTTAGTGTCGTTCATGGACATCAGGCAACTTTTCGCGCACGTTCCTGACATCTTTTTTTTTTTTGTACATACTGCTGTCAGGTCTTGGGCAGGTCTCTGTCAGGCCTGTACGCTGAAAACTCCTTCGACGCAACCCCGTGCGCATGCCCGAAAAAAGAAGAGAAAGAGAGGCGCACGATTGGCTGCGCCAGTAGTGTCGTCGTTGCTCTCCGTCGCAGCCGAGCGCGCGCGCAGCAGTTTCTCTCCGGCACCAAAATGGGTAAGCCATGCGTCATACCTACTCCTGAGAAGCAGGCAGCTTTTGATCAGCAAAGGCGCGAGCAGAACCGCGACCGAGCTCGCCTACGCCATGCCGATGTTGCAGCCAGGACACAAGAACAGGCTCGTGCAGCCGAGCGCAAGCAGCAGCTGCGTACCGAGGTTCCGGCAGCCTAAGAAGCCGTCGTTTAATAAACCGTGAGGATTAACCCAGTGACAAACACCGGGGTGGCACGTTGCAGCTTCGTTGGCTAACCATATGTACGGAGTGCCTGGGTGGTGATTTTTTTGCAAATTAATTAAATTATGTGGTTTTACGTGACAAAACCGCGATCTGATTATGAGGCGCGTACGCCATAGTGGGGGACACCGGAATAAATCGGACCACCTGGGGTTCTATAACGTGCACCTAAATCTAAGTATACTCACTCCCATCGAAATGCGGCGGCCGCGGCCGGAATTTGATACCGCGACTTTGTGCTCAGCAACCCAACAGCATAGGCACTACTCAAGCACGGCGGGCATTACAGTGATGGCAACTAAGCAAAATAATGGGGTAGAAAAAACACGAAAGTTGTCAGAACAATGCCGTGTAGACCATCCTAGTGCTGCGCGTGACAACACTTAGCACTGCGCATTGGAAGAAAAATATAGTAAAAAAAAATAGCAACAACATGTTCGAAAGCATAGCTAGTTGACAAAGCAAAAAAAGAAAATTACATTTGATACATGGAATCACAGCAACGGACAACTATAGCACCTTAGCGCTGCGCGTGACAACGCTTCGTACTGCGTAAATAAAGAAAAAACATGCTCAGGAGCACAACTAGCGGACAAGATTGACAAAAAAATAACTTTTCTACATAACATCAAAACATTGCACAACGATAGTTAGCGCTGAGTTTGACAACACTTAGCAATGAGCATGAGAAAAAAGAAAGCAGAAGAAAATTGAAGGGGCACTTAGTTATCCCTAAGTGGATGAACCTCGTTGAAGAATGGACACAGTGGGAAAACCTCGTTGAAGAATGGACACAGTGGGAGAAAAGGATTCAAAGCCCATTCCCATTGTTTCAGGACCAACTAAGGGCAGTCCAGAGGGCCCATGATGTCGCTGAAAGGCTTGGCCTGACAGTGCCAACGTGGGAGCGACATCAAGCCTTGGCTTGAAATGTCGAGCCTCCAGACCTCATGACAATAAAAGCTTTCACACACACACACACACGGCCAATGAGGAAGGCAAACACACCAAAACGCATCCGTCCGCGCTTTGTCGTCTGTTACCGACGCCTTCACCAAAAGCGTCCACAGGCTTTGCAGCGTCCGCCGTTGCGCAACACTGAGCAATTATATTTGCGCAGTGTTGCAGTATACTACGCAGTATACTGCGCAAGAGCGGACATGCGAACTATATTTACCTCGCGCAAGCACCTGCGGTTCCATGTCTTGCAGCCCTAACTCTACTAAAGGTAGCTTATGAGACAGAGTACAGTTCATTCAAAGCAACATTTTTTTTTTTTTAAGAGTGAAACGCAGCCTGCGTCAGAGCCTCGAAACGGCTGGATGACCAGGCCGTCGGTGCGGATACGCATGCAGCCTAACACCGGCGTCGGTGATACATCACCGCAACAAATGGCCTTGCCTCTGTAACTATAAGCCAAGTTCACCTAAATGCTGCAGTAGGGCTTCATTTGATTTGCAGTGTATTCTTTCTCGACAGTTCCTTGCAGTTTGCTTAGCTGAAAACAAAGGCTAACGCCCTCTGAATATGTTTACCCGCGCAGCCTCGTCTGTTCAGAGTCCAGTTGGCGTTTGCTCGTCACCGCCATCGCGTACCGTACAAGAGCGGAATACTAAAGAATGATGCTTTGAGCAATTAGACTTTTAAAGCGTTCCGCATCGTAAACGCATCAAAAGCGGTGATGCTGTGGCGCCATCTGCTAAGTTGAAACCAAACAACCTTTATAACTCGGCATCGTCTGTATATAGACCTAACAGCATCAAAACAAAGAGCTGATCTCATTAACAACGACAAACCATACTTAATATCCTGCCCTCAGCATGTGATGATGATCAAATTCACCATTTATTTCTTGCAGTCGGGGCAGCGAGCAAACAGGCAAACAGAGGGCGTAACACAAATCAATAGCAACAATCAGATAGGTTTCACCATAGACGACAGTCAAGGCCAGAGGGCTGCAAAGTTATGGCTGGAAATTGAAATGATGAAGTGCCATTGACGTATTAAAGCACTGCGTCTCGAGCGTTCTTGTATGTCCATCCGTCATCAAAACGTGGTTCCTACTACCCTGCATCCCCTTCTCCCCTACATCCCCGCTCGTACACATCTAGCCACAAGAAAAGAAAAGAGCACAGAAACACGACAGGAGGCTGCCTCGCCGACATTTCTGTATTTTTTCAGGGTGTTTCTTTCTTTCTTCTCCTAAGCACTAGAAATGCCTCAGATATCCAAGTTCCGACTATAGCGCAGCTTTCTGCATCAAGTTATTCTCGTCAATACAACAACGTCGTTTACTTTAATTACATGCATGTGAAGATGTATTAACATTTCCCTTCATTTCTCGATATGTTCGCGGCGCCTCCGCGAGGAGATGATGGCGGCAAGAGTGTTTCACGGCGCTCAGCAAGCGATTGAAAATAAACAGAACGAATGGGATAAGTAGCCCAATATAATTATTATGCATGAAATGACGAATACGATAGCAGAGATTTCAAAATCTTGGTGCGTGCTAAAACTCAACCCGGAGACGAAACCACGCAACTTAAATGGGAAAGTAATGCACATTGCGACCGCGGCACACCAGCTGAGCTAAATTAGCTTTCCGAGCCATCCCAGTCCGAAAGCGCTCAGTTCGAAGAGGACAACGTCTTGCAAAATCAGCTGGCAGATACATTTACTCTTTTATTTTTCGCTTTGGCTCTGATATATCTCTCAGCCAAGCGCTCTCGAGCGGCGGATAGGCACGGCTTACAAAGAAAGCTATTACTATATGTGGCCATAGGCGAGAGATCAAAACACAGAGCGGTAGAGAGAAAACGAGAGTGAGTGAGAAAATACGTGATATAACGATAAGAGCCCATTACTTCGCTGCTAAAGACGTCACATTCTTCGTGAAATCAAAACCATTACTGGGACGATGTGCATCGCCGCGATCTTGGTAATGAAAAAAAAAGTTATATGTATAGTAAAATTGCCGTACAGGAAGGGTATAGAAGGCCTTTCTCATTTTCACGCGCTTCTCTCCTATCTCCACGTCTAACGAAGAGAAATGAAGTGAGAAAATTATTTTCCATTCATTAAAGCCGAGCGGGAGCCTCTCTCGTCTCGGACTCACGGGCACATTTGATGAATCAAGGTTTCAAACGGTTCTGTCAGAAATCTCTCCCCTGCCCTTCTCCTCCCTCGTCTCGCGCACTGCGGAAGGGGAGGGGGGCGCCTCTGCGCTCATCCCCTCAGTCGTTCAAAGCTCACCCGCCCTCAACGAGAGTGCGTTTTGCCACCCTCCAAGGCAAGCCCGCCTTTGCAGTCACGAAGACCGATCCTCGCGCCAGCAACGGGCGCGGACGACGACGGAGAAATAAAAAGAGAAGAAACCACAGGAGACACAAAGCGAGGGGCGACGAACAAAATCGCGAGCCCCGCAGTCGACGCCGTGCGGCAGTGCCGCTCGCGCAACGAGAACGTACGCTGCGCGACCGAGCGCGGGGCCCGAGCCAACTTAAGAGCCAACCGACATTACCACCCCTCCACAAACAGCGCCGCAAGCATGCCGCAAGTAAGCCCTCTCTCGTGCGCTCAATCCCCCCCAGCATTCGAAAAAGAAGGAAAAGAACTGGCGCGCAGGAGCAGAAAGAAAAGAGAGAGAATTGGATCTAGGGAGGCGAAAACAAAGAAAAACTTGGATTGGCCGCGCAGGGTCACGTGGCGAGGAGACGGCTCGCTTCGATTGGCTCTCTCGGGAGAGCGTCGCCCGCGCGTCGTCTGCGGTGCGACGGCGACTGCGGCGGGGCGGGGGACGGCTTGATGAGCTCGCGAGTTTTCTTCCCGCCACCCCGAATACCCCCCGCAAACTCCGCCTCATTCTATCTTACCTTTATTTCTGCCGCATCCGCTATGTTCTTTCGTTTTTCTTCCAGCTAAACTTGATTCTTTTTTTCGTTCTTTATTCCGAAGGATGGAAGAAAAGGCCTCTAGAAAAATTAACAGTATAGCGCGTCCCAGGGTAACATAAAAATGGATTAGATAACTTTTGAGCGCTGACGTTAGCAGGCAGTTAAAAGACATCGCCAAGAAATAAGAAAGAGATCGTATTGAAAATGTTGGCTTTGAAATCTTAGCATTAGAAGATTGGTTGTGGCACAGGAGATCGGCCGTCTCCAGCAACCACGAAAGTAATGAACTGCACCGTGAGGGCAGTTTCAAATAACTTGCAACACCGCGGGATGACGCTGTAATAACGTTGGCTGGCTGCCTTGTTCATGGATCATCTTGTCATTAAATAGCTCTCCTTGTGATCTGAAATGTGGAAATGATCCAGTGGTAAACGTATACGGAGACAGGCATTTACGAGATAAAAGTGGCAGATTTCCCATGAGAGCGCATGCTTTTCCACGCGCTTGGTTGCCTGCACTTCAGAAAGCACAGAACACCTGTCTTTTCGGGCTGAGTGTAAGTCGAAGCAGCATTCGTGTACAAAGGAAAGGGATGAACATCCACAATCTTTTATGTTTTGATGTCGTCCAGGTTGCCATATATATAGGGTCCAGCATTCTCGGTCGGAGAAAACCGGAAACCACTGAAAATAGCACCTCGAAAGTTATTCCCAGAAATTCAGTTTTAACCATAAAAAGAAGACAAAGAAGGAGCAGGTTCGACTGAAATAGGGCGCGAGAGTACAGAAAGATATCGACAGTTATATTGACAAATTATGCTAATTAATTTGAAGCTTCGTACTACGGAAGCGCCACACATTTAAGCATATATGTGGTTGGAATTTTTTTAAAGGCTAAAGCATCGAAGTTAAAATTTGCTTTTTTTATTCATTAGGCGTTTGCGATAAGAACTTTGTGAAATTAAACGTTTTTCTCCAAGGGCGACAAGTGTGAAACCTTGTAAAATTGTTAACGATTATTATTATTACGCTTCTCTAAAAGATTATGAGGTGAACAACTATACATCACTGTAGTGTACTCATCGACTGCTTCGCAATCGCCGCTGTGTTACGAGCGTGTGAACTTAATTTTATGCTCGATGCGCACCGTTGCTCCTCGTGCGTATATGACGACGGCACCACTTTCCTTGAATTGTTTGATGAAATAGTCATTCTCAACTAATTAAAAAGCAATAAACGATCAAAGCACATCGTGATGTTTAGATAATATTAAAAAAAGAAAAAAAATCACCGACGATTACAATACTCCCTAATACGAAATTAGAGCGCAGCTCTATACGTGTTTTCATTTCTCAATATATTGGCTACCGCCGACAATCTGTCCCGTGCGGCGCGTTGCAAATGGAGCGAAATGTGGCGCGACTGCCTGGCTAATCGGGAGATCGCGAGAGGCAGCGCATGGATGACGCGTGGGCGCGATCACAGCAGCCGACGCAGACAGAATTTCGTTCATGCAGCCCTTTGTTTCCAGGTATGGTATCGGTGGCGTCGTCGGTGAACAACGACGCGCGTTACTCTGGCGCCATCTCATAGCCATCGTCGCCGCCGAGCCCGTCTCGCGCGACATTACGCTTGTCTTAAGCTTTCGCGATACCCTCCTCCTCCGCATTCCTCATCACGCTCTCTTCGCTATCGCCGTCTTTCACCGCCTGCGGCGACCGCCGTTCGCTCTTTCATCTTTCGCTGTGCTCGTTCGCTCGGTTACGCCGAGCGCCGACGCTCGCCGCAGGAACGGGCGCCTTAGAGCTGCGCTCTAAAACAGTTAAGCCGTTATGTGTAGTCAACTTAAAACATTGTCAAAGCTCTAGTGAACAAAATACACGTAGTCATGAAAAAAATGGCAAGCCTTCATGTTAAAGGCGCACTCACAAAAAACCATGCTTGTGCAAAAATGAATAAATGCGCGCGAAACTTCAATTTCAAAAGAAAGAATTGATAGCGATGCACCCACACGTACAAGGTATAACAAAACCATAGCCGCGATAACATAACGGTTCCCCTTTTCACACATTGTCAGTGATGCGAGTGGCGGTCAGCGTACATTACCATTAGGATTAGATAATCGTGGGTGAGCCGTGGATGGTAAGAAAGTAACCGAACGAAACAATCAGCTTCACTGTACCTACCCATGTAAAAGCCCAGAATTGTTTTACTTTTCGTTGTCTACTGGACTCTCCCTTTACGTTATCCTGATCAGTTTACGTTGTTACTTTATAGATTATGCCTGGCGATGGTATTTCCGAAGACCACCCGGTTCTCTTCGAAGACTGATCCCTGTAGAGCGCAGACGGACACCTAAGGGGCTTAGGTGTGCATTTCTAAAAGTCAAAGAAAACAGATTATTTGCGGCTCTGCGTGCAAACAAGAAACATTCTCGTACTCCATCAGATGAGTGTGTGTAGTGCCAGAATAACTGGGCTGACGGCAAGGCTGAAGTTCGCCCGGCTCACAGAGAGAGCAGGCCGGGAACATGATTGGGCGGTCAACATCTTACAAGACCCCTCAGCTGTCGCCAACACACCCATGCACATGACCGGGCCAGCTTCCGGAATTAATTTATGACCACTCAAGCGCCACAAAAGAACGTACTCCATTGAAGTTGTCGTATATGTATATAAGACAACTCTCGTAAATAATGCCAAGGATTGTACAAGTAGAAGCAGTTACTCCGAGGAATTTACAGCGCCCTCGTTTTGTTCGGGGAATGCAGAAGCACTTGCTCCAAGTAAAACCCCTGCATCACATAAAAGTAGCACCAACTGCCGGCAACGCCTAGTGGTTTGTGTCATAGACCAGAGTTTCACTACAATAATTAATAGAGGGAACTTTTTGCTATAGTGTTTGTGGGAGTTGCAAGCATTGCTCTTCAACCAGCGTGGGGATAAAGGTTATAGTACATATATTTGCCTAAACTGCGTCCTTCTGGCTTTAAACGGCTTCGTGACTTTGCAGACTGATGCGTTTTCAACAAAGTACTGTGTTATAAATAAATATAAAACAATAAAGCAAGCCAATAAAGGCACTTAAAGCGTAGTAAACAAAGCCACAAGAGCGTATGAAGCCACAAGCACGAAGATCAGATGAATCACTTGCTAACCATATCCCACGGTAGCTGACCGATCGGAGCGCCATTGTTTCCTTTAGTAATTTTGCAGGAAACTTATAAGGCTTGAAGGAAGAAAAAATATATATACATACGGGAGATCTACGAGCCTGGTTACATTAAGCGGCTGTGTGGCATTACGCAGTCACTCCGGGAGTTCGGCGACCCTTTTAACGCCGCTTGCTTCTTTCCCTTTCCCTTTGTGTGAACAAACGGAGAAGAACGGAGAAACTGCGAAAGCAGTTATCGTCATTTTCATTTCATGTCATATCAAACGGCACGTCCTGGCGCAAACGTACGCGCCTGTTGAGAACGGGAAAACGATGCATGCGAGGCATGTGTCGTCTACCAGCTGCTCGAGGTAAAAACCAGTGGGCGCGCTGAAGTTACCTTCCATAACCTCGTTATCGTGAATACAGGGTGGTGTGAAGGGCAAATCACGTGGGAAGTGGGAAACCGGCAATCGACCATCGATTACTGTCTGATGACAGAAGGAATGCATGGTAAGTTGAGAGAAATGGTCATTGACGACGAACGGTATGGCAGCATTAGGAGTGACCATAAACGCATCATTTTGAAAATAGGATATGTAGTTGGGAAAGAGAGCAACGAGTGCAAAATGGCCAGTCCAAATTTGAACGCTGAACAAATAACAAATATAGTCACAAGAGTTGAGGAAGAACTTTTCAAATGGCCAAGTAATGAGCGGGAATATAGTGAGCTTCTATGTGTAATAACGATATAAATACAGAAAGGGAAACAACATGTTCGTTGGAAAGTAAGAAAGAGAGTAGAAAGCAGGCAGTTATATGTGGCCTTTTTATACATTACAGGAGCTGTATGACAACGTAGACCGCAACATATTGTGAGATATTATGGAAGGGGAAGGCTTAGGCGACGACTGTCTACAGCTTTTGAGAGTGATATACCTAGAAAATACCGTTTGCGTTGAATGGAAAGGGATAAGGAGCGATAGAAAGCGCATATCAGCAAGGGACTGAGGCAGGGGTGCCCTTTATGCCCACTGCCGTTTATGATGTACATGGTGAGGATGGAGAGTGCGCTAGAAGAAAGTAATATCGGATTTAATCTATCATACAAACAGGCAGGTACAGTAGTAGAGCAGCAGCTTCCAGGTTTATTTTATGCGGACGACATTGTGTTGCTAGCTAACAAGCAAAGTGATTTGCAACGTCTGGCTAATATCTGTGGACAGGAAGGCAAGAATTTAGGTTTGAAATTTAGCGTTAGAAAATCAGGCGTTATGATGTTCAATGAAAACAGTGAACAGACAGTGAGAATACAGGGCCAGAAAATACCTCGGGTAAAATAATATGAATATCTTGGTACATGGATAAACGAAGGCAATAAATATAAGGAAACACAGGAAAAAAATAACAGTAAAGGGAAAGAGAAATGCAGCCATAATGAAGAACATAGCGCTATGGGGCTGCAATAGGTACGAGGTGCTCCCGATCATCTGGAAGGTGTAATGATTCCAGGACTTACTTTTGGAAATGTTGTTGTTTGTTTGAAACCAGGGGTACAATCAGGACTCGATGGCAACCAGAGGTCAGTGTGACGCCTCGCATTAGGCGCTCACGGGAAGACTATAAATGAAGGTGTGCAGGGTGATATGGGCTGGACAAGTTTTGAAGTGAGGGAAGCTCATAGCAAATTTCATTATGAAGAATGACTGAGGGATATAGTAGAAAGTAAATGGGCTGGGAGAGTGTTGAGGTATTTGTACAGAAAAAATCATTGACTCACAGTGGAGGAAAAGAACTAGAAGCTTACCAGAAAGTATGCGGCCTGTAGGGTGAGCAGCACAGCAACAAAGATCGTCAAGCGGAAAGTCAGAGAGGCTGAAATAATCTCATGGGTGGGGGCAATGGGAAAGAAACCTGCCATTAGTAACTACTGTGAAAGAAACCTGCCATTAGTAACTACTTACGAGGAAAAAACGACATCAGAAAAGAAACAATTTATGATAACTCAAAGGGAAGCTCATTACTTTTCGAAGCGAGATCAGAATGCCTTATAACACGCACCTATAAAGCGAGATATAAGAAGGAAGAAGAAGCATGAGCTTGCTGCGGTAAAGCTATGAAAACGATGTAGCATGTTTTATTAGAATGTGAAGATATCTGCCCAGCGGTCGATTTAGGCACCACTGGACTCCTTGAAGCCCTTGGGTTTAGCGAGAGCAGGGGAAAAGTAAACATGTCCGCAATAGGGATTAGTAAGACGCGATTCAAAGACTCGTGGAAGAAAAGTAGGAAAACGACAAAAAAAAAAAAACGGAGACGTACAAAAACAAAATTCACAATAGGGGGTCAGAAAATTTGGTTATGGGAATTCATCGTGCTTTTTTTTCCCATTCTTTCTTTTTTTACCTAGGTAGGACATTAGGCAGTATAATAGCACGGCCCGTGGATAAAAAACGCGGCCGTGATAATGGCAAGAGCTTGGTGGCGCAACCCACCGCCCCGTTCCAAAGGGGGCGCTCATAACATCCATCCATCCATTCATCCATCCATCCATCCATCCATCCATCCATCCATCCATCCATCCGACCGTCCGTCCATCCATCCATCCATCCATCCATCCATCCATCCATCCGTCCGTCCGTCCGTCCGTCCGTCCATCCCCATCCATCCATCCATCCATCCATCCATCCATCCATTTATCCATCCATCCATCCATCCATACAAGTTAACTTCCAGTTACTCTCTCGAGTGACGCCGAAGGGAACAGACGTGTCAATTGGAAACGCTTTCTCAGAGTAGCAGGAGCAGCGCGCCAAAGAGATTTTTTGTTTGATTTTTCGCTTACTTGGTTGCTAGAAGTGTTAGGTTAAACGAGCTCTCTCTCTCTCTCTCTCTCTCTCTCTCTCTCTCTATATATATATATATATATATATATATATATATATATATATATATATATATATATATATGATCAATTTTCATGCTTTTCACTTGCTTTGGGCTTTCTGGTAGGTAACGAAGGGCTGTATTTCTTTTTCTACAAGTAGGGTTACTTTTGTACGACGCCTTGATAGTATCAGGTAATGGTCGGTACTAGGAGTAACTGAAGAGTGCGTTTCTGAGTGCGAGCGTTCCTATACACATTAGAAGACGCGCTGTTTGAGTCCGTACGCGATGCAAACAGGTCATTTTTTTGCCTGCAATATATGTCTGCTAGAGTCAGGTCTAGACTGTCTCGAGAAGGGAAAGACAAGCTAGCTGAGCAGTTTGGGAAACTAGAAAAGGAACTCAAGAATGAGCAGAAGCAGATGAAGGTGGTAGAAGCAAGCCAAAGCAGAAATGAAGATGTGCCTCCGTTCTGCAAAGCAATGGTGAATGCTTCAATGCGAATAACGTGAACGAGGCTGGCTCCGAAGCAAGAACAGGTAAGTAAACAGGAACCACCACGTTGGAAAGCAGTGGCGGACCCGTCAGTGATGGTCACGGAGGGGCTACCATTGACGTGCCGGCCGCGCAAGGAGACAACAAAGCGAAACGTGACAAGACAGGAGGGGAAGCCATCGCGGCCTCAGATGCAGGTTTCGGCGGCGAGGAAAAGGCGTGGAGTTGTCTTTGTTGGCGATTGAAACATGCGTAAAGAGGAACCAGTGATAATAGAGAGGGTTGGTGTAGGCGACCCAGTGCAGATTAGCGCGCTTCCTGGTAAACCGATTAGGGAAATGATAGTGAAAGCCAAGGAACACATCTGGAGACAATGGAGGAGAGGCACCTAGTGACGATAATGGGCGGAGTGATTGACGTACTACAAGGATGGGTGACAGAGATCGCGGATCAAATAGACAAAGGGGTTAGTGATCTTCCGAATGTTTCAAAGGAAGTGCAAATCGTAGTCTGCATGGTGCCAGAGGTTGAAAAGCAAGGGTGTGCAATTGAAAAGGTAGTGCCTGCAGTAAACAGGGAAATTTCGATGCTAGCTAAGGCGATGAACTTTACGCTCATTGACATCAACCGAGAAGTGCATCGAGCAGACCCCGAAGGCACTTTCGCGCAGGACGGCATACACTTTAGCGACATTGTAGCAACATCGGTTGGACGTCAAAGGAAGATCAAGCATTGGATGTAACGACACACCAGCAAGGAGAAGAATTAGGTCACAAAGAGTTAAGACACACACATGATAAGTAGTGGGGGCGAGCTCCACCACTGGAAGAACTAGCACCACCGTCGGCGTGACATGGCATGAGGGATCACGTGGACACAGCGGCCACGTCGGTGGCTTCGGAAGCGCCGAAGCGAGCTGAAAACGACAGTTTAATGTCCCACCTGCGCTGTGGTTTTGATTAAGTGGTGAGGCTTTCCCGCCTTGGGTATCTGCTTGACAACATTTGAAAGCACTATAATAGGTAGTGGCTGCTTTTGGAAGCGTGCAGCATGGTAGGCTACTGTGCGGTACCGCAGTGCCGGACGTACGCAACGGAGCCCGGTGTCAGCCTTATTCACACGTAGCCGCAGGGCAAGGAGCTGCGTGAAGCTTGGCAGCCATCGGCTACAACTCGGGTATTGTTAGGAATGGCCTGCCGAGGTGGCATCGTGCAAGTTATTTCAGCCCGCTGCACGTGTTTCCATCCACCCGCGATGGGGGCGCCCTTCAAAGAACCAGCGAGGACAGCGCTAACCAACCGTGAATTTTCTTTGGAGAACTTGACTACGGCGGCGTTAATCCACCATGCGCCTCGTTCGGAGAACAGGAAAAAGGCAGCTCTGGTATTTAGAGGCGCCGGCTGGGGTCGGGCGTGACCATCTGGCTACGGGGACGCAGGACAATGGACACCACGACGACTGCGCTGCAAAGGTCGTCTGCCCTCGGAAGGGGCACTGAAACCTGTGTATGCAAACCGTCCCGCAGAGAGGCGGCTTGTTTACGACGTCATGGAACGTTTTGCCTCACCTAGGGATCTAGGGAACACGAAGTGTTTAACAACGTCGGTGTGCTCGTCGTGCTCTGTGCTCGTCAATGTACTCGTGAGCTGTGTGCTCGTTTGCTGTATGCTTCGTCTTGCGGGCTCCATTTGGGAGTCACGCTAGACTGTGTAAATGTATCCCATGTTCAAATGTAAATAATGTAAATAAATCCTGCTCGCCTAGTCCTGCCGCCCGAAGTTCCTCCTATCGTCCTACGAGCCCGACTTCAAATCTTACAGTATGCAGCAAGCACAGACGCGAGGAACATTTCTGCTACGGCACCGGGGCTGCGCGATGTTCGGTGAGTAGCAGAAAACGCGCACTGAGACGTTCGCCCGCGCCCGCTGCCCGGCTAATGTCATGACGGTTTGGTCTATGAACTTGTTGATGCTAGATACAGGCAAGTTCACTGAAACGGAAATGGAGCGGTAAGGCAAACATTAAAAAGAGGCACGGCATATGGTCATATTTGTGCTATGAATTAATGCACTGGATTACGAAAAACGAGCAGGGGGAAATCGCACGCTGAAAAGACCGATGAACATACAGTGCGACGCAACTTGAGAAATAATATTGAAATGTCCAAGAATTTAGAAGACAAAAAAGGATTGAATCGTCGCGACGGCACATCACAGTCGCCGCAGCTAGGCGTCGAAGTCTCTATAACGGAATTATTTTTGAACAGTTCTGATAGCGTCCACACAACAATGGTTGCTGTGTGCTGTCAAATGCTCATATGCTGCGGCCTATGAGCTGCGGCCAAAGTTGTATATGCTGCGGCTCACGGCATGGTGCGAAAACGCGCTCACAGCTAAAGCAGACCATTGTGCGCGAACAGGCATGCAGATGCGCAGTCGGTCGCTGCGAACCCGCGCGATCGCTGGATTGAGGCTCCATTCTGTTATGCCCCATTTGGTTCTACAGACAGCCCACTATAAGAACATATTTCACATAGTTTACTCTCAGCGTTTGTGTGTCTTTCACGCAAGAAGCCGTTCGGGAGACTCCACCGCGGCGACCGCGCGCAGTGGCGTTCACTGCACGTATTCGGTAAAGAGATAGCGTATGTAAACGATTCTGTCCTTTCAGTTTGCCCAAGATCGTTATATCGACAGTCAAAAACTTTCCTCGTTTTGAGAGTACCTACATAAATGTCTACGAGGGCTGCCGCGTGGTGTTTTTATTGAGCACCGTAGCGAAACCTATGAGGAGCGCGCGCGTGATCCCTCATACTACGCAAGGGAAGCGCTTCCGACAGATGGCGACTTCGTAACTCCTCGCCACCAATAGAGACAGTAAAATTTTTACGCAAACAAGCGGGGTGGTTGCAACCAGGAAATATGGCTGGAAATTGAAACGCAGCTGAATGACAAAGCTATTAGCGTGTACCCTTAACCTAAACACATCTACGAGATTTGGAGCAGCCGCCTATTATTGACAATTTTGTTTTCAAGGGGTGCAACAGAGTGACTAGGTAGAGATAGAGAGAGAGAGAGAAATATGTATAGAAAGGCAGGGAGGTTAACCAGATGTAGTTCCGGTTGGCTACCTTGCACGGAGGAAGGGCTAAGGGGATAAAAAGAGAAAGAGAGTGGCAGGGGGAGATATAAAGAAAGAAACACGCTATAGAGTGGTAGGGGGCGGCGTTCGTAACGTCTATCATGAAGCCCCGTAGAACGCAAGAACCTTAATAGCACGAGTAAGGCCTTCAGCGCGGATGTTCTCTGGGAGCACTGACCTAAAGCTTTTAGTTCTGATGGCGGACGATTTTCCAGCTGGTCCAGTACTTTGCACATCACTTGTCTCTGAGCACTATATCGCGGGTCGACACAGATAATATGTGCGAGCGTCTCATCGCTATTGCATGTGTCTCACGTGGGGCTGTTGGCTATTTCAATAAAGAAAGCATATGAGTTCGTAAATGCAACGCCTACCCACGTATGGTACAGCATGGCTTGTTCACGTCGTGGTAACCCAGGTGGTAGGTGCATCTGTATGTCCAGAGACAACGAACGAAAACGACACATGGTGAAAACGTTCGAGTCCCAATGGGGCAAAGTACATTCACGCGACATCAATCGAAGACCCAGCCGCAGTGTCTGCTCGCGAAAGCGGAATCAAGACACGTTGACCACCTTCATGTGCAGATCAGGCGACTTCGTCAGCGTGGTCATTCCCGACGATGTTGCAATGTCCTGGAAGCCATTTAAAGATTATGTTGTGTCCCTTTTCATGGCTGCGATGATATATGCGTCGAATTTCCGAAGCCATTTGTTCATTAGGTCCGTGTCGCATTGGGCTTCGTATGCACTGAAAGGCTGACTGCCTTGGAGTCACTAAAGACTGTCCATTCTTGTAGGGGTTCCTGATTAATGAAATCAAGTGCAGCAAGGAGTACCCAAAGTTCTGCACCAGTCGATATGGTCAAACATGAATGTTTAATTAAATTTCTTCAAATTTTGCTAGGAAGATGACTGCAGCAGCGGAGCGGTTGAGTTTTACCGAACCATCTGTGTAGACATGTTGCAGGAATTTGTGCACGCTGTGAATGTGCTCCAAAGTTGTTTGTTTCAAAGCTTGCAATGGCGCTCCAGCTTTTTTTGGGATGTTTGGAATTGTCAATTGCACTTGCGGCCGGTGCAGACACCACAATATGTCTGTTAATCGTGTAGCAGGAGTAAATTGTGATGGCAAAGGACTGATGTCTTACAATACTTTTGGCAAAGTTCAATGTGGCCTCTTTGCTGGCAAGCAAGCGAGATGGTGTGAGGGAATCCGAGTCAAGTGTCGGATGCGTGCTCTCAGGACATCTGTATCAATGTAGACTGCCAAAGGAGCGTCTCTGGCAATGGTAACTGTCGTAATTGATGACGTAGTTTTTGGGAAACCGAGACCCGTTCTGAGTGCTTGTGCTTGTACACTTTGGAGGGTGCTGATATTTGTAGTGCAAGTATTTCCTAGTACAGGTAAGCTGTACCGCAGGAAGCCCAAAACAGTGCTTTATATAGTTGCAACATTGATGGTACTGTTGCGCCCCTGGACTTCCCGCCGAGAAACGCAAGGAGGTCCACAATGGAGGCCAAACGCTTTGTCATGTACGAATCGTGAGGGCTCCAAGAGAAGTCTGTGTCAATGATGACGCCAAGAAATCGGTGTGTTCGTCTGTATCGTTCAATTTGGTCATTAATCCGCAAAGCGTACGGGGCCATCGCTTTGCGAGTAAAAGTTACGAGTGCACATTTCTCAGGTGAAAGCTCCAGGCCTTGCCTTCTTCGGTATGCTGACACGGCCGTCGAAGCCTTCTGAAGTCGTGCGCAGACTTGTAAACGTGGCACTCCTGAAGCCCATATACAAATGTCGCCTGCATATACGGAGAGCTGAACGGTTTACGGTAACGAATCAGCGAGGCAAACGAGCACCAGGTTGAACAGGGTAGGGCTGAGTACTATGCCTTGCGGTACAACACTACTGGTATAGCTAGAATGCGTTGGTCCGCCTTCTGTCAAAATGAAAAAAAAAATCTTCCATTCAAATAGCTCCTTATCCAGTGAAAGGCGTGTCCACCAATCCCTACAACTTCTAAGGCGTCCAGAATCACATGATGGTCTACATTGTCGTACGCACCTTTAACATCAAGGAATAAGGCCGCCGTGATTAGTTTCAGATGTTTCTGATTCTGTACATATGTCGCAAGGTAAATAACGCTATCTATTGACGAGCGTCCGCGTCGAAAGTCAGCCATTACCTCTGGATACACGTTGTAAAATTCCAAATACCTTTCTAACCATGCAAAAATCATTCTCTCCATTACTTTGCCGACATAGCTGTCCAGTACTATTGGACGGTAAGATGACAATTCCAATGGAGATTTGCCAGGCTTTAAGAGTGGAACAAGACAACTGGATTTACGCGTGGTAAGGACCAGGCCGTCACGCCATGATGCGTTGTATAGGCCAAGAAGTGCATCGCTGGCCTCTTGGCCAAGGTTTGCAAGCGCGGAGTATGTGATGCATCGGGTACTGGTGACGAAGATCACCTGCACCCAGAAGTGCGGCCTCTAGTTCTATGATGGAGAAAGGAGCGTCCATACGAGGATCTCGGGAGCAAGGGGGAACAATAGGAATAGGTGCACAAGGTGAATAGGTAACCGCTAGACCCGCGATCCTTGCGCAGTAATCGTCGGCTACGTCGACTTCTCGGCGTCCTTGAAGGAGGGCTAGAGATTTAAGTGGACGCCGCTGTTGAGGAGCTGTTCGAAATGCGCGGACTCTTCTCCAGACAACCGACAAAGGTTTACGCGGATCGAGGGACTCACAAAAGGATTTCCAGCGTTGATTTTGTAGTAGTACCTGGGCCGTCCAGCAGGTCTCGGCGGCTCTTGAAAGACAAAGGCCGAGCGAAACCGACGGAACGTTGCCCCTCAGGGCGACCGAACGCGGGAGTAACACGCGCTGGAGTTCAGTAGAGACCACCCGCTGAAAAGACGTCAGGGCCCGCGTCACGGCGCCATTTAGTCATGGTGTCGTTCTGCAGGCGACTACATGAAGTTGACTCTCTCTCTCTCTCTCTTTGAGTGCGTCTGGCCTCTCTAAGGTCGTAAACTGATTTAGTCCGTCTGTACCGTCGCTCCGCTCGCCGGCGGATTGAATGGAGGCTCTGTATTTCTGCATAATAACCTGGGTATCTTTCCAATGGCCGAAATTAACGCATAGCATCCTGCACAGCCTTGGCGATCTGACTTTCTAGTGTGAACGGAAAGCCTTCGTGGCATGTGTCTTCCATAAGTGATTTAAACACGGGCCAATCTTGTGTTCGTTTAAAATTTCATGGAACGGATTTGGTTAGGCCTTTTATCTTCAGGTAAGTAGGAACGTGGTCGCTTCCCTGGGTTTCTATATCTGCGAACCAATGGACGCAACGAGTGAGGCATCGCGAAATAAAAGCTAAGTCTAAGCAACTGCTGCACGTCCGGCCGCGCAGAAACGTGGATCGACTGCCATCGTTTAGAAATGTTCATGGCCGCAGGCAAAGGAAATGAGGTTTATTCCTTTGTAACTTCCCTTGATGCTTCCCAAAAGTGAATGATGTGCGTTAAAGTACCCAACAACAATCCATGGACCAGGAGTCGCAGCTCTAATGTCCCTCCTCAGTCTGTGTCTGTCTAAACGACTTGATGGAGAAAGGTAAGCGCCTAGTAGAAAAAAACGCAAGTCTGCGTTTTCTCACGGTCAAACAGACATGCTGATTACTGTCATGTGGCCGCATTGGAGGAACAAAGTAAGTCAGTTGACACCGTATGTATATGATCAACTTACTAATGTCATCTCAAGTTGATGACACACAAGGTTCAGAACCTGAGACCCGGACGGGTTTCTGTAGATTCGGTTCACAAACGACAATAATGGGGAATCGATTGGTGAAAACGTAATGGCGAAAATCTACGCGGGAATTCAGGCCATGGGCATTCCATTGCATAATAGATGCTTCCTTGACTTGTCTGAAGAACGGATGACGCGGTAGAGTCATTGCGCTTGCTACTCGAGGCTCGCAAGAACCGGATCCAGACCGTCCAGCACTTGCAGTGCACCCCGAGCAGATGGCGTCTGCATGTCGTTTATAAACACGCGAATGATTTTCATTAGAGACTTGATAATAGCGATTACTTGCTTGTCTTGACCTCGCACGTGATCTGTGCCGTCAGTGGTGCGTCGGTAGTCCACCGTCGATCTTTATTCTGCTGAAGGACTTGATGTCGCAAGTGCAGGCCAGGCGTTTGCAGTAGAGGTATTTACTGCGTCACCAGATACCGTGTTGTTAGTGTGGGTGAACGACTTGGGAGCACCAGCTGCAGGAAGTAGCGTCTTTCTTACGACGGTGTCAGTATTTCTAGTAGACGAAGGTCCCCTGCGGCGGGCACGACGCCGTCGCACTTTGGCGGCGGCCTCTCTGTGCGTCAAGTTGTCTCTCACCATCTGTTTTAGGACTTTCCGCTCTGTCTTGTGTCTCGGGCAGTCTTTCGACGATGCTTCATGGGGACCAGTGCAATTGGCACTGGTCCACATGTCACTGGCACTGGCCAAATCAGTCGCACGGCAAGCATCAGCCCTGTGCTGCTCAGTGCATTTTGGGCACAATGTCAAATTTTTGCATTATTTTTTTACTGTTAACGCTTACTATATACTATTGACAACCAACTATGTATTTTAAAACAATAATAAACTGAAACTGAAACTGAAATTACGGCACTGAAGTGGTCTTGGAACGAACAGTCGCACTGGATGACGAAAAAAATGCAACTTCCACGTGTGATGGCAAGCTTCCTCCCTTGAAGGTTATCTTCACACAACGTGAATCTCCTAGTCGACGGATTTCAATAATAGTTACATCTGATGTGGCGTGTTTAGCCAAAATAGGCAGATCATTGTCGTTGATTGACTCATCGACGTCATAAATCACACCTGATGAAGTATCGCTGTCCTGTGGTATTATGGTGCGAACGCTTATCTTGCTCAGCATTTTGACTGTACTCAAGATATCCAGCGTACTCTGTTCTTGACATCGACCGCAAGAATGTTCTTACGGGTGTTAATTCTCACATCCGTAATCTCATTCGGAACAATAACCTCCAGTGTGACAGATATGGCTTGGCTCAGTGATATGGTGTTGGTCAGATATGCTAAGTGGCCATGATGTTGGGCTGCTGAGCACGAAGTCGCGGGATCGAATCCCGGCCACGGCGGCCGCATCACGATGGGGGCGAAATGCGAAAACACCCGTGTGCGTAGATTTAGGTGCACGTTAAAGAACCCCAGGTGGTCGAAATTTCCGGAGTCCTCCACTACGATGTGCCTGATAATCAGAAAGTGGTTTTGGCACGTAAAACCCAATAATTTAATTTTTTTGCCTGTTTAGCCGATTCAGGTCGTCGGTCGGGGTCTCGGGCAAGAAGAGGATGGTATGAGCAGTGTCATTGTTCTTTGCCATCGCCGTCGTCCTTGTTGAAGACGAGGAAGCAGTGACAATTTTCCTCTTTCCTCTTTGCCTTCCAACTGTCAAGTAATCACCATCATTCAACAGATCTTCTTCTGAAGCACAGTAGTACAGCGGGGTGTCTTCGCTGCCTGTGACGCTCATGAGGTGATTGCGCTTCCTCGGAGCGCTTGACGCTGTGACGTCTGTCTCCTTCAGACGTCTAGCTGACTCCGCTTCCATTGGCGAAGGTCTCGGGAGCGGCGCCTCCCGAAAACACGCAAAAAATACTCCTAAAATGAGAGCAGTGGAAAACGGGGTTTCGCGCAAGAGCCACTTCTTCGTCTTCTCAGATTAGGTCAAGGATAGGCAGAAGCTTAGGCATGCTAATTAGACGAGGTATGGAGTGGCAAAGGGTAAAATATACATATAAGAAGCATATCTGGATTAGCGGCACATGGGAATGCAAAAAGAGGTGGCTGGTAGTAGCTTACATACGGACAGGAAGTGATAACGGAGATAACAATGAAGAATTGATTGCATTACCAGCGGCATTAATGATTTTAAAAGATCTGGTCATGTGGTTTTAGAAGCAGACGTGAAAACGCACATGGAAGATTTAGATGGATATACGTATTACAGTGGTGGATCTCTAGTGATGGATCTCTGCGATGAACAGAACCTTATAGTAATTAACAGTGAGAATAAGTGTCGTAGACAGGAAACGTGGCAATGCTGAAACAGGCAGTCGTGCATCGACCACGCCTTGGTCTCAGGAGTGGTCTACAAACGACGAGACCAAGTCATAATAGATGAATATGCAAAAAAAAAAGTGCCTGGGCAGTGATCGTGAACGTCTAACCTCAAGATTTTGGAGAGAAACTAAAGCAAAGCGTGTAACAATAGCATCAGATTTTCTACAATTTATGAAAAGCAAATAACATATAGCGCAAAAAACATAGAGAGGAAAATGGAGGCATTTCCTACAACAGTCCGGGAATATAAAGAACTGGTACACGTTATACAGCAGGAGATAAGTCAGAAACTGACAAAAAAATGTTTGGATTGGAAAGACGAAACCACGTAAGAGACGGAACAAAGAAATACAAAAAGCTCTAGAAGAGCGTAAGCAGGCGTCTAGGGATCAGCAAGAAGCCTAAAATTTGGGATTGCACAAAGAATAGGTGCTCCTTAGATGGAACAAATACCGTCGAAAGAAAAGGGGGGCGAGTTAGCTCGTGCAAGAGAAAATAAAATGCAAAAGTAAACAGCAGTACCTTGGTTTAGGCGAGTTGGTTCATCTTAACAGTTTCCACAAAAACGGGCTAAAGACGAAAGGAACTCACGTATGTACGCGTACATATGCCGTGTGTGTTCATTTCGTCTTCGTCTTTAGCACGTTTCTCTGAAAACTGTCACAAGGAAAGGTTGGGTGCATAACATTCGCAAAGAAGACAAAGGCGCACTAGAAAGATTCTTGAACTATGTAAGAGCACTCGGAGCTCCAAATGAAAATTGGCAAACTGCTATAAGGGATCAAGACGGTAACATCTCGAAAGAGACAATGGCTGCGCTATCTCAGGGACATTATTAGGGATAACTTCGGCCTGAAAAAGTTCAGACTGAAACATATCCTGGAGCAACAGAGAAGTCTGATAGATCAAAATTTACCATAGAAAACATTTACTGGAAAAAAAATCCGAAGAGAGTGTTCCTAATAACACGGCAGCAGGGCCCGGTAAGATCCCATTACAGTTAATCAAGAACTTCGGTCCAAGGAACAAGGCATTGCTGACTAATGCCATGGAGCAAGTAATTAGAAGGAAGAAAATTTCCGTTGGATGGCGCGAAAGCAAGATGAAGCTCGTCTATACAGGCAAATGTGATAAGGAAAAGACGAGCCCGTACAGGCCAGTTACGGTAACGTTGGTGATATACAACGCAAACCATAAAATTGGAACTGTCAAAGTGGGTGGAAAAATGATGCACTTGGGGAGCTACTAAATGGGTTCAGACCCGGCAGACGCTTAGAGGGTAATATATTCGTGCTAACTCAGTGCATAGAGATTTCGGTAGCTCAAAGGAGACCTTTATGAAAGCATCTCTAGATATTAGGGGAGACTATACGACAACGTAGACAGAAAATCGTTATGGGATATTCTCAAGTACGAATGCATAGATGGCGATTTCGTGGAGCTGCTGACGGATATATATAGAGACAACCAAATACAAATTGTATGGGAATGCCAAAAATGTAGTGATATGGTAGAAATTCCCAAACGGCTAAAACAAGGATGTCCATTGTATCCATTGTTGTTAACTCTTTGCTTTAAGGGCGTAGAAAGACGCCTGTAAAACAGTAAATTAGGGTTTGATTTATCCTACATGCGTAATGGACAAATGGTACAACAGAGGGTTCCCGGATTGATGTATGCGGATGAGATAGGGCTACTAACGGACAATGCAAGAGATTTACAAAGAGTTACCAATATGTGTGACAACGCAGCGACAACTCTAGGCCTTAAGTTTAGCACAGACATATCGGGAATTATGATACTCAATGAAGAGACGAGTAATTACGTGGTTTATAATCAACACAAAGTCATACCCATAGTCAAGCAATATAAGTACCTCGGCGTATACATAAACGAGGGAAAGACTTACTCAAGCACCCACCAAGATAATCTGAATATAAAGGGGAAGCTGAATGCTGCAATAATGAAACATATAAAGCACTTTGAGACCACTATAAACATGAGGTGGTGCGTGTAATCTGGAAAGAACTAATGGTATCAGCAATAGCGTTCGCAAATGTGATTATGTGCTTAAAATCGGTTATCTCGTTGGGATTTTAAGTTAACCAGAGATCGGTGGCAACACCGATGGCCACCGATGGCAACAATTATTACCCATTCTTTTCTGGAAGAGCTCGAGGCAAGATTCTGAGACATCCTCGCCAGCGTTCCCCTATAGCTATAGTTTCCGGGCAAATCAGTAACTGCAATTCCTGAATAATTGCATAAACTTGTGAACAATGGTGTGGCCTATACAGAAATTTAGATCCGTTTTCCCGTATTCAGAAAATTAATTATGTTTCAATTATACTGCCTTGTAACGTCGCAAGTCGTTAGAAATTCACACCTTTTATGCAGTGTAAGTTTCTGACAATTAACGAAGTTACGAGCCGAGTAACTAGACAAGCGCATATTATATATATATATATATATATATATATATATATATATATATATATATATATATATATATATGTATGTATGTATGTATGTATGTATGTATGTATGTATGTATGTATGTATGTATATATATATGTATAAAATCCAAATCGCGAAAGAAATAAACATACTTTAGCAGCACCAACCCTGACCCTGACGCTCGTAGAAGCGTCCACTTGTAAAATTGATGCATTTAAGCTATGCACTAAATGCAACGTTCTCGTGCAAGGCGGTTCTCTACGTCGCCTCGATTAGACAAAGTTCGCCCGCTATCGTTCGTGGTGTTGCACGAGCAAAACGCGCGAACCGTACGAAGGCAGGATATATATATATATATATATATATATATATATATATATATATATATATATATATATATATATATATATATATATATATATATATATATATATATAGCGCGTTTTTTTTTTATTTAGTCGAACGAAGTGGAGTGCCCGAGGCTTAAAACCCTTTCGATCGCACGCGCCGCAGGAGCAGCGACGCGCAGCATGCCAGACGACATTTCTATTATCAAGCAGGCCTGCACACCGGCGTCCGTCTCCCTGAAATCGCGCGCCAGGACACGTCCCGCGTATGCGCGTGGCTGACGACAAACGGCGTCGCGTCCTGTGCCGCATGCACACCACCGGGTCAGAGCAGGGGGAGTTGCGGGGCGCTGAAGAGGAGACCGAGAGGGCATTAGCTGCCGCCGCTACACCGCACTTTCAGACGGAGGGCGCGCGCAGTAATTACACTTCGTCGGCCCATGGGCGCTACAAAAGGGTCCACACACCCGCTGTCCCCTCCTCGCCATTCCTCCTTGGGCCTGCGAAATCAAATTTAATCCGCGAAATAGGAAACTTAAATCCTTTCATCGAGGTCGCGAAAATGAGTTTGCAAATTGAATCAGGAGCCGAGCGCACCCGCGCGCTTGCTCGGTCGCTCGCCGCTCGTCTGCTTCGCTCGTGGCCAGCAGACGACAGGGTTAACTGCTGCCATCGCCGCCTGATGCAGACGACTCAAGGAACCAGAGCACGGTAAAGAAATCAAACACAACAAGAATAAATTAGAAAGCAGCGAACGAGGCAGTTTTAGCTGAATAGTGGAGGGAGTTGGGAAAAAAAAGAAAGACGAAGCGTAGCAGAACACGAAATTCTCGCTTTCATCCAATCAAGGAAACGTAAGTCCTCCATGTCGGCAGCGTCTTCATCCAATCAGCGGCGAGTTTCGTAGGACGTGCCCGTACCAATCGAACTGCCTCATTTGCAAGTGGAAGCCTTGATGTCGTAATTGCTTTATTGATTTCGTTTTTACTTGAGTTTCGCCCTTTTCCAAAGATCAGGTCGACAGACTATGGAGACAAAAAAGATTTCTTTCTCTACATTTTTTTATTAAATTTTTATTTAGGGAAGGGGATAATTTAGGAAACTGTGCTAACACGGCGTCAAGTTCTACGCTCCCCAGGTGCTCCGCTGATAACAAACTAACGCCGAAGTGACTCGAGTGGCCAGCACTCGGATTAATGGACCCACTAATGGGTTAACGGCTCAAGGAAAAGTCGTCCAGTGGCTTCATTAAAACCTGGCTTCCCTGCCGAATCGTACCAAGTCCCCTCCAATTGCGAGAGGCGCTTGTGTGGCCATAGTTCTAACCGACTACCCACTGACAGTTCCTATATGACTGTGAATGCTGCTCGCGATGTTCTCCCTTTCTTTCTTTCGTTTTTTTTTCTTTACTCTTTTTTTTTGACAGAGCAGTGCGCTAATTGCAGTCTCGGAACAACAAGAACGTAATCATTATTCTTGAAGAAAATATATAGGCAGACATAAAGAATGTTAGCGCCCTCTTCTAAAGTATATTTGGCAATCTTTATGTGATCGCAAACCTCTACGAAGAATATACCAACGCGACAACAATTAATCTGCGACAAAAATTTTTTGCAAGAACAGCTGGCTTCAGAACCTAAATTAATCAACAAAAGCCTGACGTCATATGTCCACAAATATAACGAAGCGCCCAGAATTAGTTATCGTGACGTATTTTCGACGCGAAAATGAATTTGCTGCTTCTTAAGAAGCAGGGAAAATGAGCAGATAATTATTTTCTTTCTTTAATACTGCGTAGTAGATACCATATCTGCCAGCACCGGTTTGTGCCGTCGCGCTTGGCCGCGAGAATCAAAGATTCTACAGCGGGTCCGCCAATTCCGCTTTACGCAATTACCACTTCATGCAGAAACACTGAAAGCCTGAATTTGGATATCGATATTCCTGTAAGGCACTCGCGAAATCTCATTATGCATCTCACAACCAAGGTGCTGATGCTGCCGCACTGAAGTTCGTCGGAAAATCACGAAAAGCTCTAGTAACGCGGCTGCCGCCGAGGCAGCTGTATAGGCGGCCTCCGCGGCCAGAATCGCAGACAGTCGACAAGCCATATACTATCTCACAGGTGTGCGAAGAGAATGTCAATTTGCTGCCTTTGCACAGTTCAATGCGAATCGTCGTACTATTTTGTTACAGCTCCCTCTTGAACTCTACAGGCTCCGTTGAAGAACATTTCAATGTTATTTGATACCGCACTTATCGACAACCACCCACAGACATTTTAGAACATCTCAACAAGCTAGCTTGAAACCCTTCTTCAGCGTTTTCGAACCACGTGCATTTTAGTAACGACAGAAAGGAACCCAACAACTGCAACAGTCTAAGTCTAGTAAAGCGGGCCTTCGACACTTCTACTCTTGCAGTACGTGGGGTCGAAGGCCCCACGTACTGCAAGCTCTGGTTACACTTGGCGTACACGGTAAAACGCTTCGAAGGACAGCAGACTTCTTGAGCGACCGTCAAATCTTCATTGAAACTGTCGATGGCAACAGCTCTAACCATTTTCTAACACATGGGATTCCACAAGGCAGTGTGCTGACGCCGGATTCGTTTAACTCTGGCATGTCGTTGCTACCGTCAAAACATCCCCCGTCATTGCACATCATGATATCCGTGGATGATGTTTGTATATGGGTAACGGAACGGATCCGTTATTTACGCAGCACTAATCGTAGCCTGGCATTGATGTTATAGACGAGTTTACATCCACATTTGTATTTATATCACTCGGAATTCGTCAAAGTTTTCGTTCATATGGGACATCATCAATGGTAGCAGAACTCCACGCGCAATACTATTGGCCACTGAATTCATTCAAGCACAAGAGAAACCTGTGGTGTGGTCTTTTCTGAAGGACTCAAACTCAGCTCTTCAATGCTTGCGGCGCTTTTGCCCGCGTAAAATAGCTACAACTGCGTCGTCAGGCCATCAAAACAAACTGCAATGGGTTCTAGCCCGCAAAATGGCTAGAGGAGCACATCATTCCACTTTTGTCACACTAACTCAATCCTCGAGGGCTTATGCTAACATTAGAACAAAACAGTTGCACAAATCTATAACACAAGTTTATTGATTTGACGCTAATTCTAGGAAAAGTCTTCTGTATATAATTGAACCCCATCTATAGTTTCCGATATTTGACGGTAGCTGGCCGGGACATAGACTCTCTCGTTCATCGTATCAGGTTAGAAGTGGCGTTTACAGGTAGCTTTTTATATCGCACACGTCGTTCATCTGTGCCTCTTCGGACGCGCGACCATTCATGGGAGAACGTAGAACACGTTCTATAATATTAAGCTGTCCTAAGCTGGAACAGCAAAGATGTGCCTTGAAGGCGACGGTTGATGACACATGATAATCGTCCTTTCGTCATACGCAAGTTGCTTCAACCTTAGAATAACGCATCACTACAGCTTTCAGCTCTGAAAGCTTTAATAACCTTATTTGCTGAAAGTGTCTTTATACTTACGCGTTAACACTTTGTTTGTCCTTGTGTGTTATTGTTATGTCACAGCATTCTGTGTGGGTTATAGATTCATTTGTGTGCTATTCTTAATAATAACTGTTGTTTGAGCATGTTTACAAAATGTGTTTTATTCTCGGATCGTTTGTTGTTTTTGTTGTTGTTGTTGTTGTTGTTGTTGTTGTTGTTGTTGTTGTTGTTGTTGTTGTTTTTCATTTCACCTCATGTTATTGACAGGCGTGTTGTTTGTCTTTTGGGGGTGACCGTTCTTATTACCTGCTAACAACGGTTAATGTTATCGCTCAGGGCAAGGCGCGCCTGCACGCATCGGAACATTCTCGACTGCTTTCGCCTATTCTATCTGCTGTCTATGTGTGTTGGCGAACCTTGCATAATCAGACTACATGCGCCACGCAAATATTGCTGTATATTCTGGAAACCACGCGAGCACCAGCGATTACGCTGGAACCCTGATTAGTCATGTATGAGGGTTCATGTATCAGGGTGTATAGCCGATGGACTTGACCCGCAGGTCAGATTTCGACGATCGACATATGTGCTTGTCACTATCGATTTGCCTGGGTGTAACTTGTTTTTGTGGGCACGGGTTCGCCCAATAGAGATGGGGTTTTGTGACTTGCCGTTGTGCCGCAGTATAATTCCTCACTGTCACGACAACGTGACATTACCAACCTTTGCCCGCTGGATCATCAATTCTTTGTGCAGAAGCCGACCACACAATACTCGCCAACGTTTCTAACGTCATCAGAGTCAATCCCTCATAAGAATTAAATTATGGAGTTTCACGTGCCAAAGCCAGGATTTTATTATGAGGCACGCCGTAGTGGAGGGCTACGGGATAACTTGGACCACCTGGGGTTCTTTAACGTGCACCTAAATCTAAGTACACGGGTGTTTTCGCATTTCGCCCCCCATCCAAATGCGGCCGCCGCTGCCGTGATTCGATCTCGCGACCTCGTGCTTAGCAGCCCGGCACCATAGCCACTTAGCAACCACGGCGGGTGCAATCACTCATAGACTTCACGAATATGAAACTAGTTGCAAAGTACCTAGATTATGAGCATACTGTATTCAATTCAAAAATACTCAGCAGGAAAATAAATACGTGCCCGCTTCTCAGTAACATAAAATAAATGAACAGGATTAACATCATTCGCTAGAAAACCGTGGAAAAAATAATTTTCGACTGAAGCTTTCCACGAGTGAAATCATCGTACCCTTCTTTTCTGAAGCGCATAAAATCAAAGAAAAAAAAGAATTAGTTCACAGAATAACATTCTTCAGAACTGTACAGAGAAATGATAGTCGCGCCATACCAGTGTCCCTGCAAAACCATGATGGTTCCCCCAGCATCCACAAATGCTCTGTTTTGATACCGCGGCAACAGGGGCAGTATTCTCGGACGGTCCCTTTCGGGGACGCCTTCACTCTCGCGAGATTTCGCATGTCTAGTGCCGGACGCGTCGGCGGCTACGGGCGAAAGCATTCCTGGCTCAGGGCACACAGTGCCAAGCACACCGTCTTTGCACAGGGCTAGGAACGCTGTCGCCCAGGGACGCCAACGAGTCCGGAGCTAGTCACGCGAAATCTCGCGAGAGTGAAGGCATCCCCGAAAGGGACTGTCCGAGAATACAGCCGTAATTTATGACGAATTTCTAAAGGCACGCTCTTACGCTCTTGTATACCCTCAACATGTATGGAACCATGCTAACGTTCGTAGCTTAGGCGTATATAGGGTGAGATAAAAGCGGAATTCGTTCACGCTCAGTGCAAGTTCATCGTGCGCAATAAAGGCATTGCCGCTCATTTTTCACAGGAACCAATCTTCGCACCGATCATACCGTTTTAGAATATATTTCTGGCGGTGTTCTTGGGGAAAACAAATACCAAAGAGTAGAATACGCGTGGGGCGTAGGATGAGCAGCAACCTATAGCCGCTTCCTTTGACTCTGAACAGCTTTCATTTTCTTAGTGGAGTTATACTTGGACGGACGCCGCAGTGAAATGGCCCCGGATGAATTTAGGTCACGTGAGGTTCTTTGCAGTGCCCGTTAACCTAAGTACATAAGCAGGTTTTGCATCCTGCCTCTTTAATAGGGACGGAGCAGCACAGCTGCGGGGCTCGAACCCACCAGCTCGTGCTGAGCAGCAGAACACCACAACAATTGATCTCTGGAGGTGAGCACCGCCCCGCGTTATCAATTCAACTTCAGAGCATTTAATTATGCCATTTTTCATAAGGGTTTGCACCGCCTTACTTCGCATACTGGCCCATCAAAGTGCTCCGCACTCTTAGTGTGAAGCTGAAGCGTGTGAAGCATATGAGTGTGCGGCTCGAGCTTCACGCTCATGTGGGAGAGCCATACGCAAGTTAGTGTTTACATTCATACCATAGCGTGCATAAGAAGTCGCAGTGCCGGATAGAATCACCGCGGATGTCAGCTCGGCCTCTTCTTCTTCAATGTTCGGCTGAGCGAGAAAAAGAAAAGAAAAAATAAAGTAAACAATTGCAGCATAATACTCGGAACCACTATTTGCATTCACTCAATCATACTGCGTCCGAGATTTGCCATGCGTCAACTTTTTGGCTGCTGAATCTTAAAAAATAATCGCAATGTTCGTTCGGTGGCTGCCGAGAAAATCAATCTCAACCCTTCCCGTTCACTTTTCCTTAAGGCCATCAGCTGCCTCACCCGCGCTGTCTGCTTGAATTTGTGAACGGAAGGATGCCGAGACAGATCACACCGAGCTTCCGAGCTAAATAATTACAAGATAAAAACAAATAACTGAATACGCTACATTTAAAAAAAAATTCTAAGGATAACTCCTGGCAGCACTCTTCTAAGATTTTCCTGTCACGCTATGCTTTCCTTTTTTCAATTTCTTTGTTTCCTTCTTTTTCTACTATTAAATTGAACCCAGAAAAAAAAGAATGAAATTGCTGCCCGAAGTTCATGGGCGGGAACTGCTCCTTACCGCGTGTCATGCCAATGTAAATCTTTGAAGCAAATGCCATAAAGAGCACTGTGTTGCCGATTTCCAACTCGTTGGTCCCGAAAAGTTTCCTTTCGTGGCTTAAAAGATTTCGACCGTGATTGTGCGGCTTTTTTTTTTTGCATAAATACACGAAGAGAGTAGAAAATGGATTCGAAACGTTGATCTTCCCGCCACGTCCTCTGTTCCTAAAAGAAATAATAACAGTAATGGAGAGAAAATAATTTTTCAAACCTTTCATATGCACGCAAGGATCGCGCAAAATGAACCCATTGACGGCTGAACTGTGTTGTTCATCTACGCCAAGTGCATGCAACTTCTATATTTTTTTTTTCAATAGCGCCCACATAGGAATTAGACAACGAAAGCATGCTCGGCAAAACTCGCAAGAAGGCTCAAACAGGGGGCTTCAAAAATAAGCACTTGAAACATCATTTTTCTTGCTGCTGCTTCTTTTGTTCTTGTTTATCAAAAATTTTGAGCTCTGATCCTGCTTAGCATAAATACAAAAAAGAATCGGTAAATCACAGGTGGCCGGAGATGACGCAGGGTTTTTGCCAACGCGTTTTTCAAATGAAGCGCCTTTTCCTTCTTTTATGGGCAGGCGCTTCGAAGCAAGAGTCGGGCACAATGCGACTGCATCGCACTTCGTTGAACGTGCGCGTTTAGTGCCAGCAAGGAGGAACGAGTTTTTTACGCACCGTTGGAAACTATTGCAAATGCAGTACACTTCCGTTAAGACGAACTCGAAGGAACCGAGAAATCATGTTCGTCTAATCAGGAATTCATCCTAACAGAAGGGACTAATATTAAAGAAATTTCCCTATTCTAGGTACACCCAAATATTAAAATCAAGAGATACGTGCCAAAAAAGATATGCGTATTTACTACGCTTGCATGGCTCAAAGCCTTGTTTTTATGCACTTGGACCGTTCTGTAATTTTTGGTTGCAGGTAGTTTGCATATAGGAGTGCTATTCTCAAACGCTGACATTTCACCTAATTTAGTCAAAACGAAAAACGACTTCAATGCCCCCATCTTGAAAAAAAAAACACTAAGGTATTCAGGGCATTAACTGCTGCATCACGTGTGAGCGCCACTTGTTCTTGTGTCTCGTTCATACTGTCCTCCTCACCGTAACTTTGAGCCTGCAAAGGCTCCTCGAGGAGTTCTCGTGGTAGTAGCCCTGAAGGTTTTCGCATCATAGTTGACACTGGCGTGGTTGTTTTTGCCGAAAGAACCACCATTTGCTTGTCGTGGTCATACGAGGCCTGTTTTTGAGCCGGGAAATCTGCGCAGCCGAGTTGGTAACGGCTGCGGAAGGTTAGCTTAGCCGAACGGGCGATGCGTGTTAAGCACATATTTTTTTGCATTGCATCTATGGGAAGCCAACAAAACGCTCTCACATTTCAAGTTCGGCATATCCGAATATTCTGCTTAAACAGCTTCGTGTTAAGGAAAGTCCAACGGACTTTCGCGAAGACGGAGCATAACGTGCTATTGGCGTATAGAACTGCGCGTGAGCTCAAACTTCTTGGAATGAGAGAAGCTGACGTGCGACAAGTACCATTTCACGCACACCTTCCCAAAGGAATGGGCATTAATCCCTAGAACTGCTTTCCGAGGTATTGGGCCTTAGCATGCGATCCCGCAAGCCTAAGAAATTCAACTAGTCTACACACTAATAGGCAAAGAAAAGTCGAACAGCTTTCCTCTGCCCGAACAGTGCGTTGGAAGAAGTGACCATGGTGCAAGTGCGAACTAACAGGAAAAAGAAAGCAAGAAACAAACAAAAACTAAAAAAAAGAAAGAGAAAAAAGAAAGAGCTGCAGCCGTGAGCGTACCTCAAAGCATACGGGCTGCGACAGGTGAGGTCCCCATATGTGATGACATTTAGCCGGTTCCAGGACACGCAGAAGAGGGGTTGCATGGAATCGCAGCTTCCTGCAGGGAAGCCCGTAGCAAACGTGTTTCGAGACGGGGAGTGACACCTCTCGCGAACGGACCTACTGCTTACATCGACGCTTCGCTATTACTCTGCGTATGCGTTGTAAGTCACGTGCATTGTCTGAGGATCACGTATAACATAGAACCCCTATACAAACCCTGCGGTGACTCGGGAGTGATAAAATGGTAATGACTCGTAACACGTATATGGGGATGCACTGTTCACGAATAGGTTCTAAAATACGCACTGTATGTACTGCTGCAAACCTGTGTGAATTGCGGTGAAATTCTGGCGTTACGTGTACGACAGACGATATCTAATACATCGACGGACGTATAACAAGATATGAGCCAAATAACTGCTATCCTAGTAAACAAGCAAACGTTTAAACGAGCAGATTATGCAGATCCAACCAACATGTTGGAATCTGAGAAGATGCCATGAAGCGGATAAAGAAATGCCATGCAAATGAATATACGAGTATTCTGCACAGCGTTTTGCACCATACTCATTACCTGTTACCAGTGAAGACGGCAAGACGCGGAGACACCCCCCTCCCCGGGACCCACGTTACCGCGCATTCTACCATCTCCAGGATTGGCCCCCTTTGCTATGGCGCTGTATCCAGGGTTGGCGCGCTGATCCTAGAGATATTGCATTAGTAAACTATACTTTACTTGGCGAAAGACCGACCAAGGACGTGCGCCCAACCCCAACTCTTAGGAAGTAGGCATGCAAACGTTTACTTTATTAAATTAATTGTGCTCTTGATCAGGTATATTTGTAACAATGAGGATGTTTAAGAATCATTTGTTTTAGCCCTGCGTAATTCCGTAGAAAGCAAAGCCAGCAGGCAAGACGCCTGTAAGAATAGCAAAGAAGGTAGTGCTGTCCTGCGTGTGAGCTATACGGCAAAACAGCAGCAACCAGCAGGCCAAGGTGAAGAAAGTCCGGGAGGGTTCTCAAGAAAAGCTTGGCTTTAAAAGACACAGCATGCAGTGACAACGCCCACATTTAACTAGCTTGAATAAGGCTGTTGCGAAGCCGCGGCTTGACTCTTTTACGCCGCTTGCCGCAACACCATGACCACAACTCCTCAACTTTGAGATATTCGCGCGTCTATGAGCTTCACTCGGTAATTGGCAAAACGAAAAGGCTTTTTAGCTTTTTGCCTACACAGGAGTACTTAGCACACTTCTCAAAGCTGAACATATAAGCGTGGGCTCGTGAGCATCAGATATATACGCCTGTGCGCCCGTGAGTGCGCGTTCGTGAATTGTCGTCAAGTGTTGGGCAAAAAGAATGCCTTGATGCTGTTTTCTGGACGTTCGGCAACAAACAAAAATGTCCATCTTGACCCAAGCATCGCGCTGTTGCTATTACGACATTACAACATTACGTTGCAGCAGCCACAGCTGAACAATAAACAAACGTCATCGTTTACTGGGACCTGACTGCCCCGTACGAGCATAACTATCTTATAGCAGAGTGTTGATTTGGGCTGGTTGGCATATTTCGTCGAACAGCAGATTGTTGGACAGGTGCGACGCAAGACCAAGAAAACAGGCACACGACAGAGCGCTGTTCGGGCCTCAGCGCTCTGTCCTGTGCCTATTTTCATCATCCTGCGTCGCACTGCTAAAAACAAATCTGCTCTTTGAGAATCATCTTGCCATGTGCGGCTTACTCACACACGGATCGTTCGGCGTGGCAGTTGCACACCGCGCGATGTACGATCCACATTGCCGCGATGGAAGGCGCTAATGCACATCAACAATAGCTCAATGTTCCTTTGCTTTCGTTCGGCTTGGCTGCGTGCTACGCAGCCTGGACACTACTGCCTCTGCTCTTAATCATTCTCTTCGTTTGCTTGCTACACAAAGACATTTTCTGCTCACTGAACGCACCATTTACAGGTAGTCTATAGAGATGTACATAATGATGATGATTTGAATACTTAGTATAAGTGAACGTCGAGTTTAGTTATTCTGTGTAACAATCATCTGGTCGCCGGTGTGAGTGAATTGAAGGTCACAGCTTTTATAACGTTGTGAACGAGTTGTAGCAGTCATCATTCAACGTCACGTTACACGGCCGAGCGTGCGCGCTTTTAGAGGAAGAGAGTGAGGGAGAGATCAGATAACGAATCAGTCCCATCCTGGCGCAACGGTCGATTCGTTTACACCTCAAATGCTTGTTAAATTAATACTTTGCCAGACAACAGCTCGCACGCAGACGTATTGCGACAACTAGTCGTACTCCACTTGCACAAGGAGATAACATCAATATCTTAGTGATTTTACAACTTGGCAATCTTTTGTATCTCATTTCTGACGCTGAAGTATGTTCCTGCGCGCTACGCAAACTTCATCGTTTCGTAACAAACCATTCTGTCGCAATATCATCGTAGACTACGGCCATAGAGTCAGTGGCAAAACAGAAACTTGGCACCCGGTCTTGGTGCGCTTATAGCCTTCTTGTAAGGTACAGATAACGACGATGGCTGAATGTTGCCTGAATAGGCATGTTGTTCTTTCTTTTCTTTGTCTTGAAGAAACAATGGAGGCATAAAAGATGATATAGCCTGTAAGTTCATAAAGATTATATTGACAAAAACCCGTTGGTGTAGTATTGTGAATGTCCATCATCTTCGTTATCAAAGGACAAGACCGCAAGAAAAAGAGTATACGAGATTGGGCAGCTCCGTAATGCTTTCCATGACTTTACGGATGTCTGGCAAATAACCCCTTTTTTTTGTCGCACATCTTTTCATCGTCTCCAAGCAAGCGTAGAAGCACGCGGGAGTCACACAAGGGCCGCACCAACAAGAGAAAGAAAGAGCAAGAAAGGGTAACTAAGTACGATAGGACTCCAACACCCCCGCCGAGAGCTGTGGCAGGGTTATGGAAAGGGCCGGTCTTTTCGGAACCGCTTCCCCAAAACATTTGCCGCTTCCTGCTCGCTCGTGTCTAGCGGAGCAGACAATGGTCAAGCCTGCCAAACCCCGTCGATCGGCAGCGAAGCGACGACAAAAGGGCCGAACAGAATCGCCCACAAACAAAAGAGGTCGGGTAAAAGTATCACGCCACTGGGAAATGAGCCTTTGCCTCCCAATGCTCTGTCGCCAACAATCCCCCTCCCCCCGCGCACGGCTACCCCGCCCCAAAATTCACATCCCCTTCTGCCCTCCTCGTACCTTGCAGGGCCTTCAACTGCTTGCTGCACAGCAAAATAGAGGCGACATGCAGAGAGAACGCTGTCCGGCCCCGCGGCATCATGCTCGAAGCTACTTCCGGCTGTCCGGCAGCTTCCGGCCGCCGTCAGGGTCCTTTTTCCACCCAAAGGGAAGCAGCAACGCGCTCATCACCGAATCCCTCTGTGACAGCGACATGCTTGCGCCAACAGCTGCGGCGGCAACAGCAGCAGCGGCCAAGCAGTTAGCAGGCCAGACGATGATATTGTCGGCGGCGAAGCGGATGGCAATCACTTCAGCCTGGCTGTTGAAAACGCAAGGGGCAGATGAGACACTCACAAAATATGAGGCGAGAGGAGGAGTTAAAGGAAAGGGCGGGGAAGAACAGACTATGTCCGGGAAATAGCGTCTTCATACAGCGATAAACTTGGCGACGTATATACCCAGACTGTCTGCCAGTAAAGTCAGTGAAATCAGAGAATGCGTTTCGAAGCACGACGCAAGCAATAAAGGCAAGTTCGCAACACCAATCGTCTTGATGGAATACAGGACCAAAAAAAAAAACTGTTTTGTCGAATGGACGGCACATTACCGCAGCTTCTGAACGCAGCACTCGGCTGGAAAACAAGACTGTGAGACACCGAGAAGAACGACAACGCCATCGCTGCGAAGTTCCGGTGCCGAACCAAAAGGAAAGGACATTTTCGCCGCCTCCCTAGCCGCCGCTTCCATATATATATATATATATATATATATATATATATATATATAAGACGTGCACACGCGGCTCCAGATTTACTTGGCAACTACGTCCATTTAGTTTCTTCTGGTCTTGGTAGAACTCTTCCGCATACGTGCAGATAGCGGCTTGCACAAAGAATAACAATTGACGGGAAATTCAAAGTTGACCGTTTTTATTGTTACAATATACGTGTGCGCATTTAGGCTGACGTCTCATAAAGCACGATGTCTCATAGTGACTGTTCCGGCGCCTACTTTGCAGTTGTGTGCAAATGGAATGATGAAATTTTACGAAATAGAAGGCATACCAATGAAAGAAGTTAGCTATTACAAAGTGTTATGGTAACTAGCGTGAGTGCTAATGACAAAAAGAAATATTACACAGTGCTTAATCCTAATTTCGACTGAAAATAAGGAATATACCGCGAAACAAATACAAATAGGAAGCCAGAACAAGCATCAATTGTAAAGTACACCCTACCAACGACAACAGTCTGAATTTGAAAGGTTCCGTTCATCATCGTCATGATTATTATTATTATTATTATTATTATTATTATTATTATTATTATTATTATTATTATTATTATTATTATTATTATTATTATTATTTGGTGCGCTAGAAACAAGCTGGTCATAAACGCATCAAAAACGAAAATTGTAAGCTTCGCGCGGAAGACTAAGAGGATCTTATTTCATTGTAGCGTTAAAGACATTCTCATGCCAAGAGCTCAGCGACCAAAGGACCTTGGAGTGTATTTTGACAGCTCTCTGAATTTCTAGCCTCACGCTCAACAGACGAGGCAGCGTGCACTCCGAACGCTCGGGACAGTATGTCGGGTGACGAGAGACTTCAAACAACCTAGATCATTTGTAGCTTTATATAAGATCACATGCCTTACAGTTCTTCAGTACGGCTCCGTCGTATTGGGCGGAACTTGTAGGTCGAATTATGAACTTCTCGATAGTGTGCAAGAAAAGTCCACATCTGTATTTAAACATGGATTCTGTCAAAAGTTTTTCGTCTCCATACAGCTAACACAGACAGTCACGTTACCTACCCTCACCAGTAGGCGCAGCAAATCGGATGTTCTTTTTCTCCACAAAGTATTACATGGAAGAATCTGCCGCTCACACTTGCTTTCTAATGTGCGCTTTTGCATTCCGCAGAAAAGCACAAGGAAACAGCGCGCCTTTCAGTCTTCCGATTTTTGTGATCCTCTATGTAGAGTGCAGGCGACATAAAGGGTGTTTTTTTAGCTGCAACAAATTTTTCAAATGAGAAAAATATAAATTACGGTAACGTTATGTTTACCATTCGAGTGTACGGATAGGCAGCCTCTAGGTACAAAGCAATTCTCGCTATTACGTGCGTAATTAGCATTACAGTAATTAAATTTCTATTTATCAATAAGTGGCTACAGCAAATGAGTACTTTGGGGCCCGTCCTCAACACTACCTATCCCAACGATTATATTTTTAATCGCGGATTTTACATGGGAGCTATGCGAACAATTAGTTCTCCTTGGCAGACTCCTTGAAACCGAAACTGGCTGGAAAAAGATCGTCTGTGTCGTCGATGTCGCCAGCTCCCCCCCCCCCTCCCTCCGCCTGTCTTCACGCCTCCGAGGTCACCACCGGTCCGGCCCGCGAGCACCTTGCGTTATCTCTTTGGAGTCTGCGGCGTTGGCCTAGCACTTCAATGCCGGTAGTCCGCCAAATTTACTGGCGACAAGGGTTATTGGAGATCGACGGGAAATGCCTTCATCCAGCAAAAGACATCAAGTAGGCGCATAATAATGATGATTACAACGATGGTGACGATTACGAGGATGACTAAGAGCAGACATAAGAGGGTGCGTGAATATTCTGAGACGGCTTCGAATACGAATGGAGCGTATTCGATTCAACATTTCGCTCTTCGAGGTTCAAATTAAATCAACTTTTTATTTTTCAGAGAGCGAAAGATATGAAGAGAGAGATATGAAGAGGAAAGGCAGGGAGGTCAACCAGATATTAGTCTCCGGTTTGCTACCCTACACTGGGGTTGGGAGATAGGGGTTAGAAAGAGTATAGAGAGGAAAAGAAAGAGACACACACACGAAGGGCGTTCCACTTAGTGTCGTTCACAAAGGCCGGTAAATCGCAAATCCATGCTACGTCAGTTCTAGAAAGTGGTGTTGGTACGTGGTGGTCCTCAGTATGGGCTGAACGGGCAGCTTTATCGGCCCGTTCCGTGCCAATAATCCCGCAGTGACTTGGAAGCCATTGGAAAGTTATTTCATGGCCTGCATCATTTATATGGTGCATCGTCTCTGAAATCTGAAATACTAGCTGTTCGTGCGGTCCGCGTTGTAAAGGTGACAGTAGAGAATGCAGTGACGCCTTTGAATCGCAGAAGATCGTCCACTTGTGTGGCGGTTGATCAACGATGTAATGAACTGCGATAAAGAGAGAGCGCTGCGAGCTCTGCTTCCGTCGATGCTGTCGTATGAGGCGTATTAAATTTGATGGTAGTAACTTTTGCTAGTATCACGATTGCGCAGCGGAGCTGTTTGGCAGTACAGATCCATCGATGTAGATATGCGTAGAGTCACAGTAGTTCTCGTAGAAAAGTAGTAACGTGAGCTGTTTAAGGGCTGGTGATGATAGATCAACTTTTTCCTTGATGCCACGTATTGTCAGGTTGATTTTTGGCTGAGCGAGGAACCATGGTGGAATCGAAGGTCTCGCAGTCGGAGTGAAACAAGCTGGCAATGATTCACAATGTGCGGTTATCGTTTGGCTGAAAGAGGTGCGTGGTCTGCCCGCTGGTAGAGAAGCTAATTGGTGGCGAAGAGCCCTGGCAAGATGCCTTATATGGGTCCTCAGCGCTTCAATTTCAATGTGGGTTTCGACAAGGTGGTCTCTATCAATTGATATAGTCACCACTGTTGATGCACTCTGAGGCAGGCCTAGACAGATCCGGAGCGCTTGAGCCTGAATACTTTGTATTGTGCGTAGATTCGTTTTGCCTGTGTTGGTTATTACTGGCAAGCTGTACCGCAAGAAGCCGAGAAAAAGCACCCTGTATAGTGTCAGCATAGCACTTGCCGACATTCCCCAAGTTTTGCCAGTGAAAAACTTGAACAGCTGGCAGATGCCTGTCAAGCGTTTGTTCCCGTATGATACGCGCAGGCTCCATGACAAGTTCCTGTCGATTATGACACCTAGTAACTTGTAAGATCGAACATATGGCATTCTTTGGCCATCTATCATTATGCTGTAGTTTGTTATGTGTTTGCGCGTAAATGGCACTAGTGCGCACTTCTCGGAGGAAATTTCCAGGTTTCGATTGCGGAGGTAGCAGTTTGGGAGGCAGCTCTCTGAATTCTTGCTCGCAGCTGTAGGCGTATTACTGCAGACGTCCATATGCATATGTCATCCGTGGACATTGATAGCCTGACTGTGCTTGGCACGTGCTCAAGGAGAGCAATTCGGGTTAGAATAAATAACACAGGGCTAAGTACACCGCCCTGGGATCGCCGTGGTAGTTATAATGTAGAGAAGTATGGACTTCTTCGGTGCTTACAAAAAAAAAAGGATCGTATGGAGAGATCCATGAAGAGCCGCGTATCCATCGAAACATCCGACCACCCACTCCTACCTCTTCGAGAGCAGACCGGATGGCTTCATGCGTAACGTTGTTACGCGCCCCTTTGACGTCGAGGAACAAAGAAGCGCAGAGACGCTTACGGCATTTCTCATGCTCAACGTAGGTGACCAGGTCGACGACGTTATCGATCGATGATCGACCACGTGGAAAGCCCGCCAAGGCATTCGGGTAGGTGTCGTGCTACTCCAAGTACCACTCCAGGTATCCTAGGACCATCCTCTCCATTACTTTGCCCACACAACTTGTCGAAGCGGTAGCGCGATAAGATGAGAGTTCCAAACAGCGTCTTGCCAGGCTTCAGCAGTGGAACAAAGCGTCTTGTCTTCCAGTTTATGGGTAGCGTGCAACCTCTCCAAGATTCATTGTACAGTTTAAGGAGAAGAACTCTCGCTCGCTCACCCAGGTCCCACAGAGCTCGGTAGGAAATTTCATCGGGTCCTGGCGCTTATGTACGGCCACACAAAGCTAATGCTGCCTTAGGTTCGTGGATTGAGAATGTTAGATCCATGCGGTGCTCACGTTGTGGCGGACAACTACTCGAAGGCGATGGAATGTTGGGAGCTGTGAATTGGCCGGATAATCTGGCGCAGAAGTCCTCTGCCACGTCAATCTCCAGTCAATTTTGAGAGAGGACTAAGGTCTGGAATTGGAACCGTTGTACGGGGGTGTCCCATACCTCGCACCGTTCTCCGTAGTTGCGATAAAGGCTTGCGTGGATCTAGCGACTCACAGAAGGCAGTCCAACGTTGCGATTCGAGCTTGTCTAACCGGCGCTGGATCTTCTTTTGCCTGTGTCTGGCGGACGCCAGACGGAGGACAAAGAAGAAAAAGAGAAAAGGTTCGCTGGTAATCGATGGTTGCCAGCAAACCGCCCATTGCCTTCGTGCGTCGGTACCTTCGTTCAGCAGGGCGTCGGATCGCTCAAAGTCGTTCTAGTTCCACATCAAATTCCATCAGTTTCGAAGAGCATGTGAGCGTACGCGTAGTGTCTTGCACCGTCCTCTTGATTGCCTCTTTCAAGTCGAAAGATGGACTGGCTTCGCAGTGTTCTTCCATGACAGACTGAAATTTAGTCCAGTCCACTCTTTGGATCGTATCCCGTATTTTGGAAGAAGAGAATCCTCTGATCTTGACGTACGTGGGGATACGGTCGCTTCCGTGCTTCTCTATGTCCACAAACCGCCTAGCACGTCTGACAAGGCTTCGTGAGACAAAAGCCAAGTCAAGACAGCTGCTGTATGTGGAGCCACGTAGAAACGTAAAACTTCCATAATTCAACGCCAAAGTTCATTACTGGAGGCGAAAGATACCAGAGCCCTGCCTCTCGCGTTGATCTTCGAACTTGCCTAGACTGTATGATGGGCGTTGAAGTCTCCAATAATGGCTTACGGATCGGGAGTTGAGGATAGGATGTCTCGTAGTCTTTTGTGACCAAATTGACTTGGCGGAGATAGGTAGGTGCCCACAACAGTAAATGTAAAATTATGTTGTTGTTGTTGTTTTTTTTACTGTTAGGCAGGGGCGTAGCCAGAGGGGTCTTATAGGGCTTGAGCCCTCCCCCCCCCCCGAAATTTTTTCGTGCTGTCGTACGCCGCCGACCAAAACAACCCCTGGCGCCGGAAATCATGCTGGATTTTGTCTAGAATGTCCGTTTCACACTCCAAAAGAGATCTCAGCACGAACATTGCGAAATCGGGCTGGGTTTCGTGGCAACACCCATGCCCCGGGAGTCACATATCGTAACGCAAGGAGCCCCGGCATCCATGCACGAAGTTTCAAGGGCGTTTTGATGGCGAGCGGGCTCGTCGCGGCATCTCGCGAAGGCTGCGGAATCTATGGAGCGCACGCATTTAAATTCTGAAACGTTATGGGTATAAAGTTCTGATAAACTTTTGATGCGAAAGGTGCATTGACATTTCCAAGGTCGTGCTTTAGATTTTCAACTCCGGAACTTTGTGGGTTTAAAGTTGTTAAAAACATTTAACTCAAAAGTGCATTCACTTTCCTAAAGTCGTACATAGGATCATACATCGAGACAAGCCATATCAACACACTATCAGACAATGTGACGAAAGCACGCAGCCAGGTCCGATGAGAGGAAGCATTGTGGTGGTTCATTTTTGCCGCAATCTCATACAAAAAATATCAATATTTTTTTAACCTACTCCAATGCATCCATGTCAAGACACTAAAGCCAGCAAAAGTAGCTACGTTCTTATTTATTATGTCTGCTTTGACTTTTATTCACGAGGATACATTGAGCCTATTCAATTTTTTTTTTTTTTTTTTGTGCTCGCTACGCGGGCTGCCAGAGCCAGCCAGAGCTCATGCGTTGTTCTCGTGTTGCCCCGACCACCGTGCGGCGCACTTCGATGCGCGTTCGTTTTTCTCTGGCCGAGTGGATTTTCGCCTGGCAGAGTTTTGGACGCTTTCCGGCTAGCAGCCGAGAAAAAGAAACACTGCATGGTCGCTCACCACCATCACTGCGGGCACTCGACGGATTGCAACGCGTTCGCTTGCGCGCAACCTCTAAGCTAAATTTTGTCTAACCGGTGTAGAATACCAAGCAGTATGTCAATGGTTTTCTGTGGATCAAGCGTCTCACGTTTTTTTTTTCCTACATTACTTCGGTAGCCACATTAGGTGCCCAAAGTAGGCATTCGATTATGGCCAACATGCTTTCCTTGTGTGTGTGTTTTTTTTTTGTTTCATTTCCGTGTCACCGCCCCACAAAAGAAAAAAAAAAGGCATTGTTGCGGCGCAGCAATTTGTCGCATGGTGAAAGTTAAATTTTATTACTTCTTCTTTTGCGGAAAGTAATGGGCCACGGGATGCTTCAGTTGCCGGATGCTCTTATTATATTATTGTGATAGCAATTATATTGACACTCTAGGCGCATTCCTGCCGTCGACGTCGCCCTCATGTTCCGTATAAAGTCCAATAGCGATAACATCGTGACCGCGCGCCGCCTGCTGTATGGGCTTATGAAAGCGTAAGGTGGGCGGGGTGGCGTAGGGGAGCCGACGATGGTGGCTCCGTCTTGTGTGCGCAAGGTAGAAAAGCGCGGGGAAGCGCGCCGCCTCCTGTCGCGCGCGATACATTAGGGGGGAGTGGAGCGATGGAGGAGGCTGTGATCTGCGAATCTGTTGCTGCGCAAGATGTTTATTTGCTTTCTTTGACCCATTATATACAGTCACTTTGTCTTAGAACGTAGATTTATTGGATACTTATACGTATATTTATATATCATGTTGCGAGGTGTTTTGTATACGTGCAGTGAACTTTGTTTCCAGTGATACTTTTTTTATTTTTTTATTTACATTACCCCTAAGGGCCCTCACATGAGGGTATTACTAGCTGTATTACTAGCTGTATTAGCTGTATCTTCGCATTTGTATATTCTATTGTATATTCACATTTCTAATGCACGAAGGCGAGTCAAATGAAAGTGAGCCAACCCACCCCGCGCCATAATGGTTCGGTTCATTATGTGCGAGGCATGCGCGTGGCACAGAGTCATTTGTCCTTTACAAAAGGGACACGCAGGTGTGAGGATAAAGGTTCTTTAAAGGACCCCTCACTAGGTCTGGCCATCTTGAGCTGACAAGCGCGGAGCACACATTGCTCGATAACGATCGTGTCTGATCGCTACGCGCCGCGGAAGGATCTGAAATTTCAAACCGAACGCGGTTTTTCCTTCTCCTCGCGGCCACCCCGCTCCAAGCCGGAGGATGACGTACTCGTGTACCTGAGCGTACGTATTCGTGTCCGCAGTGTTACGTCGCTCGTGGTGACACGTCACTTCGAGAATTATTCGAAACAACATCTTTCATCAGTGTGATCTGTTGCTTGAATTGACGAATTGAAGTTTAGAGAAATCGTAAAACACAGAAACGGGATGTCTGTGTGTTTTTTTTTGTTTTGTTTTACTTCACACCGAAGCAAGAGATATCTACTTCCGCTTCGTCTGCTTGTTCCCACGGTCATGCGGTCACGTGCTCAGGTGCCGAAACTATGCCATTTTCTACCGTATTTCAGCGCGTGATCATGTTCTGCGCTCCGCTTGTTCTGCCTCAGTGTTCGTGTAGCACTGAATTATACCGCTAGTCATGTGTCCTTGCGTACAGCGCGCAAAAATCGTGCGCTGCGCAAAACGATAAGAGCTCGCACGCAACGCTGCCAGCGAAAGTGCGTGGCGCCGAAAAAAAAAGTGCGGAGAAAAAAAAATGAAGGCGGGGCCTGTGACGTATGCGTCACGCGATCCACGAGGTCTGGTATGGGAGAACGCAGTGAAGAAATTTCGCTTGCGGAGGCTAGACGGGGCGAGTGGAGAGAGAGTCTCACTGTGCAGCGGAGCTCGCCGCCTGAAATCATGGGTTTGCGGCACTGAAATATTTTTATCTCGGCTATCAATGAGCCGACTTGAAAAATTTTTGTGGCAAAACACTTCCTAGAGGACACGTAACAAATTCCAGCGTATAATCAAAATTTTCTATGCGGCCTGGTGCGGCGCCCTTTAATGCTCTCGTAGACTGGGTTGAACTTGGTTTCGTGGCATAGTGGACACTCCAAAATCTAACAGCGTGGTGTTGTGAGGTTTTCGGCAGCTGAAGATGTTTCCCAAAAAGAAATTAGCCGCCGTATGGCTGCCGTGTACGTTGAATATTGCATTTTATTGGCCACTGTGAAGCGTTGGAGAAAACGGTTCAAAGGACGTGAACGTTGCAAAGACGATCCAAGACCGTGCCAAAGTCACAGTGCAATCAACCCAACATAATTTCAAAGGCTGATTAGACAAGAACGGAGGATAAGCATCGATGAATTGGCAGGGCGTGTGAACATCAGTCACGGTTCGGGTGACACCATAATTCATGAACACCTCGGTTATCGGATCTTGTGTGAGCAATGGACGCCCAAGATTTTGAACCACCACCAGAAGACGGGGAGGTTCGGCGCTGCCTTGACTCATCTAATCCGGTATCACAATGAGGGTGGCGACTTCTCGTCTGCAATTGTCACCGGGGATGAATCATGGTGCCACTACTACGAGCCTGAAACACGACGGCAAAGCTTACTGTGGAAACATTTGAATTCACTACCCCTAAGGAAAGCAAAGGCCGTCATTTCTGCCGGAAAGGTGTTGTTGACTTTTTTTTGTTGTTGTTGTTGTCAGCGGCCATTTGTTAAACCTGGAGATACTATCAATTGTTTCTGATATTGTAAAATGTCGGATCGGCTACGTGTCCCAATCAAGACCAAACGACGTGGAAAATTCAGGAATGGGGTCATTTTGCTCCACGACAATGCCCGTCCCCACGACGCTGATGTGGTTAACACAAAACTGGCAAAGTTCAAGTGGGAAACGCGGCAACATCCGCCATACAGCCCAGACCTGTCGCCTTGTGACTTCCACATTTTGGAGCATTTGAAAAAAAAACAGCTGAAGGAAACCAGATTCGTGTTGGACGAAGACGTGAAATAGTCAGTTACAGACATTTTGTAGCAGCAACCCAAAGAGTTTTGTGAGACTGGAATCACGCGACTCGTTAGTCAGTGGGACAAATGTCTAAATGCTCATGGATACTACTTTTAAATGAAGTACGCCGTTAGTCATATATTCGCATTGGCTCACTTTAATTTGACTCGCCCTCGCACATGTTGCAGAACTCCTACTTTTTATATGTGCTCTCTGTTGCGACTTTAATTTCGGGGCAATTACTCACAATACACGACCAATGACAGCAGCTCCTGCGCAATACATTCTAACAAAGGACAGCGTCATTGAGATTTCCCCTGGTCGTTGCATGTGTACAAAAATGTAAACAGGGTACTTGAATGACACAGAGAGAAAGATGCAAATGAGAGAACGGCAGGGAGGTTAACAAAGTTTCATTAAAATATTTGCCCTCAACTTGTTCTTTTTATGGCCTTTATATTTTTCATATCAGCGGTATGCACTGCTTTGCTGGTTTCAAATTGATATAATTCTAAAGTTCTTGTGATATTTCGTTTACGTATTAAATAGACAGAAAACATGGAAGCACTGATATAAGCTATTTTGACCACAATTTTTGAGGCATACGAGCATATTCTTCTATGAAGAAATACATATTTTACTTGTCTTGACAATGCTTAGCGTTCAAGAATTCGTTTGCAGCATCTTTTGCAATGGCAATGCAGTTATTATTAATGTATCTGATCCCTCAACAAATTCTATAAGGAGGAGGCCGAGCTGCTGCGTGAGACCCCCCCCCCCCCCCCCCGGAACGAAATTTCTGGCTACGCCACTGCTGTTAGGCATATATCTGATTATCGTCATTGGGTGGCACAGGCTGATGAATGTAGCTGAGGTCATGGCGAATAAACACCAACACCTTACTGTTTTCACCAACAGTTGACGACATAAACGATTCATATCCATAAAGCCTGATCGTGTTCGATAAGTACGGCTCGCAATTGACGATAATGGGAAACACATTGGCATATACGAAGCGACGGAAACCGTAAATGCACGCTCTCAGTACGCGGGCATTCCACGAAAAATAGTGGTTTTTCGGACCTCATCCCTGATAGACAGTGGCTGGGGAGCCATTCTATACAAGGGTTGCCAGCACCCGACTCAGAGAGTCCAGTACTTGAAGCGCACTTCTGGCAGATGGTGTGTGCATGTTGTTCAGGAACACGCGAATGGCATTCATTAAAGGCCTAACAAGAGCTATCACTTGCTCGTCTATTTTCCGCGACTCTTCGGATGCAGCACCTTAACGTACTGGAGGCGGCTTCTGCTGTGGCTTTTCTGCCCATCATGTAAGCGTAAGTGGCGACCATTCCTTTGAAGAGAGAGATCTAGCAGTTTTCTCCCCTCCAACATCGGTGTTTGGGGTGCTGGAAACTTCCGCTGACGGTACTGCTTGACGAGGCGACTTTTCTTGAAAAGTTGATATTTTCCGTCGTGAGGACCTTTGATAGTGACGCCGTCTTCGCCGGACTTTTTCAGCGGCCTCCTTGTGGGTAGAGCTGTCTCTCACCATTTGTTTGAGAATGGCGATCTCTTTCTTGATCTGAGGACAGTCTTTGGATGAGGTGCAGTGATCACCTTGACAGTTAGGACACTTCAACGTGGTTGCGCTGCAGTTGTCTTCTGAGTAGGCTTCGGCGCATCGAGGGCGCACTAAGGAATTTCTGCAAACACCCTTCACATGGCCAATGTTCTGACAGTTGAAGCATTGCATTCGTCTTGGAATAAATGGTCGAACCTGGTGGCGAAAGTGGCCAACTTTCACGTAGGAGGGAAGACAGTCACCTTTCAACGTTATCCTCACGCAACGTATGTTATCGAGACGACCAATGTGCACAATGACGTTGTGTTCACTTGCTAGTTTTGTGAGTACGGAGATGTCTGCGTTAGGTATTTTATTGTCTGTGTCGTAGATGACTCCTGTCATTGCGGCACCATTCCCTGGCACGATGGATCCGACCGTGATGTTACCCAGCTACGTTGCATGTTGTAGTATGTTCAGCGCGCTCGGGTTCATCACATCGATTGCCAAGATGTTTCTCCTAGTGTATATGCGGACATCTTTGATGTCGTTCGGCATGGTGTTTTCTAGATACACGGAGAGTGCTTGCCTGTAACGTTCTGTGGCAAAAACTGGATTGAGTGAGGCCATCGTTGAGGCGCAGTTTTCACGGTGGTCGAACTTGACGCCGAAGATGCATTGATAATTCTTCGTTTGGCCTTGCGGTACTGGACAGATCGAAAGCTGTATTCCGAGTACTCGTCACCTGATACGGAGTACAGCTCTGTGTCCTTGCTATGGCTCGATGTATTTCCTCGCTTCCTCAAAGCGATGTCCACGGGCGAACTGGAACCGGGGGGGGGGGGGGGGGGGGGGTCCTCGGGGAGTTGTACATCCATCACCACGATGTAGTGGGTGGTAGGCTCCCCAACTGCATTGAGAATTAGTCCAGTAAAACAGAGACGGGCTAGATGTGCTCCACAAGGGAAGCACTTCCATTTTTCAGAAACACCTGTATGGACTACTGGGCTAAAAGCTGCAGGCAGCAGCTTGACAAAGGCCCAGTAGTCATTGTCAAATATTGGTTCCGTTCGAATACTGCAGGGACAACAACAGCTCTTGAGGTAGACAACGTGAAAGAATGATGCAAGTGGAGATTTTTCCAAATGATTCTGCTGCAGGAGTACCACGGTTGCGGGACAGACTAACCAGTTCCTGAGCAATGAATAGGTCACTTATGCGCAGTAGTTACGAGTCGTTAGATAAGCATGTCTCGTATTAGGCCGCCTGCAGATTTGTTGCCCCGGTTTAGGAAAACCTATGATTTGTCCAGTCTAAGCATGTTTGCATTTCTGCAAAACGCCATGCGGTGCAGTAGCTATTGCACTTAGCGCTAATCAACGAGCACTACACTCTACTACGTGATGACTGATTGCTTTTTTTTCATACATTCTGATTTTCACATTTCACGGTTTAGCATGACCTTTCCTTTGTTTTACATTTAAATGCTCCTCGGTTGACATGACATCCAGTTCTCAACATTAGATGGCTCAAATATAGCATAAATGAGCATTTTATTCCCAAACAGACTCAAACACAGTGTACGGAATCTTTATATTTCACTTTGTGTAGAAATTTTAAATATTTGATATTCGATTCCACATTCGGAGGTTTTCTTTCTCGAATATTCGTATTAGATCCGATTCGATAATTTCGTTATTCGAACACCCCTAATCAACTCAAGGAGTGTGCTGGACTGGGCTGGTTGTTGCATCATTAGGACGGGAACAAACAGCACTTAGACGGGACGAAGTGGGGACGACAGATGAGCACTGAGTCTGCCGTCCTCACTTCGCCCGTCCAAGCGTTGTTTGCTCCCGACCCTTAAGGAAATTAGATTTGGTATTGTTGCAGTGACGGGCGCGTTAGCAACTGGCGCTTCCGCGTTTCTTAATGATCTGGGAGAATTCGCGCGCGTGCGTGAGCTTCTGTGCGTGACAGATTCATGTCAAGGATTGCCTAGTGGATGGTATATGTAAAGTGCTGCCACGTCGTCAGCTGGGAGTCGAGTGGCTGTTCCAAAATAAGAGTGGAGAAACCCTCTGTTCGAAAAAGAGCGAGAGCAATCATTACCTCCCGCTTGTTAGTTGCGCGTGCCGCGTTTAGCTGCGAAACTTGGCTGAGATGTTCGCTCTACCCGCAGAATGCGCTTACTCACTGAGATCAAGGGGTGGTAGTTAAGAAATCCTTTAAGAGCTGAAGCTGTCTTTGCTGCAAAATTCCCAGAAAATTGCATAGGCCTGGTAAGTTTAATTTATTATGTACATTTCTTATGCTGCGCTGGTGCTAATACGAACGTCTAATTTATATTTCCAATCAAGAGAGGAAATTAAGCGCATGTTCAATGTTTTTCTCTAAATGGCTTCTCCGCACCATCTAGCTTCGTGTGGCAGAGTATGCTTCACCGTCAAATCAAAGCATATGTGGCATTAAAAAGAAATATAATTTGAGCTCTTTAAGTAAATTACCCTTCGAAAATACAAAAAAGCCACACTTATCGTGAGCAGAGGTTTATAAGGCCAGAAGAGACGCAAAAACTAAAGACGGGTGGCGAAGCGTGACATCATAGGTATTGAAGGCGCCTGCTCGGGCCTTAATATTTATCGCTAATGATGGACTACAGCGTATTCTAAAAGACTTGAAGACTGGGGTGCTATAACGTGAAGCTATTCCAAACTGTTTTATTCCAGTTCTTCAATGAGCCCTCCACGATAGGTCAAAAAATTTTCGGACCGCCCCCACTTCGCCGGTCTGCCACGCGACATCACGAAAACGGTGAAAACGCCCCTTTGATATTGTTGCGTGTGGAAAGACACAGACAGAAGAGGCTATTTACAGGCTATTTACAATGGAGCCAGGCAGCCAGGCCGACACTCGCCCGCGCCAAGCGCACCGACCAACTTCATCGTCGTTCTCGCGGCGGCTCGTCTCTTGAGCATCGCTCGATGATATCGCAATACTACCTCCCCCTCCCCCCCCCCCCCCCGGCGGCAGAAGCACCGTCACGGTGCTGTTAAATATCCAAGGCGCGTGGAGAGTTGCCGAGCTTGAGTCGGGCGACGTGGACAATGTCACTGGTTGTCGCAGCTGAGGACCTAGTGGGCGTGGCTAGACCGATTTCATAGGTGACATCGGTCACTTTGGGGAGCACGCGATATGGGCCTGTATAAGAAGAAAGCAGTTTTTCACAAAGGCCAACTTTACGCGAAGGTGACCAAAGCAACACAAGACTGCCGGGCACAAAATGGACATCACGGTGACGGAGGTCGTAGGGTTGCTTCTGCTTGTCTTGAGACACTTGTAGATGAGCGCGCGCAAGTTGGCGAGCGTGGTCAGCATGGGCGATTGCATCACGGGCATAATCGCTAGTTGAAGCTGTGGCGGACGGAAGCACAGTGTCCAATGGTAGCGTTGGTTCGCGGCCATACAAGTGGTAAAGCGGGGGAAAGCCAGCAGTTTCGAGACGGGGAGGGTTGTATGCAAAGGTAATGTAAGGTAGAGCCAGGTCCCAGTCACGGTGGTTGTCGGGAACGTATTTGGATAACATGTCTGTAAGGGTGCGGTTCAGGCGCTCAGTGAGGCCGTTCGTTTGGGGGTGGTAGGAGGTGGTAAATTTATGCCGTATTGAGCAGGCACGCATGATGTCGTCGATAACTTTGGCCAAAAACGTACGGCCATGGTCTGTTAGCAATTGACGTGGAGCACAATGCATCAAAATGATATCATGTAGGAGGAAGTCCGCAACATCAGTTGCGCAACTGGTCGGAAGAGCACGGGTTACGGCGTAGCGGGTCGCGTAGTCCGCCGTGACTGCAACCCACTTGTTTCCTGATGTAGATTCCGGAAATGGGCCGAGAATGTCTAAGCCGACACGATGAAAGGGCTCGGCAGGGATGTCGAGCGGCTGCAGGTAACCAGCGGGGAGCTGGGAAGGCTTCTTGCTTCGTTGGCAAAGTTCACAAGCGGCGACGTAACGTCGTACGGAACGGGTAAAGCCCGGCCAGAAAAAACGGCGACGTGCACGGTCATAGGTTCGAAATACGCCGAGATGTCCTGCCGTTGGTGCGTCGTGGAGCATAATCGTTGCGTACCACCTGTTATTAGCACTGGCGTGTTCATAGAGCTTGATGCAGTCGTCAACGTCGTTTCCCTCCAGGCCAGAGAACACACCTGGGTCGCGATGTGGGGCGACCGTGACGATTGGAGCAGTGGGACAAGCCGAAGCCGTTGCAGAGGTGGGCGCGTCACCGGGAGGCATGGTGACAAGCACAGTGTGCCGACCACTTCGGAGTTCCGTAGTGAGGACGAGGATCGCTGACCTCCACCAGAATGTTGCGTGTCGACAGAGACAGACAGAAGAGGCTATTTACAGGCTATTTACGACGGAGCCAGGCCGCCAGGCCGACACTCGCTCGCGCCAAGCGCACCGACCAACTTCATCCTCGTTCTCGCGGCGGCTCGTGTCTTGAGCATCGCTCGATGATATCGTAATAATATGATATGTGCACACTGATTATGAGTGATTATACCTAAGGAACGAAACATAATTATTTATGATTAGGTGCCTTTCTCGCCATTAGCCCTATGTTATTGGTTAATCGTTCTTGGGCTACGCTCACTTTGCCTGCCTGTCACGCGACGTCATAACACAGCGAAAACTAACCGTGTCAAAGTGACGTGTACGTTTTAAAGGCGCATTAAATGCCGTACAAAACTGATTTTTTTTTCTGAATAGCCGGGCAGTGCCCCATTCCAGAAGGAATAGAAGATGGCTGCCCGCCGATCGCTCTGACACTGGCAAGTCGGAGCTGCTGGGGAACGTGGATATATTTGCGTACAATAAACATGTTTGTGTGGCAGTGTAACGTTGTCAAACCCTTTCGGCATATATACTGCATTGCTCTGGCAACCCTTCTTTCCTGAGGATCCGTTTTAGAGGCATTTTAAACATTCCGTTGCACGCCGCCACGATTTTCGACCAGCCACCTCAAGCTAAGCAAGGGAAGACGGACCAATCGCAGACGCCGGCACCACTCTTCTCACCCGGTTATCTGCTTTCACGGTGCTAGCTCGGCCCCATCGAAACCCTCTCCGCTTGAGCATGCTTCTCGCCTAGTGTCAGGCAATTAGATAAGAAAAACTGCTCAATGTAGACAATGCTATTCGCTTTGAAAGCAAATTAAGCGACCTCCTATAAACGAGGACCGCGTTTGATTGGGATTTTCAAACAACGCTGGGGGTTAACGCCCGATGCTTGCGTCGGTGGTTGCGTAAATTTGACGTCAGGAAATTGGAATAAAAACACATTGGAATAGTTTTACGTTATAGGGCCCCTGTACTTGGCAAGTTTCGAAAACATTTACTAAGCCACAATGACACAAATGCAAGAGAACACTTAGAAATCCGTGACGTCACAGTGACGTACGGGCGCTAGGCCTTACGCGCGAAATTTTAAAAATGTAACGTCGACCTTCATTTCTTTTCTATTAATGAATCTGTTGCAGCGAGATTAACTGAAATAGAGTTATGAAAGTATACATAATCGGTATAAACTGGTTTACTGTTTCTCTTTAGTGAGTTTCTAAGGTTATCTGTGCGTAAAGAGTGTCGGAAAATAAACGCACGCTTGCCAGTGAAAAAATAAAAAAAATTGTAATCTGTGCATTGCAGTTCTTATACCAATTACTGCGAAAAAAACATCAACTTTGCTTAATGTTAGTACTGTTTATGACTGCGGATTTCCTACCGCAGTGGCGCTCACCAACACACTTAATAGATATGCAGGTAGTTTTCTTTAATATGTTAGGACTTCTTCGAACACATTATATTCATTTGTCCCTTACAAGCTTCTCATAAAAGATTTCAGGTTAAAATACACTGCATGCCATCTATGACAAGAAGCACATCTATGAATTCTTTAATATATGAAACCATGCCTTTACTCCATCATTGTTGCGTCGTCATATATATCGTTGTTCGTATGGTCAGATCTTCTTTTTCCTTATTATTTGACAAAGATTAAAGAACTTACTTTCTCGGCGCTATGACAAGGTGAATATCTGTTTTGATGAAAAACTTATTTGTGTGGTGAGGCATAAAAAGCTGTTTCCTAAGTTTCGTGTTCTTTTGACAAGTTTGCAAATTTTCAGTTGCTGCTGCTTTTTTTTTTCCCACGGATATTCGCGGCTCTACGTTCAGGTTTTTTTTTTTTTTTACTTTCCGAAGTGAAGTCACCAGAAAGCAGACAACTTTTCTAACTGAGCCTTTAGGCAACCGCCTACCGATCGTCACCGATCATTGAGAGAACTGAGCCTTGATAACGCTCATTTTCGGGTCTCCCACAAACCCCCTTTGCCTACCCCTCGCATTTCCCTTTTACCCACAGGCGCCTTTGTTCACAGCGCTGAAGCTGTAAAGCTACTGATAAATACACAGAAAGTGAGGAACATGCGCGGAGGATGTCCGCATCCGCGAGCAAATCTATGGTCAGTGAAAGTGTTCTTTCTCTGAACACGGCAGACGATGAGCTTCCCTCGGAACATTGCACTTCTTTTTTGGCGACGTATGAAAAAAAAAAAAGACAGAAAGAAAAAGTAATCAACACCATCAGCGCGTCACTTCATCGCAGATTCCTCGCATTTGTCTCCTGCAGCGTTCCGCGTACTCTCTCTACGGCTCATTTCTGACGTCGCATGTCAGTAGCCCTTTCCGCATGCGAGAAGAGTGCTGGAACAGGAAACACAGTGACGCATGGAAGCCGCCGTCCGCGATCGTCCTCTCACCCTATGTAACCACCCCCGATGTGGGCGTGCCGAGGCTATTTATAGCACACGTCAGTTCGCGCGGACAGGACATCAGCGACTGCGCTGAGCAGTCACACATATACGGCGGTCAATATATTTACCTTCCACTCTGTCTCCTGTTTTTTTCTTCACGACTGCAGAGCCAATATCTTACCGCTGTGTTTCGGACACACGAGGGCTACAAATGATAAACCCAAGCGTGCCTGCGCCTTCACGAAGTAATGGTATAAATTATTTACTGCAGTCAATGGTATGTACTCTTCTTCTTTTCGTCTCGGGACATTTCCAGCTCTAGTGCCGAAATTTTTTTTTTAATGCGAGGGTAAATGTCTCAGGGTATACAGGGGTATGGGATGGGGGTAAACATTTTGTATTGTGAAAATGCCTCTCACCAGGCCAACCCTGAAAACTTCGTTATACTACGCAAGTTGTAAAGGGCCGACAAGGGAGCGCTCTGTCTCAAGATTTCTTCGCAATGATTTTTGTAATAGCGGAGATAGAAGCAACCGAAATGTTACGACATGATGGCGCGAGTGGACGAGCTATGCCGTCCCCGCATAAACTATCCTCTGCCCACTGCGAAAGCCCGCATCACGTTTACGTCACTAGCCTTCACCTCCTTTTTATTTATGTTTCTTTCAATCTGTTCACTGCATCTTTTCCAGGGGTCATTTAGCATTTCCAGTGACGCATTTCCGGTGGATTTTTTGTTCAATGTACATTTCACGGGCATTTTCATATTGCTTGCATAGCTGTTGCTTCCTTTGGGCGTTTCAACGCGTCGATATCTCCTACGCTGCGGAAAGATCTGTGAGGTCGTCTTTGCTACGCAGGAGACCGGCTGCTTTAATGCAGGTATGGGCGCGCGGGCGGCTATAGGTTTAACTTTAAGCATTTCTAGCGAGCAATCATAGGTACAATATTTTCCAGACATAATCTTCGGCGTGACCAGCGCGCGGGACTTGTTTATTTTCAGTGCTAACGCTTGGGGATGGGCCTTTTAATCCCTTAAATGCTGGAAATCAGAAATAAACAAGTTGGGCACAGAAGGCACACTGCAAAGAAGACGGGAAACTACGGAGTGCTACTGCAAACTGATTTTATTGCTGCTTAATCAGCAACAATATAGCAATATACACGACTTCATAACAAGGCAAACCGAAGACAACAAAGCATAAAAAAAAAACAGATAGTACGCCTTCCTTCACACTGCAGCACGCGTGAACATCATTTCTTTGTCGACAGAACTGCAGAAGTAGTTATACTGCACAACAATTCTATGGCTACGACACTCCTGCTTTTTTTAAGGTATTTTGATATTATATAATCACGCAATTCCCACCTGGCTCAGAAAGTTTACATGCGGTCAATAAGACTCTTCGCTCGCCAAGATGCAACTTTCGTCGAGAATCGAGAAAGAGAAACGAGAAGCGTGCGCCAACGATTAACCCCGTCAAGTGCTCGACTCGCCTAATGAACTTCCAACTTTCTTTCGCAGCGAGACCACGCCATGCTGGAAATGTATACCCAAGTTTCCTGAACGCATTCTCGAACTTTTTCAGACTCGAGTGCCATCCATTGTTGAACAGATATAGCCTTTGAACTTCAAAAGAAGCTTGAGGTCCGGGGGGGGGGGGGGGGGGGGGCAACACCTGGACTTCCTTCTCGACTTGGGCATTATACGCACCTCTCGATCGCGCGTCTGCCTACGTTTCTTCCAATTAGCGCCAAGTTAAAACTATCTCTCTCGATCACATTCGTTAGCGCCAATTCTTTCGTCGAAGAGTTAAACTCTTACTTTAGCTCGCCTACTAGGGGTTCCGCGAGGCATATCACTAATTTTTGCCGGAGCTCAAAATATAAGAAGCAAGAAAACATCGGCGCGATTTATTGGGTTTGGCAGTACGGCGGCGCACTCCCTTTCTTCAGTCTATTTGAGAATACAAAGCAAATAGAAACAATAATAAAATGCAGTCCCCTACCCGCGAGATGAGAGGTGCCGCAACCGCGGCGCGGTGAAAGGCACGGCGAATCGAAGCCTGAAAATGTGCGCAGTGAAAGGGATCGCGTTGAAATCGCCTCCGCCAGCGCCCTCCTCTTCTCTCGATGCACGTGAGAGCGCGCCCCGGCGCTTGGTTTTTAGACCTGTACGCGGCAGTGGGAAGTGACTGGGCGTCGCAGAGGCTGCGGCAACTTGGTGCCTTACTGCCTTTGTGATGGAAATGCGAAGTGCGCCAACTGTTCCGCGAATTAGCGAACGATCTGGGCTGTTCCTGTTTAGCGCGGTCTACGGGATGGCGAGCAGGAACGAGTGTGATGTACAGGGTTGCATGCCGGTGCATCCACGCACGGATGCGCGTGCGTGAGTCTGTCCAATGACTCGGAGGAAGAGAGGGAGGAAAAAGAGTCCCTTCTAAAGTGTGAAGGAGCGAGCAGAGGGGGGAGGGACAACGCTCAATAAGATGGGGGCAACAGTATGGCAGGGAGTGCGAGAAGCAGTCTGTTGGGAGGAGAGCTGCGCGGAATATGCCCCCTCAGCTTATTTGTTTTGCGGCCCAGCCGTCTCCCCGGGGAACTGAACGTACTCATTCCGGGCGCGCGAATTTTCTCGGGGGCCACACGGCGCTCGCAACCTTGTTACCCAGAGGCGGACGAGGGAACAAAGGCGCGCGCAGTGCTCGGTGACTTGAGTTTCATGATTGTAAGACCCTCTGCGGAGTGAACATTACGCAACGATTAGCGGCAGTCACCAAAAGCGGCTCGTTGGCTCCCGTCTTACGCCTCGCTTGGCTCACCGCGTCTGTAGTCCCCAACTATAAGTCTTACTTTACGCTTATTATTATGATTTATTTATTCATTTTCTCACTATAAATTATTTTTGTAAGAATAAGGTTACCATTATCCCGTCAGACTAACGTGACAACGGCAGGAAACATGGTGTGCTGCGGTCTGGAAATATCATCGCTCATTCACGAAGACAGCACACAAAAGCAAAGAACCGTGGCTGCGTTTCATCAGTTCCTATAAGCTACGCGAAAAACAAGATCAAATTGAAGGAAACACAATTTTGTTGTATTGCGCACACTGTTGGAACATACGACAGGAAAGGTTACTCTGCCAAAGCGTTGATTTTTAGTGGTAGAAGTCCGAGGTTCAAGAGCGCAACAGTAAGCGCGACACTCCCTGACGAACCCTACAAGAGGATAAATTGCCACAAGAAAGGGTTCCGTTTCGGATTGTTCAGACTGATTAAATTCTGTTCAGGTATACTGACATTACAGAGACTACACGGACGATATTCTTTAGAGATATGCTTTGCGCAAATTTTATTATTCTCGTGCGAGCTCAAATATATAGCTATAGGCTCTTTCGCTTACGTAAAAAATTTCGTTTTCTTTTCCTGTCATACGCATGTCCTTTGGAACTTTTCAGAAAAATTGTAGAATTGTGGAACATGTCAATTATTTATGTGTTGGAGGTGTGGGCAACACGCGCTGTGTTACATTTTAACAATTTCGCGCCCACTAAGCGATCTTTAGTTTCAGTTATACACGTTGAAACCGCGGTATGGCTACAAACAGAACAGCTCATTTCAATGCCACATCTTTTCTTTCTCTTTCTTTTTTTTTCACTGCGACAGCAGCGAAAAACACAGGGTTTTCTGCGTCCATCCATACCGTGACGTTGTCGTCGGTAGCCTGTTGTCGTCGCCAGGCTAACATCAAGAGCTTCACCCTCACTATATGGCAAAGAAAACCAAACACTTAGCCCACCACCACAGCCACTGGTTACCGAACTCCCTTTCCGGCAATGTGCAGGTAGGTGCGCACCGTGCTGACTAGTTAGCTACTGCGCAACGGTCGCGCTTGGTAACGTGTGCGGGTTTCTGTGCGCTGCAGAGGCAGACTCCGGGTAGTGCTTGCGTTTGCGCTCGCATTTCGAAAGTGACTGCAGGTAATGCATAGTGTAGCTGACGAAGGCGACATTGCGCGCATTGCAACGAAGTTGCCCATGAGAGAACGGTGGTGTCCGTTGTGAGAACCTACCACTGTGCGCTGTCGCCATAAGTGAATTCCGAGCCGCGGAATTTCTGAAATCTGCTGAATTTTTTGTAATGAGATTCCGGTTAAATAACTCCATAGATGAGCAAAAAATCAATCTCGAGCGTAACACGACAGATCTAGCCCAGATGCACTTCCCGAGCACGAAAATTCGTCGCTCAATACTCTGCAGTGTTTCATAATGATTGCCATAATAACGTTGTTGCAATTAGTTGTTCCGGCAAGATCAATTTTCTTGAACAAATGTATTGGTTTCTTAATATGGGGCGAACCAGCTTGTTAGACAGCAGCGTTGGCGTGCGTTTGGAGACTACAGCTCTCTGCCCGTCCCGGCCATTCCTAGTATTTGTTTAAGCGCCATGCATAGTTTCTCCGATGACTTTAACAATGCTAAGCCACAGCGAACAGCGAAGGTTGAAGCGCATGGCTCCTCGATGCGAGAGAATGTGGCAAAACTATACACAACCTGGCTCCTCCTGCGATCGACCGAATAATAAGCTCGATTGATTGATTGATTGATTGATTGATTGATTGATTGATTGATTGATTGATTGATTGATTGATTGATTGATTGATTGTATTACATTGCATTGCAATGCAATGTCCCCAAAGAGAGACACCGTACTGCAGTTCTTTGTGTCAATTTAGGCACCTGAAGTTGCCTAATTTGCATCCAAATCAAAAGGCACAAACACTTCTGCGTTCCGCGAGCACGAAAAATTCGCGGCCTGTGCCCAAACTTAAGGCCTCGGTCTCAGGAACGAAGCGTCGTAACCAGTGAACCGCCGTGGCGGGTTCTTCACCTCGATCCGCTGCAGAATGAGAGTAAGTTGGTGTTTCCTTTACTTGAACGTTCTGGGCTCGTTTGCGGGTGAAGCTGCTCTTGTGCGATCCCTATGCTTCCAGAACCGACACATATAGCGAAGAGAGAAGCGAACTTCGCGTCCAGCCGATCTGCACGGTTGTAGCACGCGATGCTTACACCATGGACAAATTGGAGCGTGACGGACGCATAATGGGGCTCCACAGTGAATGACCGCTCACTCGAACTGCGCCGCGTTATTAGCCGCGTCGTGTCACAATCACACTGTGCCAATTTGATCGAACTGAGCCGCGGCGATACCGTAAAACAAACCCGCGACGTTGATGACCGTTAGTTGCGGAACGTCTCAGCCCCAGAGCAGCAGAATGGCGTCAAGCGAGAAAGCGTTACCCGGCATGCGAAGAACGTCGTTTGATCGCTTGCGCCTTTCACCGCGATTATTCGTCTTTTTCCACGCCGACTTTTCCTAAATGCATTCCGTTATTAAATTTAGGAGTCCGAAATTGCCGTTAATCAGGACCCGCCTTTGCCGAGATTGGACAATAAAAAGAAAATGCTAAAGCGTCAGGACACGAGCGGTGAAAAAGTCAATAGAAAATAAAAAACAGCAAACGAAAAAGTAACCCTTCAAGTTGAGAGCGACAAATGAGAGAAATCGTCTGGCCAATTTCCTTCGACGTATATTTTCGCTCCGAACAAACTCGATTACAGAAGAAAGACTTAATTTTTTTTTTTCAATCTCACCGGCTCAAAACCCCCGCTGCAGTTAATATATATTTCTTTTTTTTCTTTCTTCTACAATACAATCGTTTGCTGTTACTATATCACGACGATTCTGGTTCTCATTAGAGAGACAGAGTCACGCATAGCGTTTCCTTATTAGTCTTACATTTCGGCCGACTGGTTATTCGCTCTATTATTTTACAACACAATTACGGGTTCACGAGCTCCAGCTTTAAGTCGCCAATCGACACAGTGAAAACTTGTCGAGACTTAAATGTATAACGAGTCCCTGAAATCGTGAACAAGAAAGAAAGAAAGAAAACGTGGCGTCGCTAAGTGCTTAAGGCGCTCACTACGTGCCCCAGGTATTTTATTTTATTTTACACCATTTATTGGTTGTCATTTTCTATTACGCTCAAGTAATAAGGCACATCTTTGAGAAGGTTAGGAGGGCTGATATAGCGTGTCGAAGGGGCTGCACACATATATTTAGTCATGTTTACTATCAGCGATATGCCACCAGAAAAGCATAATACCAACGCCCCTTCACAAGTCATCTCTAGAAATCACGAATAGGAATGCCAGATTGTAATACAAATCCCTGGATCGTTAGAACTACAATCTCATGAACACATAACCAAGCATTGAACGCAGCAGTGTGTCCCAAATCTTGAGTACAAAATTCGGTTCGAATTCCAAGTTCGAAAATATGGGAGCCAAGGGCCAAGAAGCAGCGATATTCGAGACTCGATCGCGCTGCGCTCGGTGCGAACGCTCCGCAACCAACAGCCTTGCTACGATTTCTGCTATCAGTCAGTTACATTGAGTGGTTCGATGCACCGTTCAAGACTTCAATCGGAACCAAGAGGGATCCGCTAGCCTTGTACGACATTGTAAACGCTTATTTATTTATATATATATATATATATATATATATATATATATATATATATATATATATATATATATATATATATATATATATATATATATATATATATATATATATATACACACACACATTTAACTCATCCTATGACGAGAGCTGCGGATGCGAGTCTCGATGTAATTGCACGATGAAACTAAATAAATGTGCCGAACACTATTATTATTATTATTATTATTATTATTATTATTATTATTATTATTATTATTATTATTATTATTATTATTGTTGTTGTTGTTGTTGTTGTTGTTGTTCTGAAGATTTTCGCACCACTGGCCTCTTCGTCATTGGAGATCGGAAATACTGATTCGTAGCATTATTATTGCAGACACAGCAGCAAGCCGCAGCGGCGGGAGCGGCGGCACTGGCAAGAGCGGCAGTGGTGGAAACCAATGTATATGTAAACTGCTAGCGAAGGTTGCTTAGAAGACCACATGTCAAGAAAATGGCGGTTCGTTGCAACCGTCACCAACTACGTATCGGGGGGACAACTAACAGCAATCAAAAAATAAAAAGTGATGTCACAACCGCAAATGGCAGTGACGTCAAAATCGTATGCTGCTTGGTGCGATTTTTTTAAAATTTCGTTAGCGTCCGGACTAGACCAAAGAATGTATAATTACGTTAGAGATTTCCTCACGGGCAGGCGCGCATGCGTCGTTGTCGGCGACGAGGAATCACCGGAATTTGAGACGGGTCCGTGCAGCACGCCGCAAGGATCCGTCATATCACCATTACTCTTTAATTTAGTTCTACTTGGTCTACCCGAGAAATTAACAGAAATAGAAGGATTACATCACAGTCTCTACGCGGATGACATCACCCTCTGGGTTCCCGGAGGAGGATGTGACGGTCACGTCGAGCGAACGCTACAGGCAGGAGTAGATGCGGTTCAGAATTACTTGCGTGGAACGAGCCTCGAATGCTCGGCTACCAAGTCCGAACTCTTACTCTACAAACCCACAAGGAGAGGTCGTAAAACCCTGCGCGAAGAGGAACGGGAATATCCCAAATACGCATTACATTGGCAGATGGTACTCCCGTACCGCACGTAGAGAAAATCGAATCCTAGGGTTACACCTGCAGACAAACGGCCATAACGGAGAGACGGTGCGAATACTTCGTCGTTCGGTAGATGACACGATCCGACTCTTGCGTCGCATCACGAATAGACGCAATGGTATGCGTGAAGAGTGCGCGATCCGTCTCGTGCAGGCGTACGCGATGAGCCGCATAACGTATGTTGCCCCCTACCTGAGGTGGATCGGGTCCGAAAAAAACAAAGTCGAATGCATGATCCGAAAGGCTTTCAAGAGGGCAGTCGGCGTTCCACTCAACGCGAGCACCGACAAGTTTCTAGAGCTCGGAGTTCACAACTCCCTCAACGAGTTAATCGAGGCGCACGACATTGTGCAATACGAACGATTATCGAGGTCAAAGGCAGGTCGATGCATCCTCGAGTCGCTCAGCATCGCGTACCACACTCAGCATGGAGAAAAGACGGCGGTTCCCGCCTCTGTTCGCGACCGCCTGATCATCCCGCCGCTTCCCAAGAACATGCACCCGACGCACCACGCCGGGAGACGCAACAAACGAGCAAGCGACCTTCAGAAGAAGTTTGGTAACAGCAACGAGGCGGTGTACGTAGACGCGGCGCGATATGGAGGAGGCAGAAGCGCGCACGCGATAGCGGTTGTAGACCGCTCGGGTAGGTGCCTCGCGAGTGCCACGGTGACCACGGGACACACGGAGGCGGCCGAAGAAGCCGCGATAGCCCTAGCACTCGTCGCGGTGCCGAACGCTGCGATCGTGTTCAGCAACTCGCAGGCGGCAATCCGCGGCTTCGCGCGCGGTCGTGTCTCGCGGGAAGTGGCCCGCATACTCCAAATTTCTGACGACGGCGACTCGTCATCGCCCTCGCAACCCCAAAATTCTACGGTCTTCCTCCTCTGGACCCCGGCACACACCGATGTTTCGCTCGCGGGAAACGAGGCGGCCTACGCCACGGCTCGAGGTCTCACACGCCGAGCCGCCGCTGATTATGTGGCCGCCTCCGCCCCCGAGAGCGGGGCATCGGATCTGCCGGATCGGGACACTACAACAGAAACACAGCAACAAGAAACACACTGGGCGTGGGGCGATCGCCTAACCACGTTCAGAGACCTCACCCAACACTACAGACTCGAAAGACGCACATTCCCGCCACCGCACGATAAATTGAACAGGAACGAGGCCGTAACTTTACGCTTGCTCCAGACACACACCTACCCTAGCCCCGCTATCTTACACCACTGCTATCCGCGTTTGTATCCAACAGACGCGTGTAAAACATGCGGACACAGAGCAACGCTGCGACACATGCTCTGGGAGTGTGCCGGCAACAACGGTAATCAAAGCAGCTCCGTTGGCGACGCGTCCATAATCGCGGCTGTTGCCAGAGTAGGAGAAGGCTCGAGCTCCGTTCTTCCCGACGCCGCCCCGGATGCGGGAGCCGCCGGGGACAATCTCCGTAGGCGTCGCCGCCGCCGGGAGGCGGCTATCAGAAGTTCAGAGCTGGCAGACCAGCTCTGGGCCGTCCGGCAAGCCGAAGATGCCGCTCGAGTCCAAGAACTTCGAGCCGTCACCTGAGGCCACCACATCAAGAACTGCCGGACTATTCCTTACTAAAGTTTCTTCTTCTTCTTAGCGTCCGGCATCTCGACTGCTACGCCAGCAGTTATTTTTCGCTTGAGGCTGAGGCGAGCTTGGGACTCACCTCATGTACAGCGCCAGCATGTCATTAAACTATAGGAACGTATGTCTAAATGTGAACATAATTAGGCTTTTGTTGACGTCAACTGCTCCAGTAGGCTCCTTAGAAAAGTGAGCGAATGCGATAGAAATAAATGACAATGCCACAGAGGTTTCAAACGCAATTTTACTTCTATTCATCTTGAAAAATGCAACCAATATAATGGACCAAACAAAACATGTTTCAATGGATCAAAAGTACTATGGCCAGCACACAGTCGTAATGTTTAGAAAAACTTCTTGCTGGGCTATATGGTGCATTACGTTGAAGAACCAAGTTGCGCATTCAAAAAAAAAAAGAACAACAGGAAAAGGCGACGGAGACAGAAAGAGCGCAATTCGTCTCCGTCGCCTTTCCGTGTGGTTTTCTTCTTTGAATGCGCAACTTGGTTCTTCAAAGTCGTAATGTGTAGCAACATATGCGAAACCTTTCCACGGAGTCATTCGCAATTCCGCGCGACACCATGCATTCATATCCAACATTTAACAGACAAGGCAACATTGCGCCACATTATCATTTAGAAAACATTCGTCTTACTAATTTTGCTGCTCGTCTGGCACTAAGAGCCTGTGTTACAGAGAGTGAACGAACATAGCGCGACGTTTCTTCGCGAAGCGTTCCGCAATTATCGTCCCGACGAAAAACAGTGCGTTGGATGCCGCAGTGTGAACTTGCACGAGAACAAAAAGGCTCGCACTCCCACCTTTCGCTAATGAATGCCGTGCGTTAGGTCACGAAAAATTTGAAGTGAAGCGCTCGCCCCACTTTGAACAAACACACAAGGAAATAAACTGGTATGAAACCACCGCGTTCAAATCAGCAACGCCCTTCCGCACGACATAATAGCTGGTTTTCACAGTCCTGCCAAGTCTTTCGCCAGAATCACGGCTTGGTAGAGGTCAGCAAAACGAATTAATGAATTGTGAAATAGAGAAAGAATTTACATTAGTTGTTTTAGTAAAGCAAAGACATTTGAAAAAGAATATTTACTCGTATAACGGCATTCTGATTAAAAATATTCGAACATTTTTTTTTCACACAGGTTTTTCAACTTTCACTGTTTGTCCCCTCTTCACTTAGTCGCGCTTCAATCGTACACCACTAACTGATATCTCTGGCGATAGTTTTTGACAAGTTTTTCGTTCCAAGGTTCGCGACCTATTTAGATTGACCTTGGCGGAAGCAGCAGCGGCGGCGGCAGCGACAGCGGCAGCGGCAGCAGTGGCGGCCGCAGCAGCGGCAGCAGCGGAAACAGCTGCGGTGGAAGCAGCAGCGGCGGAAACAGCAGCAGCGGCAGCGGCGGCAGCAGCGACGGAAGCTGCAACGGCGGAGACAGCGGCAGCGGCAGCAGCGGTGGAAGCGGCAGCGGCGGAAACAGTGGCAGTGGTGGAAACAGCAGCAGTGGCAGTAGCAGCGGCGGCAGCAGCGGAAACAGCAGCAGCGGCAGCAGCGGTGGCAGCAGCGGCGGCGGCAGCAGTGGTAGCAGCAGCGGCGGCAGCCGAAACAGCAGCGGTGGAAGCGGTGGAAGCGGCAGCGGCGGAAACAGTGGCAGCGGTGGAAACAGCAGCAGCGGCAGCAGCAGCGGCGGAAGTGGCAGCGGCGGAAACAGCGGCAGCGGCAGCAGCGGCGGCGGTGGTGCCCCCGCCTGTTTATGTCTTAAATATATGTGTTATGTCTACGTCTTATGCCTTAATTACTTAAGAGGAAAACAACGACATCAGGAAAGAAACAATTTATGATAACTCAAAGGGAAGCTCACTACTTTTCGAAGCGAGATCGGGATGCCTTAGAGCACGCACCTATAAAGCGAGATGTAAGAGGGGAGAGGTAACGCTAGGAATATAAGAATATAAGAAAGAAGAAGGTAAAGCTAGGAAAACTATGCAGCATGTTTTATTAGAATGTGAAGACGTCTACCCAGTGGTCGCTTTAGGCACCACTGGCCTCCTTGAAGCCCTTGGGTTCTGCGAGAGCAGTGGAAAAGTAAACATGTCCACAATAGGGATTAGTAAGAGGCGATAGGAGGACTGGTGGAATAAAAGTAGGGAAACGACAGAAAAACGGAAACGTACAAAGCACAGTTCGCTATAGGGGATCAGGAAATTTGGTTGTGGGAGTTCATAGTGTTTTTTTTTATTGTTTAACCTAGGTAGGGCATTAGGCATTATAATAGCAAGAGCTTGGTGGCGCAACCCACCGCCCCATTCCAAAGGGGATACTCATAACATCCATCCATCCATCCATCCATCCGTCTACTACACTGCTCTCTAATTCATACCGTTGTCTTTTTCTGTCTTGACGTTACAAATAACATATTTCGTTCTATCGGTCATTGCGTGGTTCTTCTTCTCAAGCTGCTTTCTTAACCTCCAAGTTTCTACCCCATATGTTAGTACCGGGAGAATTCATGATTGTACTCTTTTTTGGTATTGTCTGCCGTATGTACTTAAACTCAATTTTATTCTTCTCCAAATTTCCTTCTCGGGATGAGGGTTCCTTGTGATTAATTGGCGTAGACAAACATATTCTTGCACTGGTTCTAGGGCTGACTGCAAATTTCAAATTATCGTGGTTCTAGGGCTGACTGCAAATTTCAAATTATCGTTCTTTTGTCAGGCTATTGAACATTACCTTTGTATTTTGCAAAATAATATTTAACCCTACACTTACAATTTGTCGGCAAAGGTCCTCAGTTATTTGTTGCGAGTCATCTCCGGCGTTCCTAAACCGGACAGTATCACCTGAAAACCACAGGTTTCTGACTTTTTTTACCATTATTCTTCACTTCCAGTCACTCCCAGTCTAATAGCTTAAATACTTCTAGACATGCAGTGCATAGCATTGGAGAGATCGCGTTTTTTTTTTTTTGGCTGACTGCTCTCTCAACTATTTATTTATTTATTTATTTATTTATTTATTTATTTACTTATTTATTTAGTTAGTTATTTGTACTGCATCCCGGGGGGGGGGGGGAGGGTGATTCGACGTAACAGAAAATGCAACATAATGGCACATAGAAACATGCACAATTTACAAATATACATAAGACAGGCACATTAATACGAAACCAGTATTAGATAGCAAGAACATACAAAATTACGCAGAAAATGCCACAAGTTATACTTCAGTTATCAAGAAAAGGTCAAAACACAGATAATGATTTTGCTACGACAGCGCTGCATGTTGTTGAGATAATTCCCGCACCCAAGTGTTCCCGGACAAAAAAAAACTTAAGGTAGTCATTATAGGAGCGAAAAGACGTTATTGTTAGATCGTGTTTCTGGGACGTGTCGTATAAACCGAAGAAAAAGAAACCTGTTCACTGTAAACTTTAGTCTGTACGGGTGGTTTCTTCTGGACGAGGGGCTTAGGTTACTAAGTCCTAAATGTTCAGGAACTGAGCTGCGTGTGCAATTGTTATAAACGAACTATACGGTTCTTTTCTAGACTTTCTCAAGTTTCTGAACATTAAATTTTGTATAGAGGTCTCACATTATGCCAGCGTAGCCTCATACTGGGAGGTCAATAGATTTGTATGTCAAAATTCGAACAGTCGGGGTTAGCTAGGGTTAGCGCTCGTCTAAAAATAAATAACTTACGGCATGCGTTAACTGTAGCGTATGCAACCTGTTTAATCCAAATGAGATCACTGGAAATTCATAGTCCAAGATAACTGTGAATCATCTTCATCATTAGCAGCAGAAGCAGCAGCAGCAGCAGCAGCAGCAGCCTGGTTAAGCCCACTGCAGGGCAAAGGCCTCTTCCATACATCTCCAACCACCCCGGTCATGTACAAATTGTGGCCGTGTCGTCCCTGCAAACTTCTTAATGTCATCTACCCACCCAACATTCTGCTGCCCCCTGCTACACTTCCCTTCACTTGGAATCCAGTCCGTAACCCTTAATGACGATCGGTTATCTTGCCTCCTCATTACATGTCCTGCCCATGCCCATTTCTTTTTCTTGATTTCAACTAAGATGTCATTAACTCGCGTTTGTTCCCTCACCGAATCTGCTCTTTTCTTATCAATTAACGTTACACCCATCATTCTTCTTTCCATAGCTCGTTGCGTCGTCTCCAATTTAAGTTGAAACCTTTTCGTAACCTTCCAGGTTTCTGCCCCGTACGTGAGTACTGGTAAGACACAGCTGTAACACACTTTTCTCTTGAGGGATAATGACAACCTACTGTTCATGATCTGAGAATGCCTGCCAAACGCACCCCAGCCCATTCTTATTCTTCTGATTATTTCAGTCTCATGATCCGGATCCTCGGTCACTACCAGCCCTAAGTAGATGTATTCCCTTACCACTTCCAGTGCCTCGCTACCTATCGTAAACTGTTGTTCTCTTCCGAGACTGTTAAACATTACTTTAGTTTTCTGCAAATTAATTTTGAGACCCACCCTTCTGCCTTGCCTTTCCAGGTCAGTGAGCATACCTTGCAATTGGTCCCCTGAGTTACTAAGCAAGGCAATATCAACTGCCAGTCTCAAGTTACTAAGGTATTCTCCATTAACTCTTATCCCCAATTCTTCCCAATCCATGTCTCTGAATACCTTCTGTAAACACGCTGTGAATAGCATTGGAGAGATCGTATCTCCCTGCCTGACGCCTTTCTTTATTGGGATTTTGTTGCTTTCTTTATGAAGGATTATGGTGGCTGTGGAGCTGCTATAGACAACTTTCAGTATTTTTACATACGGTTCGTCTACACTCTGATTCCGTAATGCCTCTATGACTGCTGAGGTTTCGACTGAATCAAACGCTTTCTCGCAATCAATGAAAGCTATATTTAAGGGTTGATTATATTCCGCACATTTCTCTATCACCTGATTGATAGTGTGAATATGGTCTATTGTTGAGTAGCCTTTACGGAATCCTGCCTGGTCCTTTGGTTGACAGAAGTCTAAGGTGTTCCTCATTCTATTTGCGATTGCCTTAGTAAATACGTTGTAGGCAACGGACAGTAAGCTGATCGGTCTATAATTTTTCAAGTCTTTGGCGTCCCCTTTCTTATGGATTAGGATTATGTTAGCGTTCTTCCAAGATTCCGGTACGCTCGAGGTCATGAGGCATTGCGTATACAGGGTGGCCAGTTTCTCTAGAACAATCTGTCCACCATCCTTCAACAAATCTGCTGTTACCTGATCCTCCCCAGCTGCCTTCCCCCTTTGCATATCTCCTAAGGCTTTCTTTACTTCTTCCGGCGTTACCTTCGGGATTTCGAATTCCCCTAGACTATTTTCTCTTCCATTATCGTCGTGGGTGCCACTGGTACTGTATAAATCTCTATAGAACTCCTCAGCCACTTGAACTATCTCATCTATATTAGTAATGATATTGCCGGCTTTGTCTCTTAACGCATACATCTGATTCTCGCCAATTCCTAGTTACTTCTTCACTGTTTTTAGGCTTCCTCCGTTTCTGAGAGCATTTTCAAATCTATCCATAATATAGTTCCTTATGTCAGCTGTCTTACGCTTGTTGATTAATTTCGAAAGTTCTGCCAGTTCTATTCTAGCTGTAGGGTTAGAGCCTTTCATATATTGGCGTTTCATATAAGGTTTGATCAGCTGGGACATTTCCCACTTCACGATGACACGAGGGAAAGAAGGTGCAAGATAGAAGGCTGCACAGGAAGAACCCGCATAATGTGCGAGAAATGCAAGGTTCACTTGGGCCTAACGATCTTTCATCTCCTGCGATGGCTTACTGGTATCCTGTCTAACGGAGTTACCACCGACTTCTATTGCACACTCCTTAATGATGGCCATAAGATTGTCGTTCATTGTTTCAACACTAAGGTCCGCTTCCTAAGTTAAAGCCGAATACCTGTTCTGTAGCTTGATCTGGAATTCCTCTATTTTCCCTCTTACCGCTAACTCATTGATCGGCTTCTTATGTACCAGTTTCTTCCGTTCCCTCCTCAAGTCTAGGCTAATTCGAATTCTTACCATCCTATGGTCACTGCAACGCACCTTGCCGAGCACGTCCGCATCTTGTATGATGCCAGGGTTAGCGCAGAGTATAAAGTCTATTTCTTTTCTAGTCTCGTCATTCGGGCTCCTCCACATCCACTTTCGGCTATCCCGCTTTCGGAAGAAGGTATTCATTATCCGCATATTATTCTGTTCTGCAAAGTCTGTTAATAACTCTCCCCTGCTATTCCTAGTGCCTATGCCATATTCCCCCACTGCCTTGTCTCCAGCCTGCTTCTTGCCTACCTTTGCATTGAAGTCGCCCATCAGTACAGTGTATTTTTTTTTTTACTTTACCCATCGCCGATTCCACGTCTTCACGTCGATCCACCCTCCCGTTAATGCTATAGAGTTCATCTATGTCACCAGCTATAATCTTATTAATCATAAATACGACTCCTAGTTCTCGTCTCTCCGCTAAGCCCCGGTAGCACAGAGCGCGCCCGCTTTTTAGCATTGTATGTGCTTCATTTGTCCTCCTAACTGTGAATAGGAAACCTTAAAAGAAATTATGGGGTTTAACGTGCCAAAACCACGTTCTGCTTATGAGGCACGCCGTAGTGGAGGACTCCGGAAATTTCGACCACCTGGGCTTCTTTAACGTGCACCTAAATCGAAGTACACGGTTGTTTTCGCATTTCAACCCCATCTAAATGCGGCGGCCGCAGCCGGGATTCGATCCCGCGGACCTCGTGCTCAGCAGCCCAACACCATAGCCACTGAGCAACCACGGCGGGTGAATAGGAAACCTCATACAAAAAGAAGTTAAAATGGCATCAAACTGCACTGGTTTCTTTCTACGAGTGATCCGCATGAAAACTGTTTTGTCACTGTTTATGCACGCCTTCTGGTGTTCCAACCAGGAAACAAAACGCTAAAAAGTCTCATTCAACAATACCTGGTCCCACTGACTGTTAACGTCCTAATGCAAAACACAGTTGTATGCATGCAGTTTATATTAAAAGAGATGTCTTTTACCATATAATTGTTACATATGTGAGAAAGAAAAGTGGCCCGAGAAACGAGCCCTGCGGGACATCTGATTTAGCTGGTAGTGGGTCCGACTGATGGTTTTTAATCTGAACAAGCTGGTGCCGATTATTTGAATACTTTTAGGCACAAATAACGAGTTGTGGATTTTTAAACCAAGTATGTAATTTAAACATTAGTTTATTACGAGAGTTTGTCAAGAGCTTTCGAGAAATCCATGAGGATTGCACCGATTTTCGTTACATTAATTTATGGATTCGGCATAGAGAGAAGTGGTTCTTGTTGGGAAAGGAGGAAAGGCTGGCACTATCTTCTGCAGCCCGTGCGGGAGCACGGCTCAAATCATGTACGGTGAAATCTAGATGCGTACAAGTTTAACGCGCTTTCCTGAACCCATGTTGAAATTCAGTCAAGATGTTATATTCATATAGTGAGTGAAAACTTTATTCGAAATTTCCGGCGAGTTAGGCGGGGTGGGGCCGCAAGCACCCCAGTTTAGGTGACGGCCTCGAGTCCTTGGACACGGCCGGCTTCCTCGGCGTGCCGGACGGCCCACAGTCGATCGGCGAGGTCGTGGCTGAGCAGGGCCACCTCCCATTGCGCCCCGCGGTTCGAAGCTGCCATGTCTTCGCCGTTCGTCGGGGACTGCCGCTGCGCGCTACCGGTGCATGCCCACAGAATGTGCTGCAGCGTCGCTCTGGCTCCGCAAGCTTTACACTCGTCAGATGAATAAATATAATAAATCTAAAATACCTTTAAGTATAATGTGCTCTAATAGTCGATCGGTATTCTTCCGCTTTGCTTGTGAGGAATTAAGGTAGCCGTGGAATCTTTATAAAGATTTCTTCGTCCAGGCCACCACATTTGCATTCTTATAGATTCGCTTGAAACCAGCAAAAAAAAAAAAAAAAAGGACCGCTGAAGCCAGTTGGCCTATATCAGTTCAAGTGCAACCAAATTTAGGAAGGCCCCCTCAGCTTAAGAGAGGCACTGCGTAGACAGAACCAGAATTATTCTCCCTGGTGCAGTATTTGGTCACAACATCTCCAACCACTCCTGTAGTTACAGCCATATAAACAGACCTAAATGAAAAAAGGGGAAGCAACAGTCAGGCAAACAGCACCCGAGGGAGAGGAATGCGCGTGATGGTGCTCAGTAAGCGCTCACATCTGGAGCGTTCTCTGTCCGAAAGGTGGTTGAGGGCAGCGGATACACGAATTTTGGGCGCTCGAAGCGGTAGAGAGTGAGGAGCAGTTGTGTTTTACGAAGCACGTATAATTGTTTTCTGCGCGTTCTTAGTCGGTTCGATTCCAGTCACGCTACAATTATCAGTAGCCGCGGTCGTGTCTGACTGCTCCCATCTTGGAACACACTCTGAGCGGGGTCTGCAACTCGATCAAACCAAAGGCCGAGGTCCTCGCAAGGTTGAAGCATTGCAAGTTTTCCGCACTCTCCATGTTTTTTTAACGGTTGTTTAAGATGAAAATTCTTAGAGGCCAACTCCGGTGATTCGTTTTATGTGTGCGAAGCTGGGGCCGAATTCACAAAGCTTTTCGTTCAACAGTGCAGTATCGAATTGGCTCGCCGGTTTTGCTAATGCTATATCCAGCATCATGTTTTGTTGAAAGTTTTTTTACAAACGATTCGAGTGTAAGAACTTTTTGTGAATACGGGCCCAGCAGAATCAAATTTCTGTCGCACATGTTCTACATTATTCCTGGGCACTCTGGTCATGCACACCAAACGGCAGTATTTAGAGTTGCTTAGCTTCTTATCACTTGATTTTTGTAAAGATTGACACACGCATCCACGGCCTATGCACTCAAACGAATTATTTTTACTGGCCGTCCAGTGCTCGCCGTTCGTGACGGGTTGGTGTTGACGTCTCCTGAAGCTGCCTTTAAAAGTGCGCAGGACTCTTGTTGCCACAAGTGATTTGTGTTAAACTTATTTGATGGCGGAAAAGTTCGGGCAGCAAGGTGACCTTCATAACGCAATGTTTTTTTTTACATATCTTTACGCCAAGAAGAGTCTTGCGACGCAAGGACTCTTAGGGCTGTTTTGAAGAATTTGGCTGCTTTTGCCAGGCCAGACAACATGTGAAGGGCAGCGTTCTTGCACAATTTAGCACATCCCCCCTTGTCGAAGACTCCTTTGGCATACCTTGAAGCTGAATCTAAAAAAAATTAATTATGGGGTTTTACGTGCCAAAACAAAGGATTTGATTATGAGACACGCCGTAGTGGGAGACTCCGGAAATTTGGACCACGTGGGGTTCTTTAACGTGAACCTAAATGTAACTACATGGGTGTTTTTGCATTTCGCCTCCATCGAAATGCGGCCGCCGTGACTGGGATTTGATCCCGCGACCTCGTGCTTAGCAGCCCAACACCATAAGACCGAATTTCGGCAGAGAAAACGGGAATACAGGGACCTTCCCGCTCCTTAAAGGAAGACTAACAGAAATTTCCTTTGTCGTTTTTATTGATTTATTGGATAGCTGTGGGCCTGTTAATTACGCTGTGGAGTCTGTGCTCCTCGAAGGAAGTAACAAATAGTTAATCACGCTACCTTTCAATGCAAGTGCAGCATGGCTTCGGACATTTAAAAAAAAATGAGACTATTCCCGTCACCAAAAGCTTATGTGGTGGTCTGCGTGGTACAGACACCACTGACGCGTACACACGCGTATGATCGTGCTGCCGAAAACTGAGTACAATCAACACTCGACTGAACAAAAAGGGAGAGCGGGTTTGTCTGCGTTTCCAGAAGATTTTGTATCTTTCGGCGAAACGGTCATTGTATCGCCTTCGTCCACCGCACTGGGCAGACTGGAGCGCTCTTGGGTTGTTGGCGATACCACGTGACCACCACCTCCGCTTTTGGCGACGTGAGTCGTTTCCTTTTTCAGATTCCAAGCACCAGTGCACTTGACTCGTGTTTTGCACGGGCCACACAAACGGTGGCGTAACTAAGTCTTTGTGGCAATGTGGAGAAAGCGAGCATTCATGCCGTCATATGGAGTCGACAGCTACCTAAAAAAGCTTAAAAAGCGGGACGCGAGATTTTTGTGTGAGTACTCCATTAATTAACGTTCGCCGTCTGTGATGGAGTCAGAGCAGGCCGTGTATACGCGATCCGGTTTTTCATCTGTTTCCGTAAGAGACTAAACAGATGTCCCCTATTCGTACACTTTCGTCATGTTTCACACCAGCGATACACGAGAGAAACAAAAAAATTAATAAATCAAATTCTGGGGTTTCAGAAGCCTCTAGGAATATATGATTATGAGGCACGCCCTAGTGGAGGGCGCTGCATTAACTTTGACCACCTGGAGTTCTTTAATGCGCACCCAATGCACAGCACAGGAGCGTTCTTGCACTTCTCCCCTATCGAAACACGGCCGCCGCGGTCGGGATTCAATCCCGCGCCGACGGGATTAGCCGAGCAACGCCAAAACCACTACACCACCACTGCGGGTACGAGCAAAACAGGGGCCATTATGAATATAAACCGTCGCGGTGGCTCTTTTAAGAAAACACGTCTTTAGGCATTGAAGCACTAAAGTTACTGGAACACCGATGCATTTAGTCGGACGCCTTGAAAATTAATATCTTGAAACTGGTACAGTTCTGAGAACTCGACCCAAGTGGATACGTCTTGCGAACTCACAAGCTACAATTCTTAAAGTACGTGCCGTAATATAATTAATTAAACGTTAATTAGCATAATCACGTTAATCAGTCCATTAAGCATTTCGATTCCTCGTATACAAGTAATGTCCGCCTCATCGAGTAATTTAGATCAAGGGTTAGAATTGGGCTATCTGTCACAAGCAATTTTTAAACTGTTGGTGCAGGTAAAAAAAAACCTGTATAGCCAGCCACGGGACCTGGCTTGAAAACAACGCGCCACTGCTCTGTCTGTCCGCCATTTCCGAAACACGCTGACAACAGCGTGCGATGACTTGCCAGAAGGAAAAGGCTGGTTGATGACCTAACTCTAGTGCGTTCGACTACGTCTCACTATTTGACCTGCTCAGTTCTAGCGCGTGAACGGCTGAGGATATATGGCACGTAGATGCGGTTGCAGATTTCATACTGTGGCATCCGCCTGTCAGTGTTCTACAGTGAACTTCTACTTGCCCCTGTGCAACTTAACTCACTTCATTCTTGTTTTGTTTCCTTCTTCTTAAGTAACAATTGCAATTGGAGGGAATTATTGGCTAAGAATAGTTTTCTATTCAAGACAGAATCAATCATGAAGCCTTTTTGCAAGTGATCGAATGGCTTTGTGAAGTAAAGACTAGATTTTTATTCTCTTGTACGCTTTTCCTCATGTGGGGCCCTTTCAAAGGGCCACACAACAACCAGCGTTTGCACTTACCTATGGTTCAAATTACCTTTTATGAATCCGGGCCCAAGTGTTCCCAATCACTTTTAAATAATCCTGAGCCAGAACCACCATATGATTATGAGGAACGCAAGCCCCCGCGGTAGCTTAGCAGCTATGGTGTCGCCCTGTTAAGCAGGAGGTCATGGGATCAAATTTCGGCCGCCTCGACCACATTTCGATGGGGGCGAAAATCAAAAACGCCCGTGTTTCGTCCATTTTGGGCACGTTAAAGATCGCCAGGTATGGTATGGTATGGTATGTTGAAACTTTAAAGAAGTCCTGCAGATCGTGAGTCTGTGGTCAAAATTAATCGGGAGTCCCCCATATACGGTGTGCCTCGTAATCAAATCGTGTTTTGGGCACTAAAACCCCAGAATTCAAATATGAGGAGCGCTATAGTGGGGGTACCTTGGATTCTTTAACGTGCACCTAAATCTAAGTGCATGAGCGTTTTCTTACATTTCACCCTCATCTAAACGCGGCCGCTGCGGCCGAGATCGAAACCGCGCCGTCAAGTTTCGCAGCCCAACGCTATAGCCACTAAGCTACTGCATCGGGTCTCCCGAATCAAAAACCGCTATTAATGAATTTACTGGTACAGAATAACGGGACAGTTTGACAAGCGTCGAACGAAAAAAAACAACTGTCTTTTTCATGTGAAATACATGCTTGTTAAATGTACAGATCAAGGCGCCTACGTTTGTTCGCAGATGACAGCTATCTAATGCTAAGCCACCGGTTAAATAAATTCGACGTTATAAGAAAACATAATTGCGCAGACTGAGAGAACAACGAAAGTGTACGACTCCAACTGCCACGAATTTCTCCTTGCGTTGGAAGGGACAGTCCTTGAGCGGAGCAGCAGTTCAGGCACACAGCCTTTTCCAGGAGACAGTGTGCTAGATGGCCAGGCACCTTTTGAAGCAGTCTTCGAAAGTACGAAAGGCCCTGAAGACGCACACGCCCGTCCAACGCTGGCAGCGGTGCCTCAGCGGGTCGTAGAACCACAAGGAGCGCGAGGCCGCCCTGTGCTCCTTGGATGCCAGCCGCGTGCAGTTGACGACTGCCGGCAACCGGATGATGGGCTTCAGACAGCGCCGCTCCGGAGGAACTTTTTTTGGACATGTAAGAAACCGAAAGAGCAGAAAGAAAACAGTACGGCGTGAAGCAAGGTCAAGGGCCGCGTTTCCGATCCAACGCTTCCCGCCTGGCGACCACTATCATTTTTAGTTTGACGCCATCCACAGCATGATGCATCACTGTTTAACAACCACAATTTGGCGGCGTCACGGCATTTATGCTATGCATGTGACGTGGAGCTAGAGGGTACAAACTGACAACGCACGCAAGTACGTAAGTTTACGTCATCATGGCAGTGAGCAAGTACAAAGGTCTAGACAAACTGAAAATTAATCGCGAAAGTAGGCGCAGCGCAGCAGGGGAGAGAGAGAGTGACAGAGAGAGAGAGAGAGAGAGAGAGAAAGAACTTATGAGAGGAAAGGCAGAGAGTTCGGCCGTTCGGCCTGAGCGAGTCTACTCTGGCCTGCTACTCTGCACAGGGGAAAAAGCCTAGCCTGCTTAAGCTAATCAGTATTATATGCATGCATAGCAGTTTTGCACTCTGTATGTCTCTCTTTCATATTTCCTCTCTGCACTAAAACCTCTATCTGTACATTGAAGAGTTACGTATGCCTATAACGACTTCGGTTCTATAAATCTCTTGCTCGTCGTTTTTTTTTTTCACCAGTGCTCTAAACGCCTTGCTTATCTCGGCTGCTGTCAAGTTAGTGATTCCATCCGCGTTGAATCCCAGCGCTTCTGGAAGGTCCACGTTCCCTACGAGTCTTGTTGGGTGACTATCTTGGCACTGCATTACCATGTGCTTGGTTGTTTCCTGACTTTTGCTGCAGCAGACACATACCTCATCTTGTCGCCAATATTTGCTCAGGTATGTTTTTGGTCTCAGGCAACCAGTTCGGGCCTCCAATAGCAAGGCACTGCCCTTTGTGCTATCCTACAAAATTTCCACCCTGATTTATTTCTTGCCGCATTTGCAAATATCCATGGTCTTTTTTTGTTTACACCCTTGCATCCAATTTACCGTCTCATTTTCTGTAACTTTCTTTTTGATGACTCCTGGTTGCCTATTTACATTTTCATTTACCCTGTACTCGGTAGCCAACGTTGATAGCTTTTCCCTCTATTACGTGTCTGCGATTTAAAGGGACAGATAGTTGTGCACTTTAGCCACTCATATATTTTCGTCCATGTTCCTGAGGATTTCTTCAAAGCCTATTTTCCTCTGCGCTTCTCTTATTTCAAAAGAGTCCCAAACAATGTCTCCCTGCACCACCTAATTTGGGGTTTTACCGTGGTCCCCCAATGTCAATCGGCCCGCTGACCTTTGGTTAACTTCCAAGATTTACAAGATCTCTGACTTTAAGCACAGAAGGGCATTTGCGAACATTAGCGCTGGCATCATTACTGCTTTCCAATTTCCTCACACTTGTAGCCCTAAAGGGGTCTAAGTTTTATTATTGCTGCATTCCGCTTCCCTTCATCTTTAGATTATCTTGATAGATGTTTGAGTAAGCATTTCCTTCGTTTATGCATACGCTCAGGTATGTATATTGCTTGACCATGAGTACGACTTGCTGTCGAATTTATATCACGTCATTACTCGTCTCTTCATTAAAGATCATAAACCCAATTTCTCTGTCCTAAAATTAAGGCCTAGATAGGTCACTTTATTGCCGCGTACTTCATAGCGGCTAGCGATGTGAGTGCCCTCAAACATGCCTTGTACTCAATTTAACAGGGTTAACTGGGAGAGGTGGTCTAGTTGGTGGTCGATATTGGAATGCATTATGTAACTGCGCAACGCGGTAGCCCTGTGGCTATGGTGTGCGCGGCTGAGCTCGAGGTCGCGGCTTCGATCCCACACGCGGCGGCTGCATTGCGATGGGGGCGAAATGCAAAAAAAAAAGAAAAAAATGCTCATGTACCTAGATACTTAGATTTAGGTGCGCGTCAAAATTATTTTGGGACCCCTAACTACGGCGTGCCTGATAATGAGATCGTGGTTTTGGCACGTGAAACCTCAGAATTCTTAACGTGCCTTGAACCGAATGTCGCTGTCTCACGTGGACAGGATGTATGAATAAAAGGTTGCGTGACCAACACGACGGTGATGAATCTAAAACAGCCGTATTGCCCTCCGATTTGGTCAATAATCTTGGCTGCTTAAGTGGTGGGGCCATGGGGCCACGGGAAATAGCGATAAGGAGCGCGTGGAAACTCTACAGACTGTCTTAACGTTCTTGCTGTTGGCAGAATGCGTGAAGTCCGAGAAAGCTGTGCTGGCTGATGGCTATGCGTCTGCGAAGACTTTTCGAAGGTGTTGCTTCGGAGCCGCCATTTTCGCTTAGGGCCTATTCATGCGTTTAGTCTGCGTGAAACGCAGATTGTTCGTCTCAAACTTCTATGAGACCTCTAATACCGATGCGGTAAGCGCCTAGCTGCGAAGCACTTTTTTTTACATCTCGCGGGCTCGGAAATATTGTATCCACAACAGTTGTCTTCATAAAAACAAGCCGATTGGATAGTTATTACTGACTGGAACTTGTCCATTGAAGTTTTTGCATTTAGATCATGTTAGAAGTCAATATTTCTTATCCATTGGTTAACTCGTCTCTCAGAATAACCTGATTTGCTCAAACGGACACTGAACAGTATGTATACCTACTTTGTTGATTGCCCTCACGCAGCGCACACCTTTACTTATTTATTTTTCTTCTTTTCTTTTTTTGAATACCGGGCACAGGTTAGTTGATAGCCTCTATCTCTGCTTGGCAGAGGATAGCGCGTCGAAATTGACGCGCATTTAAGAAGCCACAGTTGCGCGGGCATGAGCTTTACCGTAATGACCATATTTGTTTCGCCATCGCGCAGCGGCACAGAGGCCGTCGAGTGACCGGTTGGTCGATGCTCGAGCGATACACTAGATCGGCGTATGATCGCCGTGCTGCAATAATATACGAGAGTCTCACCGCGGTGGCAGTGTCTGCGACAATGTTCCAGTTTCTTGAAGTGGGCGGGCGAGTCCCATACGCATTGGTTCTCCGGGTCCCACTCGAAGCAGCCCGGTCCGAAGCGCGTCTTAAGAAAGAACCACGACTCGTCGCCCGGCTGCGGCCACGACCCGAGCTGCGCCGAACACTTGTAAAACTTGGCCTCCATGCACTCTGTGTGGCCACCAATAGAAATGACAAGATACTTTGACAGATGTTGAACCATACAAACCACTTCTGTTATCGTGACTACTCTGTTTTTGTACTTTCTTGTTTTTTTTCTCAAAATTGGAGCAAGTTGTTCCAATTTTGATTTATGTGGACCTGTGTCTGGGCATTACAAGGCGAACCTCGAGTTTGCAAAGAGTGCATTTATGCGCTCTGCTTGCACGTTTTCTCCCCTCTGCCATTTCCAGTGCGGACTTGTGCGACTTGGCTATCGAATACTGTTTTCCGCGTTCTTTACCGCACGCGGATACTGCCGCCAAACAGGGTTTGTATGTGCGTACGTGCGCGCGTGCGTGCGTGTATAGTGTGTATGATTTACACGCTGGCTTCTGAAGCGCCCTACGCCGTCTCTTACATATGCCGCCACTTCTCTCTCGACGCTCTGCATACGCACACTTGCGATCAAAATTTTTCACGCATGATCCTCGTATAATACCCTGTCTTAGCTTTCCTATTGTAGCATCGAGTCAGAACACAGAATTCCACGATTTACGTGCGAAGAAACACGAACCCACCCTCGTTGCATCAGAACCACATATTCAGGTAGCCCCTCATGCCGCCGCGTGACCATTAAGCGACAGTTATGCAACTATCACGATTAGCATGATGCAGCTATCTTATTATAAAGTATATGACATGATAATGAGTGCTTGCTACAGATTTCTTTCTTTCCTTTATTCATTTTTTTTACTGCTGAATGATGGCCACGATTGCGGAGGGATCAATAGGTTGCGACAAGTCGCTTATGCGCGGCATTCAAGCATCGCTGGAACCACTTGATTTCTTTAAAACGAGGCATAATGCTTTCTCCGGTTTAGTTGACAAGGCGACAATAAAATTGGTATCATTATGCCGAACGGAAGCTTCAACGATAACACATCACGCACTCGACATGGCGAGTACTGCTATCACTACAGCGCAAAGACAATAACGCGAGGCTAAATGCTTGAGTAGATCGTGAAAAAATCCAGACCAGCTTTTACAGCTTTTACGGCCGTGTTACAACAAATGGTGTGTAAAGATATGCGCGCCGTGCGCGCCCATGTAAACGCCTAGGGCGTATCACACGACCCGCAGCGCCATCCAAACTAAGCGTGGTGCAGCGTCTGTCCGCCAGGCGGCGACTCTGGTCAATCTCGCGGCCGATATATGTAAACGCTTTTATAAGGAAGTGCTTGGGACCTATCAAATCCTTCGTTATACAGGTCACTTCGTTGTAAAGTTTGCGCACCCTACCGCTCACAATAGAGTAGGCTAAGCACGTTGAACAAAAGAAAACCTTTATTTAACGCGAATTTAATAGATACATTGGGAAATCAGAAGCACATATTTTTATGCACACTTCGTTTTGAAGAATGTGCAAGTGCAGCCAACATTTTTGCGCCGAGGTTGTCACATTTGCCTTCGTTAACATTTGCGTTCTTTCCGCCTTAAATGGCTTTGAAGACGCCACCAGTCGTCAATTATAATTACTTGATCCCCTTGTCATCAACTGTAAGGAATTCGTCAGCTGTCGCGCATGCTCATGCGTTGCGACAAGCGGCGCACGACTTCGAGATTCTCGGAGCAGTGCACGCAGCGGGACTTGTGGCAGCGGCACGCTCGTCAAATGCATCGCTGACGCCGCCGTTAGCGCTAGCGCATAGCGCACCTTGGCGACGCCTGCGGAGGGCAGGACGGCACCAGTTCGTGCATTTCGTAGCAAAGCAACCTAACACCTTCGGGTACGCCTAAATTCCTTCGTTGTAGAGGCATTCGAAGTCTCTCTCTCTCTCTCTCTCTCTCTCTCTATATATATATATATATATATATATATACCAAAAGACGTAGCCCTCTTTGGTTTCTCCAGTAGCGACGGTCATAACGTACACGCCGAATGCGTTGATGCCAACCCGCGAACGATGTCGTAGCCGTGACGCGTGGGATCGAGCGCGGAACATGAGCAACGCACACGGATATCCGCTGCGCTCTTTGACCACAGAACGCGCATTGTCTGCCGCACATGCCTGCGCGACCACCACAACAGGGGTGTACAGTCGTCACTCGAGATGTGGGATAAACATTACGCGCTCCCTCGGCACCCGAGGCACTTCTCTCCCCGCCGGCATCCCGACAATACGTGGCCCCGCCATTCTTCGTCGAAAGAGAGCTGCACCAAGGAGAAGTGCGTATCGGAGATCCCGAGCCGCCGCTGACGACAACGCCGCAACGCTCCGCGGAACACCGCGGCACGTCTGTAGTCCATTCCATAGTGAGTGCGTACCCATTTCTCGTTTACAGCCCTGATTTGTGCCTGTCCGCCGTCGAAATTTGTGTGTAATATATTTGCGTTTCGTAGAGCGGCGTTTGTTTACTTATTTTTTCTTCTTTGCGCAATCCGGCTAACAGTAAAGAGTGCTTCAAGGTATATACGCCGTTAATTACGATGCGACTCTTGCAGCCCGAGGTGAACATGGGCAGAAGTTCTCCTCCTGAACAACTGGCATGAGCCGGAAGCAAGCGCGGTTTCTGTTGGAAAACACCGTCTTTCGATCACATCTGATCACACATGCAACAAACTGGAGAGTATCCGAGGAAATAGATACCGGATGTTTCAGCGACGATTCTCTCTAATTATTAAAAATGGGGGATTTTACTCAGAATAATACTTTTTGCAGAGAATAATTCGCAACAAGGGTGGACAAAATCAAATTTCCTGACGAACAAGTTAGCAGCCAAATTAACTGAAATTTCCTAATTAACTTTCCAATTACTAATCTTAGGCCGACAATGGCAATCAGACATATGTAGCTAATGGCAAGCTTATAGCGAAATTGGTTTTAATAAGGATAAAAACCCCTATTTAAAGTGATTTACGTCTACAAGTCCACAATGAACATGGAACCACTAGAATTTCTGAAAATGACGCTAATAGCAGAGTTGCAGGCGTTTGATGGTAGAGAATGCGATCGCCACTCGTTCCTTCCTTTCCTTTGCAACCCACTTCTCGAGTGGTCTCTTCTCCTCGCCCTGTACTCCTATAGATGGCACTACGCCATTACCAACGTCACGTTCTTTCTCGTGTTTCAAACCACCCTCCACTTCCGTTATCAAGACTCCACGTTTTTCGTCTACCTGCTGTTGCTCCCGTGCCAGCCCGTGCTCGTACGGAGCAATGCCGCGATGGACCCTGTGTTGTGAGTGATACGCGATCACTGTTTGTTTCCTTTACAATATGTTGTTCGACGGCCGACAACCCACCGCACAAAAAGAAAATCGAGAGTGCAAACAAACGGACGAAGGAGGCCTCGCTGGCGAAGGAGACCTCGCTGGCGAATGAGGCCTTACTTGCCGGCGTTTTGCCAGACTCACAACGTGATATCTAAGCGTGGTGTTCATAGACACGTGCCATTGCCATTTGCAGGATGTATATCACATGCCAATCAGAGCAAAAAGAAGGCTGAAGCATCGCATCCGTGTGTGTGTGTGTGTTGTGTGTGTGTGTGCGTGTGTGTGTGTGTGTTGTGCGTGTGTGTGTGTGTGTGTGTGTGTGTGTGTGTGTGTGTGTGTGTGTGTGTGTGTGTGTGTGTGTGTGTGTGTGTGTGTGTGTGTGTGTTGTGTGTGTGTGTGTGTGTGTGTGTGTGTGTGTGTGTGTGTGTGTGTGTGTGTGTGCGTGCGTGCGTGTGCGTGCGTGCGTGCGTGCGTGTGTGAACTGCGAGGCTCTGTCGGCGTCGGCGGCGTAACCGAGTGAGCAAGCACATCGAAACATGAAAGAGCGAACGCGGAACGGGAAATGAAAGACGCGAGCGGCGACCAGCGGAGACCAATGAGAGCCTTTGACGAGTCATTTATAAAAGACGACCCGCTTGCCCCGCAGATCATATTTTTCACGATCGCCGACTCTGCTACATGTCTCTCTCAAATTGTTTGCCTCAATATATCGCGAAATAAAAACACGTATAGAGCTGCGCTTCAAGTTTCGCATTAACGAGTATCGTAATCTTCGGTGCTTTTCTTCTTACTTTTGTAAATGTGTACTTGAAGTTCGAGTGGTGCGGCACTGCGAATCGCAAACCAAAACACGCAACATGTTTGCGCACAAGCGAGCAACACAACAACGGAAAGCAGGAGTTGCGACTGCATCTGCTGCAAGGAGGCGCTCTAGCAGACGAACGGGAAGTAGTAGGTTCTCGTAGATGTACCAATCGACAGCGTTTACCCTGTTGACGTCTTCACCTGGAGCTGGAGCACCCTGTTGACATCGTGAAGCCGGCAGAGGCACTGGAAGAGCCAGGAGAGGAGCACCGGACTGTTTTTATTTATTTATCTTTATTTTATTTTATTTCTTATTTATTTATTTATTTTTGTGTGTGTGGCGTCTCCGCGCCGCGTAGCGCTAGCTGCCGCGTTCGCCAAAGATGATCGCCACGGCATTTCGTACGCGAAGCGGGTACTTATTTTAAATGTGTAAAACAATGCTAGAGGTTGTTCAGGGACCAGTTAGGTCACATGGCAAAGCCAAGCCACGAAATGAAACCAAGGAAACGTTGCAATGACCAAATGACGCTGACTCAAAAAAAAAAAAAGAGAAAAAAAAAACAAGCCCACGATGCAGCGTGAATCCGGACCAACACGTGCTCGTTCCAGTTTTTCGGGCGACAAGAAAACCATGCGTGGACAGTCAGCCGTGATTGTCACGTGTGGATAAGTGTGGCGTTCCAGCCTGCGTGCCACGGAATGTCACAGGTCCGGCTACGTCACCACCTGACGCAACTTTAAGGCGCGGTTAGGCGTGATCGATTTCGGTTTCGCTCTGAAAATGAGTTGGAACGCTTCGTGTCAGCGTCCTTTATATAAGGTGGTTCGGTGCATTTTAAAAGCCCACTTGTTATGAGCTCGCATTACCTACAAATGTCATATCGCCACTGGCAGTTTAACGTTGATAATTAAAAAGTTAAATAGCCGATCTTAGTTAATCAGGCTGCTAAGTGACCCAACAAGTATTCTTTTATCCGCCCTTACTGTGAATCTTGCCCTGCAAAAATATTATTGTGTTTCAAATCTGCTATTTTTAGTTATTATGGAGACAGCCGTCGCTGAAACACTTGGTATGTATGCTCTTCCTACAAGCAACGGTAGTTTTCAGAGACTAAGTACAGGCGTGAGCGAAGTTCGAACTATGAAGCCCTATAAAAATTGTGAGATCTCGCCGACACACAAAGATAAAGGCAACTCGCCTAAACATTTGGCGCTTATAGATGAAATATGAACACGAACGCTCAAAAAGCACATATTCCTGCACACACTCACTTTGCCAAGGCCGCGCCATAGACCGGGCCGACAAGTTCTCGTTGCCGCGCTGCAAGCCGGGACTATGACTGTCGCCGGCGTCTGAAGAAGGATCAATCGAGCGATGGGGCGTCATTTAATTTTACTTATGAACAACTCTCATCGGTCACACTGCTGATCACGTCACATTAAGACCATTCGATCGAACTATGTACAAACAAATGTACAAAACTATGCACAAACAGGCCTCGCACTGACACCGGAATCCTTAAAGGCGCTGAAGCATTGACTCTACTCAGCGATTCGGACCATCGACTGCTATAGTGTCAACTGTCAGCAGCCGGTGCGGTGCAGTCGAGCACTTTCATCGCTTCAGTGACGTGACCTAATAGGACATTATTTCACCAAGCGCCATGGTCTCTCCTTATTCCGGAAGTTATGCGGGGTTTCATTGCCATTTTCAAATACCCATTGGAACTGTGGTAAGAAGTTTACATAGGTGAGTGCGCATTCGTCCACTTAAATTATTTTACAGGCGTAACTACTGCGACACTCTCTTGTTACGTATCAAGTTGGGTTTTATCCAGGAATGCCGCCGAGATTCGAAATCAGGGTTGTGATTTGGGCTTGTTGGTGTCATCACGAAGATGTTCAGTCTAACATAATTAGTACGCGGACATAGAAATGGACCCACATAGCGCTCACGTCCAATAACGTTTTGTTTCAGCGAGACAACACTTGTACATGCGACACATTTTTTCACATCCGTGTGCAGTCAAAGTGTTCACAAATGAACGTTAAGATAAAACAAAGCGTCAAAAAGAAAAAGAAAGAACGAAAGAAGAAGAAAACGTCACCATTATCGAGGTGTACTCCTAACGCATGCATAGAAAGTCAATTTCCTTCTTTGACAGTGACAATTTCGTCTCACTAATTTAGCTACAACGTCACAATGCGATCACTTTCAATGATTAGGTGGGTAAATTCACGCTTGTTCTTTCAGTCTTCTGCTATTGGACTGTAGTCTGTAAATAATTTTTTCGTGATCTGTTACGCGACTCATACGCTAACAATAAATAAATTCCGAAATTTTGAAATTCTGAAACTGTATCTTGAAAGGAGGGAACGCAACCACACCTGCAGCAATGGACGGCAAGAAAACGACTCCTCGATGACGTATTTACGTTGTTAGAGTGCTCCCTCAGCCGTTCATTCGAGCATCTAGCTGTTTCCCATTGCAGAGTTTTGCACAAGCTAACGTTATTTTTGTGTAGGACAGACGTCTTTCATTCGCGAGACTTATGTCGATTTTTTTTTTTACCATGCGTTCCTTTCTGCTGCTTCCGCTTTTGCTTTGACGTCACGTGAAGTCTTTCAGTTCAGTCGGCATAGAGCGCCACTCGGTAAAATTATACCTAACGAAAACATGTAACACTATCACCGCGTGTATCTCTTTCAAACGTACTACCCACGCGTCTGACTTTGGTATGTGTGGAAAAAAGAAGCCATTACTATGTCATCTATACGGGCAGACATTAAGCGCTTAATGCAGAAGCATTCTACAGGTGGGGAAGCGGTGCTTCGCGAATGGGAAACGTCGTCGACACTCTCACCGGCGAGAGAAGCGGATTTAGAGGAGTGCGCGCGCCGGGGGTTGATTTGCTGCGGTAGAGTGGCGTGACCGACTCTCACCGCTTCAATGGAGTTCGCTTTCTCTGCTCCGGGCTTGCGTTGCCCTTAATTGTTACGTTCGCGGTGAAGAGTGCTGTCGCAGGCGCTCTGCAAAGCAAAGGCTGATACCGCAATGGCCCGTCCTGAGGAGTCTGTGGGACCGATGCAGCGAAGGCGATGCACGTTGTGCGACCGACACTCCCGAGCTGCGGGCGGCGCGTCAACCTACAATTCACGAGTGTTTTACGTTGCTATACCTTAAAAAGCCGATATGCGTCGTCGCAATGTTGAAGCCACTAGTGTTCTTGTATATGGCTCACTGGAAGCGGCACGAAAACACCATGCCGCCGAAATGCCCCGGCGACGCGCTGCGCGTTCGGAAGCACTGAGAGTGACGAAGCGTAAGCAGGAGGGGGGGGCAGAAAACTAGGCGGCTGAAGAACTCAGGCCCACAGTCTTAGTGGGCTGTTCAGCACAGTAAACGAAGCATGCTTCACAAGATGTATGTGCCGGGGCGCGACTCATGTGGCACTTGAGCGGGTTGCATGCACTACCATCGCTCAATGTGGTGTCTAGGAATGAGTCATAATTACCGGACATAACATAGACAACGACCAGGAAAAGAAAAATAACGACGCAGTAATACACGAGAGAGTCAATATACAAACACCGAAAGGGACACCGCTATGTGATTTCGCATCTCTCTCACTCAAGTGAACTCTGCAAAACAAAGGCTGATATCGGAACGAATGATGAAGCGTTGTTTACAGTTAGCGCTGCGTGTGTGTTGTCCTGCTTTTCCTGAAAAACTCCGAGCGCTGAAAAACTCCGAGAGTCAAAATAAATTTCGTAGAAAACTATGCAATCAAGGTGAATTACATTATTGGCGGATATTTGGTGAATACCTTTTTGTTCAGTACCAAAAATAAGCTAATGAGTCTGCAAATATTCAATTCTTTAATGCCTCCCCTTTCATGAATCAATGTAATGTTGGCATTCTTCCAAGCCTCTGATACACTTCAAGTCATGAGGCATTGCGAATATGGGGTCGCAAGTATTTCGTAAACAATATTCACTTCGTCTTTCATCAAATTGACCGCTATTACATCTTCGCCTGTCACTTCTCCTCTCGGCACATCTTGAAAAGCCTCTCTAACTTAATTACTAGTTACACATGTAAGGTTGTTTAGTCGGTACGTCCAATCGCAGTTACGTGGATGACCTAGGTACTGTACAGTTGGGTATGATATAGGGATTGAATTGACACATAAAAATTTGGGCGCAAGGGCACCGTAGGAAAATTAACATAGGATAACAAAAAAGAATTAATTAATTATGGTGCCAAGCACTATGCCAAGCATCAAGCATGTGGCACGTCCGGGTGCTGTGTCGGCATACCGCAGCTTAGCAGAAGACTTGATAAACGGCGACGCGTGGAAGCCGAAAGCCGAGTGGCCTTTATAGTTTCGGAGTGGACGCGTGTATAACCTACTGAATGACATGTAGGCGATGTACATGAGTACGACGCCGAGGCTGCCTCCCAGGGACACCATGCCGACCACCATCATGAGCACGCATTGCTCCACCTTCTCCCGGATGCTATGCAGGGAAAGAAATATACAGCGTTTTAGTCTTAGAGGGGCCCTGCAACGACCTTCAAGCATGGTAAATAAATCATACCTGACGCGATAGAATGCGTCTGTGAACACCTGAACCGAATAATACTCAAATCCATGCGGCGATGAAAGTAGGGAACATGCGAAATTGCGTAAGCAGGCTTTCCCACATACTTAGTTTTACCTGACCACGATGGCGGACCACGCGTTAGAATCGTAATTAAGGTGTCAACATGCGGGCTGCTGACATCATTTCTACTGAATTGCCTCCTTCGCACCATTCAAGCTTTGCGAACGCGTGTCTCAAGTTTAAAAGTGCTGCTAAATGGAGCGCTGCCATCTTGGTTAGGGCAAGTTAGCCGTGTGAGAAAGCCTGCTTACGGAATTTCGCATGTCCCCTATATCTCTGTAAAGATCGGTCATCTTTCCTACAGCTCCGTCAAACACCTGCCATCCACATGGTGACGCCATGGCGCCCTCATACAACTATTGGCTGGATGGGCGAAAATTTCACGAGCAACATTAACTTTATCAACGGCCACAAAAGTGTCTGCAACGGTAACAATATCCATGATACTTTACGCACTAAAACAATTACAAAGTACCCCTGCGTTGAAAGTGTCCCCATAAAAATTCAGTTTGTACTTGCGGTATTTGGCGACCGTCGTCTGTTCGAGTTGTGCCGCTACGCCACAGAGCAAGATGGCGGCTTCGCCCAAGTTTGGCTCACCGCTACCGCAGTGCGCGTCTGCCCATCCCAGTGCGCAGACTCTTGCGCTCTGTGTGTAGAATTTGTGCACACACGGACTCATTTGAACGCAACTGCCGTGGCGTTTGTCGTTTTCACAGTTGCGGAATTTGTGTGAGATGGGCTTCGCTGGCTGTTTGCTGAAACTGAACGCGAAACCGCGACTTCGGTGTGCACTCATTGGCTGCAAAGGTAGCAAGAACGGTAAAAATGCACTGCACCGGTTATTGCAAGACGGGCAGCCTCTGAGTTTCGTGTGTTGTAAGCGCCAAAATTGGAAGCAGCGGCGTCTACGTGAGCACCTAAAACCAAATTTAAACTGCGCGTCACCCAGACGTTCGGAGGACAGAGCATACGTTGCGGGCAGCGCCCTGCTCGGCCGTATAGGCCTCCGCAGTGCAAGCCATTGAAGAAGGATCGGAGACACCGTGAAGGGAATGAAGGGACATTTTTTTAAAATGCCGGTCACTCCGCTTCTACTCGACAAATCGAAATATATTTTTTTTGCTGTAAGCTATTTCTAAAATTGCGTCCTTTCATGTGAAAGACCTTTCACGACTTCGATAAGAAGTATTGCAGGGCTCCTTTAAGTTATCACAAACCAAGGGAGATTAAGGACAACCGTAAACTTCAGCTGAACTGGTAAATCCACTTTTTCAATTGCCCACATTTGCTCAACCGAAAGGAGGTCATTTGTCAGTGAATTGCAACTCTCATTTGAACGTTTCACTTGCGTTCCTTCATTTCTCCCGCACGAGAAGCACGACATCAACTATGTTATTGTCATATTGTCCCACTTTAAACTGCCTTCGGTGTAGCAGCAGGCCCTGTTAGCCCACACCGACAGAAGAAACACAAACAAAATTTTAAAAAAGCAAGCGGCACCATTGTTCTGAAATGGAGACGTTAAACAGACGCGACAAAGGCAGCTGACTGAGTGCGCCGAGAGAGGGAGCTGGTGCAGGAATCTCACGATGGCACCTAACTGGCTTTATTTATTTATTTATTTATTTATTTATTTATTTATTTCTGCGTTATTTTGCTTCGCCTCTCATTTTAAAATTGACACAGAGTTGCACATTCGTGGTTTCGCAAGACCAATGCGCCAAGCTAACTAGCCCGCCCCAAGTTTTCCTTTTTACTGCCTCCCTCAGGACAGCGTAATAATTGTAACTTCAATCTCTTTAGTCTCCTCTCCCGAAGCTGCATTTGGGTGATGAGGAGCACGGCGGTGACGCGCTCCGAAATAGTTTTGGCTTCACAAGGTTGACTGCCCTTTCCGTGCAATTGTCTCGCAGAACCGCGCCTGACAGAAGATTCTCGCCAAGTTCTTAGAGAGCACGTTGGAAGTTTTTAAGCATCGACAACCCTTTTCGGGAGAATAATTCGGGAAAAGTGATCGATCATTTGGAGAAATTGACGTAACCAGAGTGCTTCACATTCTTCTGTCGACGTTACATATCTTTATTCCATCCCTCACCATCAGTTGTTAACTTGCGTTAATGAGTGTACAGAAACTTACGGAACGACCCGGTTTGAGAACTTGATTACCGTCAGCATTGTCGAATTTATTTAACTGCTGTCCACGCACCTTGGCCCACGTATGTGTCATAGAACGGCTCGGTTTTTATACAGAAAGAAATAATTTGCATGAGCTCATGTATTGCACCGCTTTCAGGTGACATATATTTGGCCCAACAGAATCAAAGAAAATTTTAACAGTTAGATGGATTAGCTGTTTTATGTATTTTTAGGCACGTACAGCACTTTTTAGTGCTTCTAAAATTTCAAGAACGGTAATTTGCTTTTCAGGTATCTAAAGTCTTGCACGTATTCTTCCGAAGTCTCAATGCTCAAAGTGCCACAGCATGGTTTTATATGGTTCCTAAATTTAGGCCTTCACTCTTCACCCCGCGTGCACTGGGTCTGCAAACCCCGGGGCAAAAAACCGTTACTGTCTTATAGCACGGCACGTTGCAAATTTGTCATAAAAGCTGTAACACGGTCAAGTTCTGTGAGGACAGCTTTTGCATTCAGGCATTTCGCGTTATTGTTGTGGGATACCCCAAGCGCCTCTCACCATGGCAAACTTCTTTAGCGTTCGCATAAAGCTAGCAGTTGTGAAGCTCAAGATATGGGAAGAAATGAAGAAAAGTCTCAGTTATCTCGTGTATTCATCGTCTCCGACAATATTGAAAAAAAAACACACACACAAAGATTGGTAGAACATCTCAAGCGCAAGTTGTCTTTAACGGGCCAAACTGCTTAACAAGTTTATGCCGGTAGCTAAAGTAGACTGAGGCTGGACTAAGCAGCACCGTCATATATTTGTCACCTGCAGTGAAAATGTCGTTTGTTCAATTTCACTGTCATGTAAAAAGAATGCACGCAGGATAAACAAGCCGTTGTCTTAACGAGCGGATTAAGGAACATTATCACAACGTAGAGCGTGCTGTTTCGTGGCATTTAGCCTTCCACTGCAGCGACTGTGGCTGCACGCCAGGGTTAGAAAGGACATATATCGCGAGGAGAAGCAGGGATGAAACAACACGCGAAATTCTTTAAGTTGAGAGAGTCTCAAGGCTACAAGATAGTTGTGTCAGTGCATCTTGTCTTGCTCTATTGAATAAATAACTGCGATCCCCGTTTTTAGTCTGAATACGCGTTGTAAATGATACTGACAATTTAAAGATTCCATGCTATATCTTCAATTCTTTGACGTTTGTGAAGCTGCTACTTGCTATGCACTCCGGCATTCCCTGTCTATGTGCAGTCGGCTCCTGAATAAAAATATTTAGTAGCAGGTTCAGCGTTTGTGGCGTCAGTTTCACGTTCGTGTGCCCTTTGTCCTTCCTGCGCTTCTGCCTTAGTCTATCAAACCAAGCCTCCCAAAAATTCGCGCTGAACTAATTCAAATAAATTAAAAATTGTGTCTAATGGTTCAGAAGCAAATATATTGTACGTTATCATTGAATACTTACACAAAGTCATCTATATTACCTAAAGTTACTTTTTATTTATTTTTTTCTAAATTTCATCAGACGACAGGGAAAGCTTGGCAACATAGATTCAGTGGCTTGGCTTCTCGTTGACTACCTGAGGCGTCAACCCTAATGTTGGAGAAAATCCTAACCGATTGAGGAAACGGCAGGCATTGTGCAGCGTTGCGTGTATACTTACAACTCGGCCTCGTCCCCGGCTGGATATAAATGAGGCCAAATGCCGTCTGAAACAAAACACAGAAGGGCAGTTTGTGAAGGCCGATTCACTCGGGGAAAGGCGAGAAGGCTGAAGCACCGCATAGAATTCAGGGCTGGGATAATGTAACGATTCCAGTCCAACGCTATTCCTTTGCGCTACTTGTGTCCTATCGGCTCCGCCCACGTTAGCGCTGCGAGTGGCGCGCCATGAATGCTGGGCGATAAGAAAGGAATCAGATCGTGCGAAACGAATGCGAACACAATAGTGGACCAGGGCCCATAATACGAAAAAGCTCTTACGCTGGATTTGTTCGTGAGAGCTAACTAATCCTGACGATGGGAACATTATTAGCGAAAGCGGTCGGCCAATAGCAAAGATCCCTTCCGAAAGATAATTCTGCCCCGCTTTCAGGGTTGGTTTACAAACATCATGCACAGAGCGCTGTTCTGGAAGAAATTGCTCACAGGAAAATTTTTAGAAATGAAGAGAATAAAAACGACAGCGATAGTGCCCGACAGCACAGTTCGCCATTGTGTCATATCCCACCACAATCGTGTCTTGCGCCGTATTGAGAGATTTGTCACAAGTGCTGACGACTTCGTCTTATATTCATCAATAATTCGGTGCCTGGCCGTATATATACGGCCTCTATGATAGCGGGTGATGCCTTCTCGCCAACCGTTTCTGGTATGACGTCACGGTTCAATTAGTGACAACAGGTTAATTACGTGAATCGAAGTTCAGCTTCAACGTACCGATATTTTTGCATCGCAATAAAAAAAAAATCTGCCATAATGCGAGTTCCCCAGTGCAAAGAAAGCAAAAAAAAAGAATAAATGCTGACGGCAGTACTTCAGCAAATGGCCGAGATATAAGCCCTAAATGAATAGTTATCGTGCTGTTAGGCATGTATGTGGACTGGAGCTGAATTCATAAAGCTCTTCCTTCGTATAACTGTTTGAGATTGACCAACCGCATTGGCCGGAGCTTGGCATTAATTCCTCTAACGTATAATAATAAGAACAGTGAAGGGTCGCAAGCAGTTCAGACGTCAGAGCAGTTCATAAAAACCGGCACCGGTAAATCGAGATCAGCAAAAGCTGTAGGCCAGCGAGGAAAAATGAAAACATATACTAACGATAGACTAGGCGAATTCGTCTCCGGAGGCCGTATTGTGGAGCGGTTCATTTCATGTTTCTTTTTTGTCATTCGTTGCTGCAAGCGACCAGTCTTTGCAATAATGGCTGCACGGTGATGTCTGAGCCAGTGACAAATGAAATAAATCGTTACAAAATAGCGCCTCAGACGTTGATGGTCAGTCGTGCAGCGCACACCAACGTTGGGACGAGCTTTACTGAGCGTGCTTTCTTGTGGGTTTCTTTAGTGACAAAATCACTTATCTATCTCAACGCTCATATTATTGATAGAGCTCATTTCGTGTCGTTAAAGATTCTTGTCAGAATCATCCGCGGCTTTATTTCGGAGCGCAGAAAGCGATGGCATCCCAAATCGGAGGCCGTTCTTGAATACAGTTGCAAGCCCATAAAAGTGACCGATATGGACAGCGAATCAAACACCTCATATAAAGCACGCCAGAGCATATAGTTCGTCCTTGTATGACATAACCTGTCGAACACGTGCTAGACCAACGCGCCAGTACTGCTATTTGCACACGTGCTTGGTGACACCCCAACAGCTTCGGCGGACCTGCACATTTAGCAACGCCGTCATAAATTATGGACTGTCATGCATGTCGGCTTGCGGGACTTCCCCATCTGTCTTCCCCATCTCGAAAACAGTCGCGCCAGCTAAAACCAGTCACGCTGCCTCTTCGTTGTGCAGAATACTCACGCCACTTCATTGCAGATGGCAGAAAACCATGCGCGTGAAAAGTAAGCGGTCGTATTAGAGAAATTCGTTAGGATGCGTATCCTTCCACAGCTGGCGATGCGGAAAAGATTTGTTGCCGTTGCTGCTGTTGCTCAGAGCGGTTGTGGCGCATACCCGCAGTGGGGGATTGGCCACGAACTGCTTTCGATTGGCTTCCGTCTAAATATGGCGCATACCCACTACACGTGGCCAAGAATCGGATAGATTTACAAAATACATTTAGTTCTCTATGACAGTATTCTCCATGACAAACTCCCCTATGGCAGTGTCCAGGAGGGGAGGCTGGTCGGTTGGCTGTTTCTTTTTAAAATAGGCGCAACCAACTCTCGCGCACCGGCCATGAATCTGGTGGTACGAGCACTCAATAAATTAAGTTGAAAGGAAGCTAATAACTTTAAATTGTGAAACTAAATGTTAACTAATACAGATAAGACGTGCATAAGAGCTAAATCAAACTCCCCGATCCATTCGTGAATGGAACGCTCTGCTTGAAACTGCACTAGAAAACCCAGCCACATCTTGATTCGCGCACGCACTCGCAAAAGCTATGACCTAAACTATTTCCCAGGGTACCTGCTGCATTCTGGATAGTGTACGATATAGATAAACAATACAAAGAAGCATGTGTACTGCCGCTGAAGCGCTCTTTGTGCTTAGTTCTTTTTGTTCTTTGTGCTGTTTGCGATGAAGCTTTTTTTTCTATTGGCGTTGGTTTTTATACTCGCCGTGCTTCTTTCTGCCATGCCATTGTTTCTGCTTCGGCTTTTAAATAATCTGTTGTTATTTCTACTTGAAATATCCTTCTTTTTTTATTTAGATATATCTTTCTGTCGATTGTCGCATGCTGTTCATTTTAGTAGATATTTTTCTATTGCCTCCTATTTCTGTGCATTTTTACCACCCACTAAATATTTTTGCACTACACACTCCTGCCCAGTGCCTGATAATGAGGCGGTCCAGTACGAAATAAAATAAAATAAAAATAAAATATACTACAGCGAGGAATAAAATGGGAAGACAAAACAGGAAAACTAAAAGGCTCCCAGAGGCAGTGAAATATTGATTTTTCTTCTTCCTCACAAATTTTGGCCTAGGCTCGCAGTTATAACCCGATTTAGAAAGCTACCTTAAAAACCGCGAATGTAAAAGATAAAACATGAGAAAATGCGAATAAATAAATACATTCACACTTACTTAGCATCTCTAATGCTATTGATAACCTTCATTCGTTTTGTTCCTCTGCTTTTCATCCACAGGCACGCTTTTCCTTCGTTCGAGCTTACGCGCTGCAGCAGGCGCTGCACCAGGCGCGTGCAGTGGTTCCTAACCGCTCCCCTTTGAGAAGCACCATCAGCGTAACAGCCCCGGGATCCGCCAGAAGCTTCTGCCTGCTTCCAGCGTCATCGGATCTCGCGCGATGGAGCCGTCTGCGAGCCCCAAGTCACTGCGCAGGGCGTCGTCTCCGCCGCCGGCGTCACAGCAGACTTCGCCGCAGAGCCAGCTCCGCAGGACGGCCAGCTCGCCCTCCTTCTGCTTCCTGCCGTGCTCGCTGTCCGAGCTGCTGCTGCAGCAGTCGCCTGAGTCGACACCCACGCCACCCAGGCGCTGCGATGCCGAGGCCCACGTCGCGGGAGTGAAGAAGTACGGCGCGTTCGGCATGCCGTTGTCCGATGAGAACGCTTTGTCTTTATTATTTGTTTGTTCGTCGTATATGTTTGGGGGGGGGGGGGGGGTTGGTAGGCTAGGCGGTGGTGGTAGTGGTATGGTAGGAGGAAGGGGTGGAGGGGGAGGAAGGGGGGAGGAAGGAAGGCAAGGCGTGTTGGTTCATATTTTTGGCGAACTTTTCGGACGATGTAACAGGAGGGGGGCAAGATACAGACACAAGCCATTGACACGCACAAGCACAGACTACCAGCTCTTTTATTCACAGACAAGTCTGCATGCATTGACTGCGGTGTGTTTAATAAACACACCGCAGTCAATGCATGACGGAACATCCCAAGAGCGACAACTTAAAGACGTGAGTCGCTATAGCAAAACGGAACAATGTAGCAATCAGTTTATGCACCCCATGGTGTTATCAAGTCGTAGCCGACAAATAGACACGCCTGACAATATGAGAAGTGATGCTCTGGAAGAAGCTGTAGTATGTGCGCAGAAGGATGGGTTAGTGTTCTTGTAGGATGGGTAATACAAAAGCGAAAACGGGCGCGATCTAGCTGTGGCCCAAGCTTTTGTGACTCTATAAGGCGGCTTACTCCTGTTGCACCGTTTTAACATTAGCTTTGAAACCAGCTGTAGCAAGCAATTTCTTTTGTAACGGGCCACACCAACACTTAAGGCAAACATGGAGTCAGGATAGGCCTCTGTATTAGAGGCATATATTGTTCGTTCCACGCTAAGAAATCAATAAAACAGCCACTGGATCGACGTAATTTCTCCTGGTCAGAAATCATTAAAGACGATCTTTTCCTTCACTGGATAGAATGTGACGGCCGGGCTAGTGTGTCATATTGTTACGCGTTGCTGTTACGTATTGTTAGGACTGACAAGTGCACAGGTATTTGGCGCTTGTCTTGTCTAACCCCTTTTGTCTCGTCCGAGACATGCGCTAATCGAACCTTTACTCAACATCACCAATGCTGTTGTCGCTTTTCAGTTGACCTAATTGCAGACAAAATTCAGATCTGAGCTTTCACTTCTCTTTCATGACTATGCGGCCACAGATGTGGTGGTCCTTCTGACGACATGATAGTCTCAGCCATGTTCGACAAGATTAGAACGGACTGCAATTGGAGACGAGAAGGTCATTCGAAAGCACAACGGAACGATCCGCGCTGTCGGGTCTCCGATACCAGCGTGGGCAACAGCTGACCGTGACATGCGCAACTGCCATGGAGATTACGCGTACCACGACAGATGCGATCGCGTCATGCGCGTCCGCGGAGCGAACATGGTACCCCACACGCTTACTCCACATAATATTCACTGGAATGAAAGTAAATGCGATTGCCAAAGACCTTCAATTACGCAAATCCGGTCGTCTCGGTTTTGCGTCATTTGCTACCCTAAAGAAGTTGTGCTGTTCAGTAAAAGCAACGTATATTTTTTTTTCTTTTAGACGCTAATCCATTTAGATTAACTTCCATTTAGCTTGACGGATCCATTTAGCTCGACATTGCATAGCCTTAAGACGTTATTTCAGCCAGAGGCCGCTATAGTCATGCTAAGCGAATGCGGCCACGCATGCTATACATACTTTCCTTGCAAACCGCGTTCTCCTTGTATGCATAATCCCTCGTATTAAACAATAGAGTTCTTCGACCTTCAAAGTTCTCGATTCTGCCGAGTTGACACGGTAGCGCCACTTCTCGACGGAAATAATCGCCGCCCTTCATTGACGCCCCTACGCCGCTCCTGAGCTAAAGTTCTGCAATCAGGCCCTTTCAGGCGCCTGCACGAAGGCGCTGGATAGGATTATTGTTTCTCCGGTGACTTGAGATTAGAGTGATCGCCGAGGATCGCTACCCAAAGCTACGTCGTACTAATTGAGGCACTGTGATTGCTTCAGCCCAGGGCGGCGCGAGAGGTGTTGGTGCATACGGTGGATATAGTTCGTTGGCGTCATGTTAATCGGGTGAAACAATACATTTATACTGGTCGTAGGCTAAGACAGCAGCGGCAACATAAGGACCGGGGGACTTATTCGGAGCAGCGTTGCTACATTAGGAGAATTATTTCTTTTGCGGTAGTACCGTAACCCGGGCCAAACCCCAGGATAAATTTACACTGACGTAGACTAAAAAAAAGAAAGAAAAACCACAACAACGTCGTCAACCACAGCTACAGGCTTTCCCATGCTCCAGTTGGCTGCGACAGACGAGTAGGTTAGTGCCTATAGGTCACGCTATCTTACATAGTCAAGCGTACGGCGAAAGCGGTGACCAAGAAAGATTTGTAGATCGCGCTGAATAGCGAGAGGGCTAACATACTTGTAGCGTCATATGCCGCGCGTTGGGCAACGCTGCTTCATGAGTGTTTCTTTCTCTACCGCACGAACTCGCACGAGGGCTACGATGACTAGCAGCTGCGTGTCCAGTCACAACTTCCTCGTATTGTTTATTGTATTCCAGATAGGGTACGAGAACGGAAAACGTCCAGCAAAGCACGACAGCAGGTTCAAATGCAGCACTGGCTTATAGTCGAGATAATTACTGATGATAATATTCAAGAACAATACTCAGAACCACCCAAGTAGTTTTTTGTCACCACACCTAGCGATGAGAAACAACTTTTTCTATATAGCTTGAGAGCGGTGTGAGTGACGCAACATTCGTTTCCGCCGCCTAGTGGAGGTGGCTAAGTCAAGACGTTGTTGTTGTTGTTGTAGTTGTTGTTGTTGTTGTATAGCAACACCCAGCAACACGCTGCATAGCAGTTAAAATTCATGCTGCTACATCGGTGCACGCAATGAGTACCCGCACAGCCGTCTGTCTACCCAGCGAGCCGCGGAGCGAGTGTGCAACCGTCGCGATTTTCAGCTCCCACGTGACCACTTCTCGCGTCACGGCGACACGACACACACACCTCCTGGAAAACGAAACTGGTTCGGAGAAGATATGTTGTAGTCAACTGTTTAGGGTGCCCCGAGGCTTTCTAGTATTTTCTCCGTTGTTTTCACCTTCACGGCCTTCATAATTATCGCAAAGAGAAAAAAAATTAAAGTGAGAGATGTCATGTCGGTAGTCCTTCTACATAAGGGACTTCTGGGCCACGGCCGACGCAGGCAGACTGCGATGGCGGGCGACTCCGTGCCCCGGCTTCCTTTCCAAGACTACACTTCACGACGCTGGGAGCCAGACCTGTGGTCGCGCAGCACGCAGACCGAGTTGGCCGCCGAGAGCAGCACGCAGACGGAGCCGCTGGAAATCTCCACCGACGGCGCGCGTCTTCATGAGTATACGCTTCTGCTACTTGCTTCGTTACCTTCGTTTGCAAAGAGCGAGGGAAACAAGAAAACGTACTGTGCATGTGCGCCATTTAATGCTCAAAATAGAAGCACGCTGTATCTGATGCAGTGCTGGAACGCTCACTCTGTGGACTAATCCATAGTAGTTCAATCATTCAAGGAAAACGAGAGCCCACAAACGCGTCATCACGTCGCACGTATACAGCGTACAATTGTATTTCTTTGTGATTGCGTACAGAGAACGATCCGCTATGCTTAGTGCTGCTTGTCCCCTTGCATCTTGCTTCTTAATTTTTTTCTATCGAAGCGGACGGTCGAAGGAGTATCCGGTCTCCGTGGAATAACCGAGCGGAAATGAAAGCGCAGCCGCTGCGCAGCCCTTGTCACGTCATCCTCGTCACGCTGCCATGATTCCGTTGTCGTCATGTCGTCGCCATATCCACCTTCGGGCACAGTCATGCCTCCTGCCAAAACATGTCGACGATCATTTGTATATCGCCATTATCAAACACCGTTACCAACGCCCGCACTATACTTCGAAACTATTGCTAGTGTGTCCATTTGATTTCTGCGTTAGCGATTCGCTTACTTCTGAAATCATTTTCGATGGTTTCTGCTACATTTTTCTCTTCTTTCTAAATGTTTACTTAACTGCAGCACTGCTCCATCAACCTTCTTGTTCTGTGCCGCTGTCTTGTGTGGTGTCCTATCAATCAACTTTAGAATACTAACCTTAAGCTATGAAACCAAACTAAGAAAAAATAACTTTTAAATCAATAAAAAGAACTTAAATTTTGCAGTGTCTTGCACGCGAAAGAAATGTCGAGGCGATCATCATTTTCATTGCAGGTTGTACGGTTGCCAGCGAAATATAACACCAGGAAAATCCACAACCACGTAATTAACGTATTCATTGAGGCAGTATTAATGACAAGCTTTTTTTCAAACCTGCCCCCCCCCCCGGCACACACAAAGTTCTGTATAAACTTTTACAGATGATAATTAATGCTCAGATGGCAAAGTAATTAACGTGAAATCCGTTGCACTGAAAACCACAGAACTTCAAATGACGCACGTTTCTAATTCTCATCTCACATGGGCGCCTTCGGGCACGCCCGAGTCGATGCACTTGAACTTCAGACGCATCGTTGTACGCGGTCAATTCAAGGGAGTGAACTTCGCTTGAACTTGAAGCGCTTGGTGCGTGTATTCTGTTTGGCAAGTTCACTGCAGACCGACTTGAATGGTGGTTGTCGAAATTGTATGTGCGAAGTGGTGCGACAGGGCCGTTCCATGAAATCTTGGCGAGATAAACAAACCATTTGCACCACTTCAACGAGAGTATTTATCTCACGCAGTAAGAAGGCCTATACAAGAAGAAGCCTAGTGCATAAGCGTGCCAGCAAAGAATACGTTAAATCAATACCATGTCGAACGTTGGGTCCACTTATAGGGCGTATTTTGTACAGATTCTTTTCTATCGATTCTATTCCGATACTGTCCGTCCCGTTAAACGGTACAATCAAACGCGATCCCGAAAACCCAACTGACGCGCTTTACAGACAAGCACGCGGGAGAGAGCCCTCGAGCACCGCCGCGTAAAATAGAACATTCAATATGAAATCCATTACTTCCTTGCCCAACAGTCGCCGCCTACTGTGGTTGCAGGGATGATGCCCGGCACGCGTTCCGGCGGAAGTTGTCCTCTCGCTGGAACGCGATGCAGCTTGTCATCACGGTGGCAGCACTCGGCGCCTTCATCTTCATCTTGGTCGTCATCGCCGCCGTCCTCGAAGCAGGTATCGTGTGTCATCGTTAAGCAAAAGGAGATCCCCCCCCCCGTACCCTGTCTGGCCCGTTGATATGAAAATTACGACGCCACCTACACAGCTGTCAGAATACAGGATAATACAGGATACAGGATAATGGATGAATGAATGAATGAATGAATGAATTATGGCAAAGAAGTCCGACACGGCTGTGGACGACACGAAGGACGCGGACAAGAAGACGCAACAGCGTAGGCTTAGCCAGTCACACCAGGAACAGCGTCTAGCCCGAGCCCCACTTGCGTAGCGCTGGCGATCCGGCTGCGGAGCTCGGCACGGCGCACTTCTTCTTCCTTACAACTTCCCCCCTCGCTGAAGACGGAGCCGCACAGGAGGCCTAAGGCGTCGTGAGGAGGAAGGGCGCGTGATACGGCTTGAGCCGATCTACGTGCACAATTTCGCGGCCTCGGCGACGCAGGTCCGTAGGGGGCGTCAGAGGTTCGATAACGTAGTTCACCGGAGAAGTTTGGCGTAGAACCCGGTAAGGTCCATGGTATCGGGATACGAACTTGGAGGAGACACCTTGTGTCGAAGTAGGAGGCACCCACAACCAAACAAGAGCGTCAGGCGAAAACTGGTGGTGGGGGCGCCCATCGTCATGACGAAATTTCTGTAGCGCTTGTTCTTGCGTTGTAAGGGAGCGAGCTAGTTGCCGACATTCTTCTGCATACCGGGCGGCTTCGGAAACCGGTGTACCCTCTGAAAAGTCGGGACGGTAAGGGAGAATAGTGTCAATAGGAAATGAAGGTTCACGGCCATATAGAAGAAAGAAGGGAGAAAAGCCCGTCGTTGACTGGGGTGCCGTGTTGTAGGCGTACGTGACATAGGGAAGGATGAGGTCCCAGTTGGTGTGGTTGGAGGCGACATACATCGAAAGCATGTCGCCAAGAGTCCGGTTAAAGCGTTCTGTCAATCCGTTTGTTTGCGGGTGATATGCGGTGGTACAGCGATGAATAATGCGGCATTCAGCGAGAAGTTCTTGAATGACATCGGCGAGAAAGACGCGGCCACGGTCGCTCAGGAGTTCGCGGGGAGCGCCGTGACGTAGAACGAAGCGTTGAAGGAAGAAGGAGGCAACGTCACGAGCCGTCGCGGCTGGCAGAGCGGCCGTTTCTGCATACCTCGTGAGATGGTCTACAGCTACAATGACCCAGTGATTGCCAGCAGCTGTGTATGGCAGAGGCCCGTAAAGGTCTATCCCAACCCGGTCAAAGGGTCGCGAAGGGCACGGCAAAGGTTGCATTGGTCCAGAAGGGCGGCAAGGATCAGGCTTCCGGCGTTGACATTCTGTGCAAGAGCGAATGTACTTTTGCACAAATGTGTACATACCACGCCAATAAAACCTATGACGTAGTCTGGTGTAGGTCTTGAAGAGACCAGCGTGTGCGCACTGAGGGTCGGCGTGGAAAGCGGCGCATACATCAGTGCGGAGCTGCCGAGGTATTACAAGCAGCCATTTGCGGCCGTCGGAACTGTAGTTGCGGCGATAGACAATTCCGTCGTGGATGGCGAAGTGCGAAGCTTGTCGGCGTAAAGCTCGGGATGGTGGGCGTGTAGGTGAATTAGAGATGTAATTTATCAAAGATGAAATCCAGGAGTCCTTGCGCTGCTCCAAAGCCATGTCGACAGAAGCGAATGGGAGAAGTGGGTCGTCTAGGACGGACACACTGACAATGTCGGCGTGGACAGGCGAGCGCGACAGAGCATCGGCATCGGCGTGCTTCTTGCCTGAGCGGTAGACAACCCGGATATCGTACTCTTGTAGCCTCAGTGCCCACCGGGCTAGGCGGCCGCAGGGATCCTTGAGAGACGACAACCAGCAAAGTGCGTGGTGATCGGTAACGAGATCGAAGGACCGGCCGTACAGGTATGGGCGAAATTTTGTGATGGCCCAGATGATCGCGAGACATTCTTTTTCCGTGACGGAATAGTTAGCTTCAGCTTTCGTCAGAGTGCGGCTCGCGTAAGCAACAACATATTCTTGGCAGCCGGGCTTTCGCTGGGCGAGCACAGCGCCAAGACCAACACCGCTAGCATCCGTATGGATTTCCGTGGGAGCAGTTCGATCGAAATGGCGTAGTATCGGTGGTGTTGTGAGCAGGCGACGTAGCGTCGCAAAGGCATCATCGCAAGCCGGGGACCATGAGGTAAGATTGGGGTCTCCTCGAAGAAGCTCTGTAAGTGGTGCCATAATCGAAGCGAAATTGCTAATAAAGCGGCGGAAGTACGAGCAGAGGCCAATGAAACTGCGCAAGTCTTTTAGTGACGTTGGCCTCGGGAATTCTGTCACAGCACGGAGCTTAGCGGCATCAGGGAGAACGCCGTCCTTCGACACGACATGTCCGAGAATTGTCAGCTTGCGTGCGCCAAGGTGACATTTTTTCAGGTTTAGTTGGAGGCCAGCGTCACTGAGACACCGTAAAACCTGCTCCAAGCGATGAAGGTGAGTAGGAAAATCTGGTGCAAACACTACTACATCATCCAAATAACACAAGCACGTGTTCCATTTGAGGCCTCGGAGAATAGTGTCCATCATTCGCTCAAAAGTCGCGGGCGCGTTGCAAAGTCCGAATGGCATCACACGAAATTCGTATAGGCCATCTGGTGTGATGAAAGCAGTTTTAGGCTTATCATCTGCAGCCGTAGGCACCTGCCAATAACCAGAGCGCAGATCGAGGAAGGAAAAGAACTCTGCGCCTTGTAAGCAGTCTAGGGCGTCGTCGATCCGCGGCAATGGATAAACATCCTTTCGGGTTATTTTGTTTAGGCGACGGTAATCCACACAAAAGCGGATTGAGCCATCTTTCTTTTTAACTAAAACTACTGGCGATGCCCATGGGCTGTCGGATGGTTCAATGACACCACGCTTTAGCATGTCACCTACTTGCTCATCAATGACGCGCCGTTCGGTCGACGATACGCGGTATCGTCGCTGCCGTAGCGGTGAGTGAGAACCGGTGTCAATGCGGTGACATACAGTCGTCGTTCGGCCCAGAGAAGTGGTATGGCTGTCAAAAGCAGGGCGAAATTTCTCGAGGAGACGAAGAAGGTCATGGCGTTGCTTGGGGGTTAAGGCATTGTCGATGACATGGTTGAAAACGTCTTCAGGCGATGTGGACGTCACGGGACTACAGTAGAGGGTGTTGACCTCTGACGCTCCAATAGGGAGTTGCAACGTGGTAATGGCGTCGTAAGGCTCCACAGTGCCGAGAGATTCACCGCGAAGCAACGTAATCGGGAATGGGAAGTAAATATATACAGGAAGGTGAGTCGCGCCAGCTTGAAGGCCAAGCAGCGCAGTTGGGAGTGGTGAGAGGTGGCGATGAATGAAAGCAGTCGAAGGTGTGAAGAGTACGGTAGCGACGGAGGCAACGGAACAGGATACAGGTGCCAGAACGTATGCGTGTGGAGGTATTTAGATGTCGTCAGTGAGGGACAACTTGGTGCAGGAAAGCGAAACGTCATCAGATATGGCATTGCCAAGCGAAGAGAAGGCGACTTCTGCACGGGAGCAATCAATGACAGCTTGGCGACGGGAGAGAAAATCCCAACCTAAAATAATATCGTGGGAACAGTGGGGAAGAACGACGAACTCGACTGCGTAGAGCACTCCTTGAATTTCAAGTCTGGCGGTGCACGCAGCCACCGGCTGGACGTGCTGTGCTGTGGCCGTGCGGAGTAAAGGACCGAAGAAAGGCGTCGTGACTTTTCGTATTAAGCGGCAAAGTTTTTCGGAAATTACAGATATGGCGGCACCTGTGTCAATGAGGGCAAGCACAGAGACACCTTCAACAGCGACATCAATAACGTTGGTCGGCGAAAGAAGAGGGCTTGAGCGTTGCGGTGATGACGCAGTTCTTGCCTCAGGAACTGCGCCACATAGTTTTCCGTGTCAGCAGGAGAGGGACGTCGACGCATCGGGGACGGCGAGCGACGACGAGGAGAAGGAGAACGGCGGTCAGAAACTTGACGAAGGCTTGGGCGGGGAAGGGGTAAATCGCGGTCAGGAGCGTAAGGCAACGGATGGTCGTACGCGGCTGTGCGTGGGTCGTCACGTGGATGAAGTGGACGGCGGCGACACAGGCGTGCAACGTGACCGGGAATACCGCACGAATAGCAGATGGGCCGATTGTCGGCTGTACGCCATGGATTAATTACTCGATGAACTGGAGGTCGTGGCGGCGTGGGGGTAAAGACAGGGCTAGGCATCGGAGGCGGAGCCCGGAAGGTCAGTGGTCGTGGTCGTGCGACGGCGTCGGCGTAAGTCAATGGGGCGGTGAGTTGAGGCGCCCGTTCCAGAGGAAGGACCTCGGACACTTGTTCTTCTATAACGTGTCGTAGGGTCGGACTAAGGGACGAACTTGACTCCGATGGGTTGGAGATGAGGGAGAGCTGGCGAGCAACTTCTTCCCGGACGAAAGCCTTGATTTGCGAGAGGAGGGTGGCATCTGGAAAACGAGAGGTCAAGCCGGACAACGATTCCTGATGGGGAACATGACGGCGGGTGAGGAGGCGTTGACGGCGGAGCTCGTCATAGCTTTGGCACAGTTCAATAACTTGGGCAACAGTAGAGGGGCTCTTCGAAATGAGCATCTGAAACGCGTCCTCGTCGGTACCTTTCATGATATGCTTGATTTTATTGCCCTCAGTCATGGATGCATCGACGCGTTTACAGAGATCGATGACATCTTCGATGTAGCTGGTAAAGTTCTCACCAGGCTGCTGAGAGCGCGACTGCAGACGCTGTTCGGCACGAAGCTTTTGAACAGCAGGGCGGCCGAAGACCTCGCTGAACTTTGTCTTGAACACCGTCCAGCTTGGGACTTCGCTTTCGTGGTTCCGAAACCATAAGTGGGCAATTCCGGTGAGGTAGAAAGGGACGGTGGTCAATTTCATGAGGTCATCCCATTTGTTGTTCCGACTGACGCGTTCGTATGATGAGAGCCAGTCATCAACGTCGTGGTCGTCAGTGCCGCTGAAGATAGGCGGGTCCCGCTGGCGGAACGTGCCGGGGCATACGGTAGACTGGGAAGCAGATGGTGGTAAGCTCGTGGCGCTCTTGGTGGTCATGAAGGCAGGGAGAGTCCGGCTGCGCAATTCCAGGATTGCAGGAGACCCAGCAAACCTCCACCAATTATGGCAAAGAAGTCCGACACGGCTGTGGACGACACGAAGGACGCGGACAAGAAGACGCAACAGCGTAGGCTTAGCCAGTCACACCAGGAACAGCGTCTAGCCCGAGCCCCACTTGCGTAGCGCTGGCGATCCGGCTGCGGAGCTCGGCAAGGCGCACTTCTTCTTCCTTACAGAATGAATGAATGAATGAATGAATGAATGAATGAATGAATGAATCTGTTTAGCGCTTGCCGTGACTTATTTCGCATAGATAACAGCCTCAAATTTGCAGCTTGCAGCCAACGATCTCGCCCGGCAAATGCTTACGAAGTACTAGTAGTATAGAGACTTACTGCAGTAGGTCCCCAGTAAAACGTACATATCGGCGTCTTCATTTGCTCCAATGATTTAATGTTGGCGCCGGCATATTTTTGCAGCGAACACGAACCCGAAGATGGACGGCTTCGATCTGCCCGACTTCTTTGAGAACGAACCGCCCGTGTCGGCTGCGCACGAGCGCCCCGTGCACATCACAGCTCCAACTGCCGGTCAGTCAAAGACACGTGTATTTGTCGCCCCACCACCGAGCGTGTGCACCGAAAATGCAAAGAATCATCAGACGGTCATGCTGCGAATAGGGAAAGATGTACACGCTTCACCTTTGTTACTATATATATATATATATAGATCCCCTGTCGCAGTCTCTGCTTTTCGCAGAGACTGCGACAGGGGATCTTGTCGCGGCCCGCTTCGTAATGATCCCCGGCGCACTGCCCAACGGCGACTGCTAAATGCCTCCAAGCGCCGAGTGGTTACTACCCCGGTCGTAAACTATCTATCTATCAAGGCGAATTGCGGTGGTGGATGTCACTTCGCGAAATCATAGCCAGAGGAAAGCCCTCGCAAGACGCCTTTAACGAAGCTCAAAGTTGTATTGCGCACTGAATCCATAACGTCGAGGGTCATCACGCCATTGAGGGTAGCCACTTCGCATGCTGGCTCAGAAGACGTCTGCTGCATTTCTCCTAGCCTACTACAGCCACTAACACAAAGAGCGCAGGCGCGACACAACTCAGCGACACGTACGCTGCGACTGTCTCAAAGAACACCTCACCAGGTTTGGGCGTTGCTAACAGACTGTCGCTGCGCGTAAATCGCGCACTCACGCTAGTGTCTGCAAAGTATATCACTGATGTACGCCGCGAAAACAACGTTAAATTAAAAAAAATCCACGCGCTTTTATTCTCCTGGGAGCCAGCGGGGCCGCGAGCTGTGTAGATAACGTCGTGCGTGTGGCGCTTCGTGTCGCGCGCGTATCCGCGTCACGCGCATGCCGTCTGCAGACGCTAACAACTCGGGCTGATTCCCGTGAAATGCGCAGTGCGCGGAACCTCGTCTGGGAAATGGCGCCGCGCAGCGTAGAAGACAGAAAGAAGGCGGCGGTCTTGACGGCTCCGTGGGAGAGGAGGCAGGAGAGTCGCTTGTGGCCGCTGCTCGAGGCGACTCTGGCGCCATTGCTTTGAGCGCTTCTATATCGGCTACTAATGAACCCTTTGTAAAAACTTGTTGCCGTAGAACACTCCCCGAAGGGCGCTTTACAACTTCTGTAGTGTGTCAACAAAATTGTCGCCGGGAGCATTGCGAAGGTTTCTTTGAATGGGCACTGAAACACGTTTTGAAAAACGGCAAAAGAGAGAGAAAGAAACTGTATCGATGTGCGTAGACCTTTACTGGGGTGCATACGACCGCCGACACGCACGGCAACGAAACGTCCTGATCTTGAGACAATGATGCCCGTGAACATGCTAGCCAAATATTATGCCGCTGCGTGCAGCAGGGAGGGTACGAATCATAGTTTGCTTGCTCTCTCCTGTGAGTTTCGAAATCACAGCTTTTTTTTTCATAGTCCCGGATGTGACGTTCGCGATGACCTTACGTGGGGCGCGACAGCACCGCATGCACGTCCTTCGATATTTTTTTCAGGAAATGGGGAAGTTGTGAACGCATCCCGCCTGTCCCGTTCCCGTTCATTTGTCACTCTTACAGGCAGCTTTGAGAAGCCAGCCTCTAAAGGTTACCATAAGCGCACGGTTGAAAGAAGAAAAAAAAAGAAAGAGAGTAATAGCGCATTGCTATCGGCACCACGTCAGCTGAGAGGAACGCATAAGTTGAGGAAGAATGGGTAAATATTGCATGCGTTATATCTCCATTCATATTAAGCCCTCTCGGAAAAAGTGTTTAGGAATATCCGCATTTTTTTTAAAGGAACCGCACTTCTTCAGGCATGTTGCTGAGGTTTAAGAGACCCAAGGCCCTTCTAAAAGGATGGCGTGGATTTTTGTACGTTGCCGAACGCATCCGAAGACAACGCTGCATTGTGTTCGCAGAACATGCTGTGACGCTGGCAACGAACAGCACTGCGACAGAACTGCACGGTTCCCGTAGAACGCCTGCCAAGGTGCGCAAGGCGACCAAGACTTTGCCCCGGCGTCCCGCAGCGAGGCAAGACAGCACAATGTTTGCGGCGACGAAAATGCCGATTACCGCAGGCACCAGAAGGCGGGTGTGGAACCCGTCACCAACCATGGGCCGTCGCCTGGGTACGTGTGCGCCGTATTGTAGACAGGCCCGGTACGTTATATAATTCCATACTGGGGGTGTCCTCGTTCAATGTGACGCGTGCAGTCGGAAGCGGGCGCGCGCGGAAAACGTGTGTGCATCTCTTCCACCTCCTCCGTTGCGTCGGCAAAGTCTCTTATTAACCTGCGGTTTAACACACATGTCACATGCAAGCTAGATAGATGGTTAGCCTTCAGGCCGTATTCATCGCCATATCAAAGCATGTGAGGCATTTACTGCCGCTTCATGGGGTATACGAAAAGAACAATTTGCGTGTAGCGGTGTTGCTATAAGGGAGCAACACCTTTAGCCAAGCACCGTCGCATCGGTAAAGCGCGGTATTCGATGAGGCCGACGCTCTTTTTACTTGAATTTTTATAGGTGTGCGGATTATCGGCAGCCATGACTATGCCACGCGCAAGGACCATCTGCAGGAGGTGACGGGAGATCTCGGCATGCCATCACCTATCATCAACAAATAGTGAGCCTTGAGGGTTCTTCGCTTTCTTTCTCCGTATATTGTGCCCCCATATGATCGGTAAATAGCTATGCTGAAGATGAAAAGGGCTGGTGTTGAGCTCGATAGAGAGAAGCAGATTGGAAACAAAGAGGCTTGTGAACCAGTTAAACTGTCTCAAACGGGCTACAGATCTTTCCATAGGGATAACAATCTTTGTAAAGTTAGAACACTCTAAACTTGCTTCGAGCAACTCGATGGAATATTGCTATATACGTAAGACTGAATGGCAACAACAGGGCTGGGCGAAATGGTGACAACGTTGCTTGAAATCGCGTCGTCCGGTCCTTTTCTTGCCAATCATCCTGTTTTAGCAATTTCGATTCTAATTTCCCTGTACCAAACGATCCAATTAAGCAGCATTGCAATGTCGTCTCGCAAATTCGTGCGGTCTTCAAATAGTGAATCTATGAGAGTGGTAAAAGTATGGCAGTAACTAAAATTTACAGGTGTGATGATCAATCAGTCGTCTATAAAACCTAGCATAAAGACTTCTTTGGATAGAGAACGTAAGAGCGCTGTTGAATAGGCACAATAGGTGCGCGCATTTTTTTTTCAAAATTTGTTTGCCTTTCGTAATAAAACGCATGTTGTATAAGTACTTTTTCGACCCGTAGCAAACGGCTAGTAGTGGGTCCAATCAGTATTTATTAGTAAAAAACAGGTCAAATCGTTGTGGACATAGCGGCAACATGGACATGTATAAAGACATAAAACTTAAAACTAATGTTATAATATAATATATATTCTAAGCAAAAACAGAACAGTACAATAACCAAATATGCAGAAGAAAAGAAGTGTTCTTGTGCAAGTTACACGTGAAATATCCAAGCAATATATTTTTCTTACGCGAGAATTCGAAAAGTATACTTGCTCTTGTCAGCAGGCAAGTGAGGAGAGCACCTATCGGAATGTTGTTACGCCACAAATAGTAAAGACATCACCACATCATCTTCAACAGAGCTCTGCTCTTCTGCAGTCGTAGCAAAGACGGTTATCTTTTGGTGAATTATCTGCAGTGCTCCCGAATGCCTGACGTGTGCTCTTCTTTGTTCTTTCTTTCTTTAGCGACGATAACAAGATATCCGGGGGAAGGGCCGATCACGAGAGTTCTCCCGAGACGCGCGGGTCCCGAGCGCCGTCCGCGACCCCAGCCGGCGACTTCGTCGAAGAGATCGTCTAGCGCGAGTGCGCTGAAACACCTGCGCACGACTGTCAACAACGAGGAAGAGCGCGTGCCATAGGAGCATCGCGAAGGATTCATTTCAGTTTGAAAAAAAAAATGAAGTAGCTACTGCTGCGATAGCTTCAGATATAATGCATCTTATTGTAGTGCCATTTTACAGCCCAAAGGTGGGGCACCCGAAAAATTGACCGCCCTTCCACTACTGTGAAGATTGGTGCAAGCGAAGCTCGCGATCCGCGGCTCTTCGTTGTCGTAACGCCTCGGCTTCGCGCTCCCTCACGGCGAGGTCGGCACGTCGACAACGAGCCCTTCCTCAAGCGAGTTCCCGGCGGCGTTCATCAAACGCCGCCTGTAGTTCGGCCGAACGCACGACGCGCGGCCGACCCATCGCAGCTTCGATAGTGTTCCGATACGAGAAATCCGTTCCTCTCCTGTTACCTAGACATGCGACTACTACTGGCGGAGAGAATGACGTCAAAATCGCTTGAGTAGGCGAGACAAGACACGGCGCTCATTATCAACTCACGTTTATTGTTTGATTCTGCGGAATATACGTACAAGTCTGAATCGTAGAGAGAAAGAAGGACATATGAAAGAACACTTTTTGCGCATCGAGCCTTCCAGCATACATGAAACGTGCCTAAACGAAAAAAAATCGCCCCCCTCCCCCCCCCCCAAGCACTCCGTACAGATGGTTACCCAGCGAAGCTGAAACGTGCGACCTCGGTGTTTATCATTAGGTTAATCCAGGTGGTTCGTTAGTCTTTCTCAATTATTGGTTAGGTCTTTGTGTTTCTTAATGAGGTTACACACACGTTCGGCTGCGACGGAGAGGATGTCGTCAGTGACGGTATGCCCGCAGTCCGCCGTTGTCGCTTGCGTTCGATGTCTCGTGTTTGCTCGGCGGCGTGGTTAGCAGAATCCGCCCGCCATTGCCGCTTGCTATTCTTCGCCTACGAATGGCTCATACCCCCTTAAGGAATGGCTCATACCGCCGTGAACGCGGGCTCCCCATTACGACGACAGAAGTGAAATTTTACGCTGGAATGATGAGCGGCAACGCAGCCAGGTGTGGAAGAAGACGACGACGCTCGAGCCATTGCTGATGATGATATTTTCTGTACACAGGCGTGGACAGACGCATTTACGTTTCGCGTAGCCATATAAAGCTTCGCTTTAATAGTTTATTATTCTGGGGTTTTATGTGCCGAAACCACGATATGATTATGAGGCATGGCGTAGTGGGGCAATCCGCCCCATCGAAATGCAGCCGCCGCGGCCGCGATTCAATGCCACGCCGTTGGGCATAGCAGAGCAACGCCGATGTTATGCTATGCCACCACAGCGGGTCCTAGGGGTTCTTTTTTGTGCACTTAAATCTAAGCACATGAGCGCGTATTTGAATTTCATCCCATCGAAATACGGCCAATGTCGATTCAAACAGGCCGCAAAACTTCGGGCGAAAAGCAGCCCAGGACCAATTGTTGCCGACACCAGCAAGAACTGTACGAGCAGCTTCTCAACATCCTTAAAGCCTGCTTGCAAACAAGCTTTCCAAGGATGAATGGCTGCTGTATGACTAGCTTTAAAAAAAAGCTGAAATAAATGGTTATAAAAAAAAAAGATCAGAATTTGTCACAAAAACAAGAAAGAGAAACTGCTGAGGGACTTATCAGCCGTACGTTAACACATGAGAAAGGGCCCGTTGCCAGGAACACATCACTGGTTGTAACGTAATAGACAGAACTACTACTGACTAGGCTGCCAAAAACATTAAATGGCAGACTACGAGCAAACAACACAGGTTGCCACATAGGCTTCCGCCATAAAACGAAAAACGGAGCTGGTGCTACCCATTTTGTTTCTGCATTGCTTCGAAAAACTTTTGTCGTTGTTTCATTTCTTATAATTTGCGATACTTTGTTTTGGTGGATATAATAGGAACAGCGATTGAAGCGCCACTAGGTGAGAAGCATATATATATACATTCTTGGCCAATCCTCCAGAATGGGCATGTCCCACTTTAACATAACAGGTAGAGAATCCCTAAGTGTTGCTTGATACGTGTCGTACTTTTTCTGTGCATACACCCGTCATCACTAGTCTTCCCTCAACAAGCATCATACATCGTCTTCGTCGACCATTTTGTCATCGCTGCATATACGTCTCGCCCTGGGCGTCCACCTCATCAGGAGTTTTACCTTTCGGCATAGCCTGTGAACGATGCAGCACACGCACATTAAATATTGAGTGACAATGAAGTTGGGACCTTCGCGACGGATACACAAAAAACGTATTAGATAAGATTACACGTTGCATAGTATGAAAACAAACAAAATTGTACGCATCACCGTTTGTTGTAAAGCATTTAATTAACCACTTTACTTAAGCCCCGCTTCACATAGGTGCCACCATGTGCGTTGCATCTGCATAATTTCTTTACGAGAAAAATCATTCTTTTGGTTTCAGGGCAGCGGTTTAACGTCTAGGTATTACAAGAAACCCGATGCACGACAAGGAGCCGTGCCCGCTCCTGTTCTATTAAATACATTTCTAGCCTCCATTCATCTGCGCCAGTATATTCATTTATAGGTTTATCCTGATGAAATCGATATCTTCGCGTCTGAATTACCTACACTCACTTAATCAATCATTACGCAGTTAACTGTGTACTGTCAAAGCATGGCTTGAGACTACATATATATCGTTCAACTGAGCAGAAGTGCTCTTCTAGCATTTTCTCTAAATATTCATGTTTACATTTCACTGACGTACCGTAAACAGTGCATTCCCCAGGCCGACTCTATTAAAAACATGGTCATCACATATGATGGGACGCTGAACTGCCCAAGTTACATTTAGCAAGCCGCGTCTAGGGCAACACTTAATAAATACTTGTTCCACACAAACCTAATGACGAAGGACAGGGACAGGCAACACATTCCGTGGGATGGTTACGTAAGTTCACTAATGGACGCTCTGGGTTGCGATGAAGTAGTTTAATTATGATATACAATGTATATGCGTCCAATCATGGAATTCAACTTCGTCTTGCGTTCTGGCGGCCCGGCTTATGAAATGAAGCCTCTGATACAGTTAAAAAGAGAAGCTCTGCGCTTTTGCCTTCGACTCTTGTTGCAAACAACGTTTTATATATGAAATGGCGTTTACAAAGTAGATTCCGTGCTTTCGCAGTTCAGGCATTCTAAAATATTTATGATTCCCCTCAGAGACGATCAATGTACGTTTTGATTATTGAACCAAGTACATTTTTATGCTCATTGATCGCGACTACGCTCCCCTCAGAAAACGTTAACGCCGGGTGATGAAGTTTTGGTTCGCCGAGCCATAACGTTTGACATTTGTTAGCCGGTGAAAATCGGTGACCGGAGAAAGCTAAAGAAGTATGCGTCACAACATTTCCCCCCAAATGCTAAACTAGTGTACTTTCGAAATTTAAATGACCAGTTAGAAGATTACCTTGCTCATCTGGAAACAAGCACTATAATAGCCACTGATGCTTCGTTATTCGCTAAAATAAAATTTGCTAAAAGACTCTGCGTAAACACGACTTCCGAGAGCTTGTATCTTGGCCACATAGAACAAAATATAGTGCCTGTTGTGCGACAAACACCGGGTGACGTGTTCCGGGAACATGTTTGTATGCTCTAAGAAAAGTTTATACTGTTAGCATCTGAAATCCAGACGCTAAATCTGGCATGTTTCCTTCTAAATACAGCACAGAGTTCGCAACATACTTAGGAACGTCAAGACACTGACGTAGGTCCCGTTTCTCTATCATAAATAAAGATTGCAACTTATAATTTGGAGAGCCAGATATCAGCAAACAACCAAATTCAAGAACGGGTCCTACATAAGTGTGATAAATGTAAAGTGGAGCATCCCTACGGATACCAAACTTCCTGCTGCACTTTCTCGTCAACCGGCCAAGAGCGATTGCACCTTTTCTCACAAGGTTTTTTTTATATGAGGACACCAACCTTGGTTAGGATCGTAAATTACACTTAATTAATATGGCTGACAGAAGGTTTCTTGATGTGCTCCATGGATATGTGTAGAGCTTTCCTGTTTTTTGGGTCAGATAACTAAGTGTTTGCATTAGCGTTATAATCATCCTTAGCTTTCGCAGTTTTCCGCTTAAAGAAGGCCACATAAAATTTGTAGATTTACAGGCTTTGCCGCTGTGTCCGAAACGCCAACAGTTCTTGCACTAGTGAGTGCATGGTTCCAAGCAATATACCCTATAGATAATAGGTGTTACCTTTAGCTCTGTAGGGAAAAAATGTTCCAGCAAATGTTGCTATTATGGACTCTGTCTGCACTCGAGTGCCGTCAACCACCTTGTTGCAGCGGTACACCGAAACAATCTCCGGATCAGCTTCCTGGAAGTCCTCTAGTACTTCCTGGGGAGGGCAAGATGGGTCCACGCTACGACCCTTTGCACATGCCAGTTTTTGCGGGATGAAGGCCTTTACCGGTAACGACGCGAAGGTTGCACATCAGAGCAGGTCAGACACACAAGCCAGATCTGAGGATTTGCAGACAATCCCCCTTCTGCCAAACGATCTGGCCACCGAAATTTCAAGATAGTTGCTAGTAACTGTGCGCAACTGTTCCTCAATCACTACAGCATTCATTAGTTTGATGGCCCCGTCACCAAGTGGCATGAACACGACGGGTATGTCACGTAAGCAATTCCGAGTGAAACATTCTAGGGGATAGCTTTGGACCGGCAAGCTGGTAAACCAGACTGCCGACTCTCCCCTTGGGGAGTTAACAAACATGACGACCCAACACTCAGAGAAAAGCTCAAAAGCTAGCTGATGTATCGAAAAACCTGGCCAATCACCCACTCACGGGAACAGCTGGTCTTCACGCGAACGGCGTTCTAACAACACATCGCCCCAGCGAAGCTTGCGACAACGACCCGGACGGGCACGTACCACAATCTACGTTCGCTGCGCGTTCGTCTACCTGAAATTTATTTGAATCGATATACTACTTCTTTTTTATCCTGCCCGAGGGATCCAAACCAGAGAAAGAGCTTACTCTAAGCTACACTTTGCCGGATTGAATTAGGATAAAATATTCCGGTATTAATATAATTTGGGTTCTCGACAACATCATATAATTACAGGTACGTTTGTTGCACCTTCTTTGATTGAAGAAGGATTCGTTGCACCTTATTTGAAGTGAAACAAAATTATCACCATGCTAATTATAGCGAATCTTTCTTTACGAACCCTCCCGCACTTTCACGAGCGTTTCAAAAAAATTTATTTCAACAAGAGACGATACGAACACTGAGTCACAATGAAGCCAAAATTCATCCAGGACAATAACATACACAAAGTGCGAAGCATCGTATACATGACACGTTTTGAAAGAAGTGTCCGCGTCCACACTCACTAACATACAACCACATAGATCCACGGAAACGCAGAGTTAGACAAACTAATTGTCACATTTCACTAAATGATGTTCAATATATAAAGCGTGTACAATGGTTATGTACAATGATGATGTGACTTTACATAGTTTTGTATACAGCGATGCTATGAAATGTGTATATACAAAGATGATCATACATACGAGAGCACACGGGAATCATGGGAACCTACCATACAAGTATATTCAGTCAATACTTTTGATGGCCTGGTCACAAGAACCAGGTTGGTCGAAATTTAAGCCATACGCGTCCATCAGCCACTGACAGGAAACGGCGTGACCACTGTCGAAGGAACTCTTCTTCCCCAAGGAAGAACAACTCCTCTGACAGAAATGATAGCAGCCCAGAGCACAGCCTCTCCAGAAGTGGACACAGAGCGCGGCGACGATGTGCCGCGGCAACTGCCTCGAACCGGTTACGCCACAGATGAAAGGCCCCCGCAGGAAGTAAAAGTCGCATGAAGCGGCCACGTGAGCAGCGACTAGATGTAATAAAGCGGTTAACTCCAAGGCCACGGAAACAACCATGCACGGGCCTCCAAAATATCTTGCAACGACGCTGTAACAGCAGATGCTTTGTGTATTCTTGAAAGGCGCAACTGGGACACAGCGAAGGTGGGACTATGCCCCACCGATCTAGTCTGTCACACGTTGGGAGCGCTTGCCACCCTAGACGCCACATGAAGTAGCGTATAGGTGGCCATGGCAAAAATGACGTCCTTATCGCACTCCACGACACATTACTGAAGCGTGCGCGGCACGCTGGAGGACATTGTATCCGCAACACGGTTTTCGATAATGTCTACATCAGGACATACCTGTTGTACGTGGCGATAAAATGTCACAGCCGTAGAATAAAATGCAGGTGCGTTTAACACTTGGTGTCCGCGATTTAAGTGTACGCCTGGTAGCATATAAGGAATTTTTGTGCCAACGAAATAGCGGGTGAGTTCACGCGCGAGACGTTGATCACGCTGCAACAGGCGGAGCAGGAATCACACAGCAAGCAGCCGGCAGCGGACAGACACGGATGGCAACGCGAACTCACCGCGAGAGCGTGGTTGCCCAAGCCCCGCACGACAGACAAGTTCGGTACTGCTCGACCAGAAGAAGGAACCAAGAAGGGACTGCCCGTAATGGTGGCTGCACAACGTGACAAACGTACCACACACGACCGCAAAATACAGACTGTGCTAAGTACCTTTTTTCTAATAGAGGTAAATCATACCCTTGAATATCCCGAATATTTCGCCTCACATCTTCAAGAATTAAGAGCCACACAGAGTCTGATATGCCATGATAGGTGTAACTAAGGCCTAAAATACGAATATAATCGCTCTTTTGAAGACGGAAGAGGGGACTTGGCGTGTCTGTGGGAACCAATGAACAAACAGCGACATTTTGAAAAATTTAGTGCAGCATCTGAAATATTTCCGTATACAGTGAAACCTCAAAGGCTACGGGATAAGCTGTCTTCATTCCTGAGATAGAATGTGATGTCATCGGTGAAGGCTGTCGTCTTCACAACACCGCTACAAAGCAGTAGTAGACCGCGTACGTAAGGTTATCTCAGTACCGAGCGTAGAAATTGTTCCAGGCCGAGCACAAAGAGTACTGGGGTTAGAGGGCACCCTTGACGAACACCACGAGTGTCGGGAAATGGTGCACCTTCACGACTATCAAGAAACAATGTACTTCGGATATTTAAATAGGAATAGGTATTTCGATATTTGAATAAAAAGACTGAAGACACCACTGCGAGCTGTCAAGGTCGCCTGCATTGTGCGAGGCTCACAGCGGTATTGATACGGCGGCGCGACTGACCATTCTGAATAGCTACCCGGAACACTAGTTTTCGGACGCCAGGGACAAGCAGACGGGACGAGCGGATGATACGCGAGTCGGGGTCTCTCGATAAGCGCTGAAAACCTTTCTCTTTTTTTATTTTAACGCACAAGTGTTAAGTGCTGTTCAAATTCAGCGAAAATATATCGTGTACCTAGGCGCGTTCAAGACCACGTGCATGCTTGAGATTCGCGAAACAAAAAGTTAGGGCCACCCAGAATTGACATTATATCGTGCAACACGAAACCTTTACGAAATGGGCTTTGCAAGTACACTACCGACATACCTTGCACATGCTTTCTAGCGACAACACTAGCAAATATAACGCAGACAAATACCGAACATCTGCACCTGCCGCGATTCCCTCTTTATAAGCCCACAATACATAGAAGCTAGCTTATACAGATATTGAAAACGTATTCTGGGAACCTAATACTCGAATAGATGTTGGAACTACACACTCCATAACACTACAAATGTTCAAGAACTTATCCGCAGCAACTTACGAGGCGCGCTGCCAAAACGTGCTTTCTTTGAGGATGGGAAATTTACGCACAAAAGGTACAGAAAAAATGGCGGGAAGGTTTTTGTTTACAGTATTCACGCAAAGAATAAGGGAAACCAACTAACAACAACACCTAGGTGCAAAGTTAACACACAGATTTTCAGCACGTCAGGACGATCGTATATGCGTCCATCCTTTCGTCAACGTCTGCAGTTATTCTTTCTTGCTCATTTTCGTTTGTATTCCCGGTAATTGTGTTGTACCCGCAAAGGGCAGGCAAATCAGCGGATCTCTTAGGCATGTAGGACCCGCTGGGCCGTACTTATTGGCGACAAGGTAGCCTTGCTGCCTGCGGAATTATCTTACTTAGCTATGTCAAATGCTCCGTTGCGGTAGTCGGAAGCTCAAATCCCCCCCCCCCCCCCCGCTTTTTTTTTCTTCAGTGCACTACATCTGCAGGCTTGGAGTGACGCCTGACACCGGGGAAAGATGACGAGAGCGAGTGGGGCTATACTAGCCCAGGTACAATCAAATAAGGAAGGCCCACTAAGATTGAACAATGAAACTCCCTCACCAGAACAGGAATTGGCCTCTCTGGTGCAGTATTTGACCACAACCTCCCTGATGATATCTACAATTAACCAATGGCCCTCAGTCCCCAGCAGCTGTGAGGCACCTGACCAAGGCGGCGGTCAGACCTGTAACGCAGCAGAGGGTGCTAAGAATCTCTGGATCCGGACAGGCCGCCAATGGAAACTGTCCCTTGCCACGTTTAACACCCGAACCCTCTGGAGTGAGACTAGCTTAGGAGGACTCTTTGTGGAACTATCAGACGTTGCTTGGGATATTATCGACCTTAGTGAGATTTGAAGAACTGGTGAGGCTTACACATTGCTAAATAACGGCCATGTCTTCTGCTATATGTCTCCCTCATAAGAAGCAATACGGGGTAGGATTCCTAATTCTTAAGGACATAGCGGGCAACATTGACGAATTCGACAGCATTAACGAGAGGGTAGCAGTAGTCGTAATCAAACTTAATAAGAGGTATAGATTAAAGGTAGTACAAGCGTACGCTCCAACATCCAGTCTCGACGATGATTAAGTACATCAGTGTCATGAAGATATTGAATTAGCGATGAGAAAAGTTCAAACTCAGTATACTGTAGTGGGCGACTTCAATGCAAAAGTGGGGAAAAATCAGGCGGGTGAACAGGCAATCGGCTACTATGGCGTCGATTCAAGGATGCTAGAGGAGAGATGCTGGTAGAATTCGCAGAAAGGAATAAGCTGAGAATAATGAACACCTTTTTTAGGAATCGTAGCAACAGAAAGTGGACCTGGAAAAGCCCTAATGGTGAAACATGAAATGAAATTGACGTAGTAGTTCTGCGGGAACCCGCACGGTGGAGAGAAGTAATGAATAAAGGGAAAATCGGACATCCACCCGTTCGTAGCAATTGCTACGCCCTGCCTCTGCTAGCCGCCTGGTTAGCTCAGATTGTAGAGCGGCTGCCCCGGAAAGGCGGTGGTCCCGGGTTCGTGTCCCGGACCAGGACGAATTTTTCTTCAACTCTGAGGCTTTTCTTTCGAGGAACCCGTATGGGTTTCCTTTGTAGCAATTGCTACGAACGGGTGGATGTCCGATTTTCCCTTTATTGAAGAAATGAAATTGATTTCATACCCTCTGCCGATCCCACCATAGTGCAGGATGTAGAAGTGATAGGTAGGGTAAAGTGCAGTGATCATAGGTTAGTGAGGGCTAGGATTCATCTCAATTTGAACAGAGAAAAAGTAAAATTGGTCAAGAAATAACAGGTTAACATACAGGCAGTAATCATAAAAGCAGACAAATTTACGCTGGTACGTACTTGCAAAAAAATCTGCAGCCTTAGAACAGAGATATGATGATGATGACATGGAGGTAACGAATGAAACTGTAACGAGGATGGCTTCAGAGGCAGCAATAAAAGTGAGAGGCAAGGCACCAAGGCAACCAGCAAGCAAGCTCTCCCAGGTAAAAAAGGATCTAATAAAGAAATGACAAAGAATGGAAGTGTCCAAATCAAGGGATAAGATACAATTTGCAGAACTCTCAAAACCGATCAACAAAGCGAAAATAAGTGATATTAGCAATTATAACATCAGAAAGACTGAAGAAGTCGTAAGAAATGTACACAGCCTGAAATCACTGAGAACGAAACTTGACATAGGGCAAAACCAAGATGTATGCACTGAAAGATAAGCAGGGTAATATCATCAGCAATCTCGAAGGTATAATAAAAGCAGCGGAAGAATTCTATACAGACCGGTACAGCACCCAGATGACTCAGGAGTACTCTATTCGACACAATGATGAGCAGTATACAGAAACTCCTCCCATAAATAGAGATGAGGTCAGAAGGGCCTGGCAAGGCATGAAACGGGGAAAAGCAAGCGGCAGGAAAGGATGGAATAACAGTCGATTTATTCAAAGATGGAGGAGACATAATGCTAGGAAAACTAGCGGCTCTTTATACGAGGTATCTATCGACTGCAAGGGCCTCAGAAAACTGGAAGAATGCAAACATTATACTAATCCACAAAAAGGGAGACTTAACAAACTGAAAATTTATAGACCCATCAGCTTACTCCCAGTATTACATAAAATATTTACTAAAATAATCTCCAATAGAATAAGGGCAACACTGGACTTTAGTCAACCAAGGGAACAGGCTGGCTTGAGGAAGGGATACTCTACAATGGATCACATCCGTGTCATTAATCAGGTCATCGAGAAATCGGCAGAGTACAATAAGCCTCTCTATATGGCTTTCATAGCTTACGAAAAAGCATTTAACCCAGTAGAGATACCAGCAGTCACAGAGGCATTGCGTAATTAAGGAGTACAGACCGCTTACGCAAATACCCTGGAAAATATCTACAGAGATTCCACAGCCACCTTAATTCTACACAAGAAAAGTAGGAAGATACCTATAAAGAAAGGAGTCAGACAAGGATACATAATCTCTCCAATACTATTCACTGCGTGCGTGGAAGAAGTATACGAGCTATTCAACTGGGAAGGTTTAGGAGTAAGGATCGACGGCGAATACCTCAGCAACCTTCGGTTTGCCGATGACATTGTTCTATTCAGCAACACTGCAGACGAGTTACAACAAATGGTTGAGGGACTTAACATCGAAAGTGTAAAAGTGGGGTTGACGATTAATGTGCAGAAGACAAAGATAATGATGAACAACCGGGCAAGAAAGCAAGAGTTAGGATCGCAAGTCAGCCTGTAGAGTCTGCGAAGGAATGCGTTTGCCTGGTCAACAAAACACAGGGAACCCTGACCATGAAAAGGAAATTCAAAGACGAATAAAAATGGATTGGATCGCATACGGCAGACATCGTGAGCCCCTGACTGGGAGCTTACCGTTATCATTGAAAAGGAAAGCATACAATCAGTGCATTTTACCGGTGCTGACATATGGGGCAGATACTTGGAGACTGACAAAGAAGCTTGAGAACAAGTTAAGGACTGTGCAAAGAGCGATGGAACGAAGAATGCTCGGCATTACTTTAAGTGACAGAAAGAAAGCGGTTTGAATCAGAAAGCAAACGTCCATTGCCAATATTCTATAATTGATAGTAAGAAAAAAAATGGAGCTGGGCAGCTCATGTGATGCGTAGGTTAGATAACCGGTGGATCATTAGGGTTACAGAAATGGTGTTAAGAGAAGGGAAGCGCAGTCGAGGACGGCAGAAGACTAGGCGGTGCGACGAAATTAGGTAATTTGCGGGTGCTAGTTGAAATCGGTTGGCGCAGGGCAGGGGTAATTGGATATCGCAGGGAGAGGCCTTCGTCATGCAGTGGACATAAGATAGGCCGATAATGATGATGATGAAGAAGAAGAAGAAGATGATGATGATGATTCGTAATAAGTTCAAGAAAGTTTGACGAAAAGCCAAACGAAGTCAGTACATTAAATATGTAGCTATTTTGTAGCAAACCGCGAAAATAAAGACAAGGTGTCGTTAGCGTACAGCAAACTGTTCATTAACAACCGTATTTGTATTTGGGATGACGAAAAGAATGACAGGGTAGAAATAAAGAAGCACGACAAAATGGAGCAAAAAAAGAACGCGAACGTGGAAAAAAGAAAAAACGAAGTAAACCGCCCGGCAACACGCCAATACCAGCGCAAGAAAAAATAACGTTGTTAAACGTCAACGCTCGAAGTATCTTAAATAAGGTGCAGCCATTTGAAAACTTATTGCTCGATCGTGAGCCAGATATAGTGGCAGTCACCGAAACATGGTTATCATTGTCTGTCTCAAGTCATGAAGTCACTCCCCCAAACTACGTACTGGTTCGCAAAGATAGGCAATCACGTGGTGGAGGCGGTGCGCTAGCAATAAAGAAATCAGTCCCACTGGTCATTCTTCCAGAGGTAGCTGATGCCGAGGCAGTCTTTTGTAAGATTAACACTAAAGGCACAAGTATAGTTGTTGGTTGCCTATATCGAAGCCCCGTATGTGGACACGAATGCATAATTGCCATACAAGAATACTTGCAGCAACATGCTCGAAATTGTCGTGTTATTCTTATGGGTGATTTTAACCTTGCCGACCTGGTCTACCATGCAGTACACAACAAAGGCTTCAAAAGCCCTTCTCGATATGATGTTAAATTTCAACTTGCGCCATATTGTGGAATGCCCCACAAGAGTGCAAAACGAGTCTCGGAGTATACTTGACCTGATCTTACTAAGTAGTAACTTTCTCTTAGAACAAGTGAAGTTAGAAGTAATAGAAGGAATATCCGATCACAATATTCCGATGTGTATCTTACTACTAGATTACAAAATATCAGTGCAAACCGCAGCCCAAATTATAATCAATTTTGACAAAGCAGATGACGCCCACATACAAACCTATTTATCTCACGAATTCTAAGAGTTTTCGGCATTGGCCTCAGATCCTTTGTCTGATATAAATGTTGTCTGGATGCGTTTTAAAGACATAGTGTCCCACTGTGTAACACATTTTATTCCTGTTAAATCGAAAAAACCCTTGAAAAATAACTCATGGATTACTCGGGAAGTAATACATGCAAAACGCCAACTCAAAAGGTTACGCAAAGCTAGCAAGGGAACAGGCAATACTCCATCTCAGACCCCTAGGCTAGCGCTTGGAGCGAAAAATTTCAAACAGAAATCCAAAGAAGCGAAACACCATTACTTCAACACCGTACTCCCCAGCTTTATAAAGAACAATCCACATAGATTCTGGAACCACTTTCGCCAAAAAAACACACTCATAACTCAGCTCTCGTCAAGTGAAAAAGGGGATAAAGCCAACAGATATAACCAATTCTTTCGTTCGGTCTTCACAAACGATAATGGCGTCATGCCGGACTTAGTTCCACGGACTGTTTCCACTATCGACCCACTCGTTATCACAGACGCTGCTGTTCTTAACCTTCTTCTTGCCCTAGACACTAAAAAAGCATGTGGTCCGGACAATATACCCAACCAATTTCTTAAAAGGTACGCACAGTGGTGCAGCAGATACCTCGGCCTTATTTTCCGTAAATCCCTATCGACATCAAAACTACCCAAAGATTATGAAATTGCTAAAATTATTCCGATCTACAAGTCGGAAGATAAATCCGTTGAATCAAATTTCAGACCAATATCGTTAACGAGCACGGCATGAAAACTACTCGAACATATAATTCTAAAACATTTAACTATATTTTTTTGAAAACTAAGGCAGCCTGTCCCCTAACCAGCATGGTTTTCGCAGGGGTTTATCGACCATAACTCAATTAACAGAAGTCATACACGATCTCGCGCTGGGTATTGACAATCACGGCCAAACGGACCTAATCCTACTTGATTTTTCTAAAGCGTTTGATTGCGTTTGTCCCACCAAACTAATAAATAACCTAAAAAGCGTTATCGGAGACACACAAATTGTTGCTTGGGTTCGTGGGTTTTTGTTTAATAGGTGTCAGTTTGTTATTTTCGAACATACAACATCAGATATAGTATCAGTTACGTCAGGAGTACCCCAGGGCTCCGTGCTTGGGCCCTTGTTATTTCTCGTGTATATTAATGATATAACCACTAACATAGACTGTAAAATAAAGTTATTCGCGGATGACTGTATCATTTATAGAGAAATTAAAAATTATCAAGATCACTACTCCCTTAACAAATCACTTAGCAGTATTACATAATGGTGCTCAGACTGGCAGATGATAATCAATGTAAAAATGTCAGCATGTATGACTATAACGAGGAAAAAAGAATCTTCAGACTTTTGCTACACCATAAATGGTACAGTTTTGACTAAAGTACAAAAATATAAATATCTAGGCTTAACAATAACGTCAGACCTAAGGTGGGACGAGCATATTCACCACATTACCTCATCTGCTATGCAAAAGTTATTTTTCCTCCGCAGATCACTTCAACTCGCACCCTTGTCAACAAAACTCCTAGCATACAAAACATTCGTTAGGCCGATCCTCGAATACGGAAACACTGTATGGTTTCCTCATACCCAAACTAACATAAAGAAAATAGAAACAATACAAAGGAAGGCCATTCGATTTATCCATAACAAATTTAGACGTGAAGACTCTCCCTCTAACCTTCTAGCAATTTCTGGGCTCCTTACGCTCGAAGCACGAGCGAAACAGGCACGTTTGAAATTTCTTTATCAACTTCTGCATAATCATTTCAAAATTGACATTTCAAATTACATTTCTTATTCACAAACACGACCTACCAGGCACAAACACACAAACACCTTAGTAGAATATAAATGTAATAATAATGTGTTTAAATATTCCTTTTTTCCGGTTGCCATTCGTGAATGGAATATCTTATCGCCTCTCACCACTAACACAGAGTCACTGTCTCACTTTGAATTAAAAATTGAAAAAAATTGTTTAGCAGGTTAAAATTGCTAGTGCTATTATTGATCGTGCAAACCACCATGTACTTGTGCCCTGTGTATGTAGTCGGGTATGCAGCGTAGAATACCTCAATTGCCATTTCTTATTTTTTGAAAGTTCGCATGTACTTGTGTTTGGTGTATACATTTTGTAGTGAAAATTGTTTATGTTTTAAGGTGCGAAACTGACATTATACATGTATTGATACTTAATATTATCGGTGTTCTTTGTTTATGTACATATATATATATATATATAGTGCCCTCCTGCTATGGTCTCAGTAGAGACTGGCAGTATTGTAAATAAATAAATAAACAAATAAATAAATTTTCAAGGCAAGCAAATGCCTTTTCTTGATCTAGTGAAGCCATGAGGTCTCGTGCTGACCTGGTCAGCGTGTACGTCATTACGTCACGCGTAACGAACGAGGGACTGTGTATCTCTCTGCCAGGAACCGGGCATGCCTTATGGTAATATACTAATGAGGGCATATCAGGCTTCCCAAGCGTCTAGTGACAACAACTTTTAAACTTTTGTAGTTTAACACTGAGAATCGTGATTGGCCTCTATTGCTCTGGACGAACTGATGATGAATCCTGCTCAGGTACCAGCACAATACGGCCACCGTGAAAACTAGCCGGGAATTCAAAGTTATCAATGCAGTGGCTGATAACAGATGTGAAAGTGTCACCAATATCGTTCAAGAAGGTTAGATAAAACTCAACGGATAACCCGTCCGGCCCTGAGGCCGAGGAACGCTTCATGGAAGATAGTGCTGCCGTCACCTTATCAGCTGATGGTCGTGCACAAAGACGGTCAGCTACCCCAGGTGGGACCTGAGGCAGCCGACTAAGCACTGCACGACATCCTCGAGAACCAGGATGTATTTGCATAGTCGTACGCGCCATGTTTCTAAAATGCGTTACAAAGAGCGAACAATCACGCGTGGGAGGCGACGCAACAGGAAGTGCTATTAGGGCCGCAGAACCTAATGTATTCGGCTGCCTAAAAAAAAAAGCGAGTTTCTTGCATAGCGCAGAACATCAGGGTGTGCACACGGATTACGTCTGCATCGTCAAGCAGCAGCTGATATATAAGTCGCTACGATTAGTCGCTTGAAACGCCTCCGTAGCTTCGTAAAGGATGGCAAGAAGAGGTAGGTTACGTTGGTAATCTGCGGGCCGACGGGACCGACAGGACAACGCTCGCCACCGATGACACGGCAGCCAGGATCGGCGATTAGAGTCATGGAAGCCATACTCTTGAATGTGACTTGAAAGTTGGGGCCTCCCATGTGCTGAACACAGTAGACCTCACAGAAGCCAACAATTGAGGCCGTCGCGTCGACGACGGTCTCGGGATCATTCATTGTAAGGAAAACAACGTCGAAGACTTGAGCCTTTGAGGGAGTCCACGACACTCTGAGGGAGTCCGCGGCATGATAGGTGGACGTCCATGGCGTGTAACACACAGGGACATGAGCAGAAACCGTCGTAGTTGCCCGTCAACACGAATGGCAGCAAAAGTGGCACGTCCCGAATTGGGCGTCCAGCGTCGGACATCGCTTCGGCGTGGCTGCTGGCAGCGTGGGTTTTGTTGCTATGTCCTGCCGAATAGCTCGATGCAGGACAGCACTACAATCTTTACTAACCTTACAGGTGTCCAAAAACTTCTGGCCTTCTTTTCTATGAAGTTACTCAGTGAAAAAACAAATGATACCTTAATATCCTCATTGCAACAAATATACATCAGTAAGAGCACAATTCCTTTAATAAAGTAAAGCTTTCAATGCCTACTTTCCTAACCATTCGGCGACAACGTTCGCACGTATACCTCTATCGTGCCAACGCCGGCTGCCGCTTTGAGATGTTCGCCGTGAATTGATGATGATGATTATTTCCATACTATAACACAGAACCCCAACGAGGGATTGGCAAAGAAGCGCTCGGTACATTTAAAATAAGCAAGAATAACTGATAGATAAAGAGATACAAGCTGTAATGATATGTTGTTGGAGAGAAGAAATGCAGGGCAATATATGAGAGTTGCCACATTGCGTAGCAGGTAGCACGGGTGCACGGGAGCACATGCGCGCGGATCAGTTTCCTTCACGCCAGAGACGCAGGAATTAAATTGACAAATTTAGAGCATTTTCTTAACCACTTGAACGAAGCATCACTTCACATAGATTCCAAAATGTGGGTTGGATATGCATAACTTTAAAAGCGAATTACGTCTGCCTAGTAAGAGCCGAGGTCAAACACGAGGCCGTTCAAGGTGGCGGAGTTGGTGGTGGTGGAGATGATGGTGAAGATTTATTCGCATCCCCTTTGAAACCAGGAGGGAACAAAGCGTCACCTAGCCTTCTTGAGTTACTCAGGTATGCTATCAATGCTTTTCATTCTGGTATTCTTGTATACAGCTCTTCAATCTTCTCTATCCACCTTGTAGCGCTGTTTATACCTGTAATGGATCCGGTCCGGTCGCATCAATCTCTTGCCTACTTTTACAGCGAACTTGTTAAGGGCTAGTTCCTCCAGGATCGTGTACATGTGTAGACACAAAATCCGGAAGATAGTACAATGCCGCGCCGACCCGCGGCGGAGGTGAAGCAAGCGTTAAGCACTCCCCATACGTGGGACGATCCCGACAATAGTGTAATACCGGGCTGCCCCGCGCCAGAGGTGAAGCAGGCGTTAAGCATCCGCCATACGTGCGCCGATCCCGAAGATAGTGCAATGCCGGGCCGACACGCGGCGGAGGTGAAGTTAGCCACTAGGCGGCCATACACAGCTTCGCTGGTCATCCTTCTTCACAGAGTGTAAGGGCACTCAGTTTTTTTTCCACCAATACTCTAAACGTGTATTGCTCGTTTCGACTGATGACCGGTTGATACTTCCATCTACTTTAAACCCACCTCTACTGGGAGTTCTACGTTACGTACTGGTTTCGTTGGGTGAATCTCTTCGCATTCCAGCTTGTCGCCGATGTGCGCGCCCCCATGTGCCCACTCACTCGCCGCTGCTGGCTCGGCGCCTACATGCTCCACACGCCGGTGCGGGTACGCACGCCACGAATAGACGTCGCTGCATACGCGCACAACTGTTGCGCGCAGAACTCTCATTGTGGATACAGCAATGAACCCTCCAAAGTATCAAACGGAAGAGGACCGTAAGAGAGCAAAGGCTCTACAAAGATGACATAATTATTCTATTTGTATCGAAGCGGCGACGGCAGCGAGGCAGGACGCGAAGCAATGGGTCGGTGAGATACGCGCGGCCGAGGAGTAGCACTTCAGCAGTTTGAGCGAGCTAGAAGAAAAGCGACGCGCCACCGAACAACAGCGACACGCCAAGCGAATGGCTGCCAAAGAGGCCACCGAGACCAAGTGGCGCCGACTGGAGGACCTGCACTTGCGGGGCGCAGACGCGCACTTTCAGAAGCACTTTTTCAAAGACGAATTTGATGGGGCGCGTAGCGTCTGGGACTTCCTCTGGTTGCGATCGGACGTTGTCCGGGCGTCGCTGCCCGTACATTTGGCAATCTTCGAGAGAACGTTTCTGTCAGAGGATGTGAGTTCGTTTGAGCTGTGGTCCATATGTCCAGGGGTTTCCAGAACACACGATGGTTGAGCGCCAAGCAACGGATCCTTGTACTCCGACAGGCCCTAGTACCTGCCGACCCTCAAAAAAATCACCGAGCCCCTATTGCCGCCCCGGATCCCGTCCATGCGAGTGAAGAAACGTCGCATGCTCGGTGGCCAGTTTGGAATCGTCGGCCGAATCATCAACGTTCCAGTCGACATGGAGGAGATGGTGTCCTCGCTGCCCCGCAACGTGGCACCAGCTCCTCTGCCGCAAACATCAATGGCAGCAGGTGAAGAAGAAGAAGGAGGCAAGCAATCAAGGTGAATTGGTGGTCGGCGGCAACGCCGCATAAATTCGATCACACAAAACAAAAAGTTCCTCAAAAAACACATATGCACTTGCGTCTTTTGACTCTCGGAAATGATTCGCATTAAATTGGATAATCAACAAGGATAATTTCTGCCGTAAGTTATTTTGAGTAGCTTTACTCTACGTCTTTGCTCGCTATTCATTTCACTGTAATTGATTCTCCAAATTCTTTATTAATGTGGTCTTTATTCTTCCCTTCATTATCCCCTTCTCAATTTTTTTGCCAAATTTATTTGTTTAACTTACTCTGACAGCTCACTCGCACATTATTCTTGTTTTTCCAGTATTACCTTTTTTTCATTCTGCTCTTATAATAAGAATTTGTCTTGAGCTACCTTCTGCCGTCAAATTCGTGGCCCAGCCTGCATTGTTGGCGCGCGTCATAGATTAGGATCTTCATTATCATCACTATCACTGTCACGCACGCTCCTAAACGACGATGACGAAGACGACGACTTCTTTCTAAGCTGCTCGTTCTTCTACTAGGACAGATTCCTGGACACTTTCCGCTCCGCATACGGTAGACCCTGCAAAGTTCAGCCATCGTCATCGGCCCCTCTCTCTGTTGCAGTAAAGCGCTTCCAGCACGTGCCTGTGAAGCATTCAGCGCCTGTTGTTGCAGGCTGCGCACCAGCAGAAGCAGCCATGGTTGTCACTGATGTGGCCACGGATCCCTACGTGGGAAGTCCATCGTTGTTCAGCGAAGTGCAGCGCAGCAAAAATCTTCGGTCCTCTCCATACGCCTTCATGCTGTTCACACGGGACAAGAGGCGATTGGTGGCCGCCAAGAGTTCGAACGAGAACGAACTGCCCGTAAGCAGCCTCGTAGCCAAGGTGTGGCATTCTCTTTACGCCGCCAACAAGGGGCCCTACAAGCGCAAGGTAGACGAAGCTACTGCCGTCCACCGAAGGAAGTACGCGGACTACGTATACAATCCGCCTGATGTCCGCCGGCGGAAGCAGCAGGATCGCAAACCCAAGGAGATTACCAGCAAGCTCGAAAACGGCAGTTACGAGGACCAGGAGGAGCAGCCGAGCGCTACCTCAACCACGGCTCATGGTCGAGGAACCCAGGAGTTCCAACAGCAACAACATCCGGCACCATCGCCGCCGGCGCAAACGAACAAACCCCGTGCAACCAATGCTGTTTGGAACAGCATTTGGGGCGCCGCTAAGGGAACTATAGACACTACCCCGGCCATGGCTTCAGCCCGCTCGACTGCGCCGCCCTATAGCGAGCAGTGTTTTTCAAGTTCTCTGGCACGGTTACTGCGTAGTGCCAACAAAGGAAACACCGTGGCTGCGGCGGTTCTTCGTGCCAGGAGGCGGCCCAAAGCTGTCCCCTTCGACAAGGTCACCGTATACGAATTTGCCCGGATGCAGGGCTTTCCCTCCGTGTCCAAGGAGGGAGCTATTGCTCTTGGATTAGAATTCAAGGATATTGTGTAATATGGTCACTTTTTTGAACGATATACCGACCAGCCATGTCGACCACCCGGTGGTGAATTGTCCATCGAAACGCCGTCGCACTTCAGTGCCGTCTTCGATGGTGGAGACGCGACCCCACCTGTCTCTGTCACGGGATCGGACTGTGCTTTGGCACAGGACGACGCTGTTTGGGAAGAAAGGCCGAGTGGACGGCAGCAGTTGGAGCATTGTCATGGCGTCAAGTAAAAAAAGTTCATCTACAATATGCAATGATATACTATTATACGCTTAACACGCTAATTTCTTTGTTCAAGCAGTCCTGGAAACAGGTGCCCAATATTCAAAGAGCTCGTAAGAACCTACTAATCAAATTAAATTAGTGATTAACTCGCTGTCTGCATTCATACATTTGAAAACAAGGTCTTCATTAACTGATAATGTACACACCGTACCGGACGCAGAAGGAAGGTTACTGGAGGTAGAAACAATTGTTATGCCAAATACAGAAATGTTCTGCAAACGCATCAGCAGCGTTCGAAATAGCATCTCCATTTTCATCAACAAGACATACGTCTTCGGCGCTCTTCCTAGAAACGTAAGAGCATACGTAGCTCCAGAAATATTTAGAATCACGTGTGATACATATGGTTCTATATATTTCAACTTCAACACGTTCAATACGGTTGTATTGATGAGTGTTACGACAAAATCTGCAAAAAGAACGACAGCGCCTACATCGAGTTTCCACGTATTCCTACAAGTCTTATCTAAACAGGCCTGGTTGCCCCCTTTTTTCTGTGTGCACAGTCTTTCAGGTTTGCATCCATTTCTTTTTCTCCTTAAAAAAAGAAGCAATCAGGAAATTTTAAGTTTCTGACATCGTTAACCCTGTCCGTTTCTGCCGAAAAGGCCAGGTGGGCCGATCACGGAGGGACTGCAAGCTATAGTTCAATGCGAATAATTTTCGACTATATTCTTACTAATTACACCGGTATCGTTAATTTTACCTACTGTATGAATAATTCTAGCCACGGTGGTCACCAGCGAAGCCGCCTTGCAGACACCATTGCCTTGCACGGGCTCTGCTTATTCCAAGCGAACTCCCTCAATTTCAAAAAAAAGATCTGTCGTATGGTGGCTTCGCATCGACATGTCTATATCTACGACAGTGCTCCCTTTACAGGGATATGGTGAAATGTGGTTGATTTTCTACCGAATTGGCGCTAAGTACACTTGTACCGTTATTTACCTATTGTGCGACTAATTATCGTTTGTCGCCTCATTTAGACTTGTATTTAGGCACTTTTTTCGAATCGCTACGAAGCTTTGCAGACGTGAAAATGCCTTTTTTTCTGGAAGCGGTTACAAGATTGAGATTCCTGAAATGCCGATCCAGGTCAGCTTCCGTAGTTGAACTGAAACTGGGTTGGCATATCTGTTTTTTTTTTAATTTCCCACCCACGAATATGCGTCCATAAAGTAATACAATTTTTATAAATTCATTAGAGAAGTTTCCTCAATTACTGAATAACACATTTTCATATCTCGTGCAAGCAATGTCCGCCGCTCTAGTAATCCCGCTCAATGACTAGCATTGTGCTAGGCCTTTTTTTTTCATTTCCTATACTTTAAAAAAAAACTGTATCCTGCCAAAGTGTATAACGACCAGTGAGCCCATAAAGCTACCGAAATATACAGATGAAATAGCAGCACGATCACGAGAGTAAATCCAATCTCCTCTGAGGCAGCACACTGAGGACTGCAGAGAAAGAAATCAACGCGGCAATATCAACAGAAAAAGAAGGAAAATGGTGGTACAGGATCATCCACTCTTAAGGGAAACGCCTCGCCAGTGTTCCCAATTAATTTTTCATTATAAAGACACCATAGGATATTCATACACTTTCATAAGCCAAGTGTTTTGTGCTCCCTGAGCTAAGCCAGCGCTTACATAAATTGCAGGCTTGTCTACTCTGCTTTATGACATCATGCTACTCGGACCGAAATTTCCGTTGCCAAGTCCGGCGTGACGAAAGCGGTGACGTCAAAGTTGATGCGGCTTACTCGGGAGCGTCCCCAATTAGATTCTACGGCAGTCGGGCAAGACAGCATGACGTCAAGAATCGAAATGCACCGGCCTTGTGCTATCTGGGAGGCGTTGGCCCAGCGTCCCAACGCGCTCGCTTGCCCGCGAGAAGTTCATAACTCGAAGGATCTCTCAGCGGCGTTCAAGTGGACATTAATGCTTTCGCATTATTCTTGGCCGCCGGGTCGAGGACAAATCGTCCAAAGGTGTGCTTAAGCTCCTCACCAGCGATCACGTCAGCTCGCGTCTAATTCTAGGAAAAGGGACTACATTTGTGGTTGTTGGGGTAAAGAAAGAGAAGAATACTCTGTTGGGTCGACGCACTGGCGATGGCTCATAAACGAAAATTGGCAAAAAGGAAAATGGAGCAATGAAGAGGGAACAGAATTGAAGAAAGCGTCGAGTAGGGAGCAGAAAGTTAAAGAACTATTTTCAATAATTACAGTATTTAGAATATCGAATGTTATTATTACTTGAAGATTTCGCCTCTCATGCAGGGGACACACCGGCTCGTGTGCATGAGTATGTGGTGAGCAGACAAGAGAGCGCATTTCAAGAGGCGCATGCCGACGGACCGTTGTAGCTATAGTAGGAATCCAGAAATTTCCGGGTGCCTCATCTTCGTTAACGAGTGGTGACAAGGCGTTTCGGAAGGGGACACACAATTTCATCCGCCTCGCCGCTCCCCCAGGTCCATACGCCTATGACAAGCCCATAGCAATTGCGGCGTAGGACAGAGAGAAACATATTATTCCAGGGAAATTGAAGAGGATGTAAAGATCTGTCTGAAGCAACCGCAGAATGTTTTTTGTTAAAGCAATGATGACCTTATCGTTGTCTAGAGAACCACCAGCACTTGTTTTCTACCTGCCGCCAGTGGACCGTACAAAGTGTACCACTTTGTGTGCCACGTAAAACATCTTCCAGTGCAGCAAAAAAAGAAAGGCAAGGGCGAGCAAAGAGAGATAACAAGAACGCCAGACTTCAATCTGGTTGAACTTCGGCGTTCTTGTTACCCCTATCTGCTCGTCCTTGTTTGTTGTTTTCGTTTTTTTTTTTGTGTGTGTGTGTGCGCTGGCAGATGTTTCATAATGCTATTTACAGTCAACGAGCCCAGCTGTCCACGCTTAGCATTTTGCGTGCGCAGCTTCGCTTTGCTACTTGGAGGAATATGTGCTACTTGTAAGAATAATATACGCGTGCACAGAGAGGCAAATGATAAAGAATTCAGAACCCTTCCACAATGTGAAGATGGAAGACCAGCGAAGCTGTATTACTCAATAGCTGTATTAAATTTAATAACCCGCCGCGGTTGCTCAGTGGCTATGGTGTTGGGCTGCTGAGCACGAGGTCGCGGGATCGAATCCCGGCCACGGCGGCCGCATTTCGATGGGGGCGAAATGCGAAAACGCCCGTGTGCTTAGATTTAGGTGCACGTTAAAGAACCCCAGGTGGTCAAAATTTCCGGAGTCCTCCACTACGGCGTGCCTCATAATCGGAAAGTGGTTTTGGCACGCAAAACCCCAAATATTATTATTAAATTAAATATGGTGTTTATGCTATATTGGTTGAATAAAGGAACAAACAATGAACTTCATTGTTTGTTTCATGTTTATTTTAGTTTGTATTTGTTGTATTTTTCTCCTTTCCTACTTCTTCTTATTATATTTTCCTACACATACGCTGACGTTTCGACACGCGTCGTCATAGGCAAGCCTTCGGGCAACAGCGTTCTTCTCTACAGCGCATTGTTTTTGTCAACAGCATAACTTCGTTGTTTGTTTCTTCTATCTTTATTCTCTTGCATTTTTCATTTTTTTTCTTTTTTTTCTTTTTCGTTTTTATTGTATGCATATACATTGATCTTTCGAGATGTGGATATTTCGAGGGCGCGCTACAACTCCTCGAGCCCACAGGGGTAAGTGACATTCAACTTGAACCCTTTCTTCACTATCACCAGGATCGGCCAACATGATGATTTTTATTTGTCTACATCTCGGGGAGCACATTTATTTCCAGATCCTAGACATGGACAGCTTCTCCGTAAAAAAATGGCTGCAGTTTTATATGGACCGCTCACGGAACGATGCATTAGTGAGCCATACTATACGTGGTCTAAAGCATGCATCGAAATTCGCTTTTGTGCCCCTGTGAAAGATATGACGCATTCCCGTAGCATTTCAGTGATAATTCTATCTGTACAACAGAATAAATGCTCAAGTTATACTAGGTTCAATACAGATGAGACGTTTCCCCAAAGAGCGAGCGGCCCTGCACAAGTGAAGTAAATGAGACACCGACCTTACGAGGAAAACTTCTCGATGAAGAAGCGTACATTTCTGCAGCTAAAGTGGGTTTTACTTAAAAAAAAATAGCGGCGCTGTGAGAAACAAGCAAGGGCATCAAAAATAAAACCAGAATTACGCAAAGAAGCACTGCGGAAAAGAAAATGCCGACTAGATATGACATCAAAAAAACAAATTCCATGAATGCTGCAATATGTTTAACTGATCAGCGGGCATAACTTCACACTAGTGTGCACACAGGAACGTAACCAAAGGGGGGCGGGGGGGGGGGGCAGGCCCCGCCCAAGCCCAGCACTTCTCACACACACTCCTAAAGCGCCACCAAATCAATGTTGAGACATGACAGCTATTCGCGGTCAACATTTTGGCGCCTTTTTCACTCCTTTCGGATGTCGCTAGTTATCCGCGCCTCCTGGGATGTGAAGGCCAGTTCTCTCATCAATTCGGTGCCCGCGCGATTAACTCGAGATGCATTCAGTTGTCACCGTCCAATAAACGGTCACGCGCATCGTTGTTGCTTCGTTAGTTCAACCTTCTTCGCCTAGACTGATCTAGGAACCAGGGAAGGCATTAAGTTCTTGGTCAGCTGGTCTGTATGCACGTGGAACGATTGCGGCCAGAGAAAATACGAATTGCCTTTAACTTTTCTTTTTGTTTAATTATTTCCTGGGGTGACGGTGGCAACCTTCGAGAGAGCGTTTCTCTGAGAGGACGTAAGTTCGTTTGGGTTGCGGTCCATGTGCAGGGGTTTCCAGAACAGATGATGGTTGCGCGCCTCTCTCCAAACAACGGATTCTTGTACCACGACAGGCCCTAGTACCTGCCGACCCTCAACAAAATCACCGAGCCCCTATTGTCGCCCTGGATCCCGTCCATGCGAGTGAAACTTCGCATGCACGGTGGCCAGTTTGGAATCGTCGGCCGAATCGTCAACGTTCCACTCGACATGGAGGAGATCGTGTCCTCGCTGCCCCGCAACGCGGCACCACCTCCTCTGCCGAAAACAGCAATGGCAGTAGGTGAAGAAGAAGGAGGAGGCAAGCAATGAAGGTGACTCCGGGCTCGGCGCCAGCGCCGCGAAAATTCAATCACACAAAACAAAAACTTGCTCAAAGAACACATAAGCTTGCGTCTTTTGACTCTCGGAAATGATTCGCATTAAATTGTATAATCACTAAGGATAATTTCTGCCGTAATTTATTTTGTGTAGCTTTACTCTACGTCTTTCCTCGCTATTCATTTCACTGTAATTGATTCTCCCAATTCTTTATTAACGTGGCCTTTATTCTTCCCTTCATTATCCCCTTCTCAATTTTTTTGCCAAATTTATTTGTTTAAGTTACTCTGACTGCTCACTCGCACACTATTCTTGTTTTTCCAGTGCTTCCTTTTATTTTATTTCTCCTCTTAGAACAAGAATTTGTCTTGAGCTACCTTCTGTCGTCAACTTCGTGGCCAAGCTCGCATTCTTGGACAGCGTCATAGAAGAGGATCCTCATTATCATCACTGTCACTATCAACAAGCACGCTCCTGAACGACGATGACGAAGACGAGGACTACTTTCTAAGCTGCTCGTTCTGCTACTAGGACAGATTCCTGGACACTTTTGGCTCCGCTGACGGTAGTCGCCACAAAGTTCAGCCATCGCCATCGGCCCCTCTCTCTGTTGCAGTAAAGCACTGCCAGCACGTGCCTGTGAAGCATTGAGCGCCTGTTGTTGCAGGCTGCGCACCAGCAGAAGCAGCCATGGTTGTCGCTGATGTGGCCGCGGATCCCTACGTGGGAAGTCCATCGTTGTTCAGCGAAGTGCAGCGCAGCAACAATCTTCGGTCCCCTCCGTACGCCTTCATGCTGTTCACACGGGAGAAGAGGCGATTGGTGGCCGCCTGGAGTCCGAACGAAAACGAACTGCCCGTAAGCAGCCACGTAGCCAAGGCGTGGCATTCTCTCTACGCCACCAACAAGGGGCCCTACAAGCGCAAGGTAGATGAAGCCACCGCCGTCTACCGAAGGAAGTGCGCGGACTACGTATACAATCCGCCTGATGTCCGCCGGCGGAAGCAGCCGGATCTCAAACCCAAGGAGATTACCAGCAAGCTCGAGAGCGGCAGTTACGGGGACCAGGAGAAGCAGCCGAGCACTACCTCAACCACGGCTCAGGTTCGAGGAACTCCGGAGTTCCAAAAGCAACAACATCCGGCACCATCGCCGCCGTTGCAAACGAACAAACCCCGTGCAACCAATGCTGCTTGGAAAGGCACTTGGGGTGCCGGAAAGGGAACTATAGCCGCTACCCCGGCCATGCCTTCAGCCCGCTCGACTGCGCGGCCCTATAGCGAGCAGCGTTTCTCAAGTTCTCTGCCATGGTTACTGCGTAGTGCCAACAAAGGAAACACCGTGGCTGCGGCGGTTCTTCGTGCCAGGAGGCGGCCCAAAGCTGTCCCCTTCGACAAGGTCGCCGTATACGAATTTGGCCGGAACAAGGGCTTTCCCTCCGTGTCCAACGAGGGAGCTATTGCTCTTGGATTACAATTCAAGGACAGTGTGTAATATCGTCAAGTTTTTGAACGATATACCGACCAGCCATGTCGACCACCCGGTGGTGAAGCGTCCATCGAAACGCCGTCGCACTTTAATGCCCTCTTCAAAGGTGGAGACGCGACCCCACCTGTCTCTGTCACGGGATCGGACTGTGCTTTGTCACAGGACGACGCTGTTTGGGAAGAAAGGCGGAGTGGACGGCAGCAGTTGGAGCACTGTCATGGCGTCAAGTAAAAAAAGTTCCTGTACAATATGCAATGCAACACTATTATACGCTTAACACGCTAATTTCATTGTTCAAGTAGTCCTGGAAACAAGCACCCAATATTCAAAGAGCTCGTAAGAACCTACTAATCAAATTAAATTAGTGATTAACTCGCTGTCTGTATTCATACATTTGAAAACAAGGTCTTCATAAACTGATAGTGTACACACCGTACCGGACGGTGAAGGAAGGTCACTTGAGGTTGAAACTGTTAAGCCAAATGCAGAAATGTTCTGCAAACGCATCAGCAGCGTTCGAAACAGCATCGCCATTTTCATCAACAAGACATACGTCTTCGGCGCTCTTCCTAGAAACGTAAGAGCATACGTAGCTCCAGAAATATTTAGAATCACGTGTTATACACGTGATTCTAAATATTTCAACTTCAACACGTTCAATACGGTTGTATTGGTGAGTGTTACGACAAAATCTGCAAAAAGAACGACAGCGTCCACATTCGAGTTTCCACGTATTCCTACAAGTCTTATCTAAACAGGCCTGGTTGCCCCCCTTTTTCTGTGTGCACGGTCTTTCAGTTTTCACCGTTTTTTTTCTCCTTAAAGAAAGAAACAATCAGAAAATTTTCAGTTTTTGACATTGTTAACCTTTCCGTTTTTGACGAAAAGGTCAGGTGGGCCGATCCCGGAGATACTGCAACTTATATTTCAATGCGATTAATTTTCGACTATATTATCGCTAATTACACCCGTATCGTTAATTTTACCTACTGTGTGACTAATTCTAGCAACTGTGGTCACCGGCGAAGCCGCCTTGCAGACACCATTGCCTTGCACGGTCTCTGCTTATTCCAAGCGAACTCCCTCGATTTCCAAAAAAAAATCTGTCGTATAGTGGCGTCGCATCGACATGTCTATATCTACGACAGTGCTCCCTTTACAGGGATATGGTGAAATGTGGTTGATTTTCTACCGAATTGGCGCTAAGTACACTCGTACCGTTATTTACCTATTGTGCGACTAATTATCGTTTGTCGCCTCATTTAGACTTTTATTTAAGCACTTTTTTCGAATCGCTACGAAGCTTTGCAGACGTGAAAATGCCTTTTTTTCTGGAAGCGGTTACAAGATTGAGATTCCTGAAATGCCGATCCAGGTCAGCTTCCGTAGTTGAACTGAAACTGGGTTGGCATATCTGTTTTTTTAAATTTCCCACCCACGAATATGCGTCCATAAAGTAATACAATTTTTAAAAATTCATTAGAGAAGTTTCCTCAATTACTGAATAACACATTTTCATATCTCGTGCAAGCAATGTCCGCCGCTTCTAGTAATCCCGCTCAAGGACTAGCATTGTGCTAGGCCTTTTTTTTTTCATTTCCTATACTTTAAAAAAACTGTATCCTGCCAAAGTGTATAACGACCAGTGAGCCCATAAAGCTACCGAAATATACAGATGAAATAGCAGCACGATCACGAGAGTAAATCCAATCTCCTCTGAGGCAGCACACTGAGGACTGCAGAGAAAGAAATTAACGCGGCAATATCAACAGAAAAAGAAGGAAAATGGTGGTACAGGATCATCCACTCTTATGGGAAACGCCTCGCCAGTGTTCCCAATTAATTTTTCATTATAAAGACACCATAGGATATTCATACACTTTCATAAGCCAAGTGTTTTGTGCTCCCTGAGCTAAGCCAGCGCTTACATAAATTGCAGGCTTGTCTACTCTGCTTTAAGACATCATGCTACTCGGACCGAAATTTCCGTTGCCAAGTCCGGCGTGACGAAACGGTGACGTCAAAGTTGATGCGGCTTACTCGGGAGCGTCCCCAATTAGATTCTACGGCAGTCGGGCAAGACAGCATGACGTCAAGAATCGAAATGCACCGGCCTTGTGCTATCTGGGAGGCGTTGGCCCAGCATCCCAACGCGCTCGCTTGCGCGCGAGAAGTTCATAACTCGAAGGATCTCTCAGCGGCGTTCAAGTGGACATTAATGCTTTCGCATTATTCTTGGCCGCCGGGTCGAGGACAAATCGTCCAAAGGTGTGCTTAAGCTCCTCACCAGCGATCACGTCAGCTCGCGTCTAATTCTAGGAAAAGGGACTACATTTGTGGTTGTTGGGGTAAAGAAAGAGAAGAATACTCTGTTGGGTCGACGCACTGGAGATGGCTCATAAACAAAAATTGGCAAAAAGGAAAATGGAGCAATGAAGAGGGAACAGAATATAAGAAAGCGTTGAGTGGGAAGCAGAAAAAGAACTATTTTCAATAATTACAGTATTTAGAATATCGAATGTTATTATTACTTGGAGATTCCGCCTCTCATGCAGGGGACACACCGGCTCGTGTGCATGAGTATGTGGTGAGCAGACAAGAGAGCGCATTTCAAGAGGCGCATGCCGACGGACCGTTGTAGCTATAGTAGGAATCCAGAAATTTCCGGGTGCCTCATCTTCGTTAACGAGTGGTGACAAGGCGTTTCGGAAGGGGACACACAATTTCATCCACCTCGCCGCTCCGCCAGGTGCATACGCCTATGACAAGCGCATAGCAATTGCGGCGTAGGACAGAGAGAAACATTTTATTCCAGGGAAATTGAAGAGGATGTAAAGATCTGTCTGAAGCAACCGCAGAATGTTTTAGAGCGCAGCTCTTTGGCGTCCGTTCCTGGGTTTCGCGTCGTCGTCGTCGTCGGCCTCGTAACCAGCTCCGCCCCCCTTTTATCCCCCCAGCGCTAGCAGCGACCGACTGATACCGCTGGATGCCGCTGACGCCGCTAGAGAGTCAAGATAACGTGACTGCATAGAACACCGTCGCCGCCATGCAGAAAGAGGAGGAAAGGGTCCCCCCCCCCCCTGTTCTTGTGTGGCGGATAGGGTGCTCTTCAGTTGCCGACGCGCCGGTTATTCGTTGTCCCTGAAACCAACTCCGCAGCTGGGGTTGACTCACTATCGGCGTCAGCGGCATCAGTCAGTCGCTGCTATCTCTTCCCTCCTCCATTTATCGTGTTGTCCGCTTGCTGCGCGCGCTTCTGCCCCCATCGTTTGCCGCTGGGTGTACACGCCGCCCCCCTGCCCCCTCTTCCTGCGAGTCTCCGGTTGTCAAAGCGCCGGCTCGAACTTCATTCCTTTCTTCGCTCCTCCTCCAATGCAACCCCTGTGCGGTGGCAATCAGAGAGCCAGATCCGTGGCGGCGGATCTGTATATGTGCACCGCCCGAGCCGAAATTGCCGCTGCCGTTCGCCCTGTGCGGTGGCAATCAGAGAGCCAGATCGGTGGCGGCTTGACATAAAGACAAACAGCAATTTCCTAACACTTATGCGGGAGAACATCCCGTTCCTCTCGCTCGTAACACGTCCCACGGCTGTGACAACCTCGCGAGGCACTTGTATAGATCTCGTCTTTGAGAATCAAGCATTGGTGTACCAAGTCGAACATATATCAGTCTATTTCTCCGACCACAAAGCTTCCTTCATGACTGTCAAGAACTGTTAGTGGAGTCTTTGTTAAAGGAATACGTGTGAAAAATAAAAAAAAAATTCTCTGATAGCGCATACATGTGTTGCTCGATTTCTTTGCCTCAATCTATCGAAAAGGTGAAACAGCTTATTTGCTGCGCTCAAATTTCGCATTAGGAAGTAACGTAATCGTCGGTAATTCTTTTTTTTTGTTAAAGCAATGATGACCTTATCGTTGTCTAGAGAACCACCAGCACTTGTTTTCTTCCTGCCACCAGTGGACCGTACAAAGTGTACCACTTTGTCTGCCACGTAAAACATCTTCCAGCGCAGCAAAAAAAGAAAGGCAAGGGCGAGCAAAGAGAGATAACAAGAACGCCAGACTTCAATCTGGTTGAACTTCGGCGTTCTTGTTGCCCCTATCTGCTCGTCCTTGTTTGTTGTTTTCGTTTTTTTTTGTGTGTGTGTGTGTGTGCGCTGGCAGATGTTTCATAATGCTATTTACAGTCAACTAGCCCAGCTGTCCACGCTTAGCATTTTGCGTGCGCAGCTTCGCTTTGCTACTTGGAGGAATATGTGCTACTTGTAAGAATAATATACGCGTGCACAGAGAGGCAAATGATAAAGAATTCAGAACCCTTCCACAATGTGAAGATGGAAGACCAGCGAAGCTGTATTACTCAATAGCTGTATTAAATTTAATAACCCGCCGCGGTTGCTCAGTGGCTATGGTGTTGGGCTGCTGAGCACGAGGTCGCGGGATCGAATCCCGGCCACGGCGGCCGCATTTCGATGGGGGCGAAATGCGAAAACACCCGTGTGCTTAGATTTAGGTGCACGTTAAAGAACCCCAGGTGGTCAAAATTTCCGGAGTCCTCCACTACGGCGTGCCTCATTATCGGAAAGTGGTTTTGGCACGCAAAACCCCAAATATTATTATTAAATTTAATATGGTGTTTATGCTATATTGGTTGAATAAAGGAACAAACAATGAACTTCATTGTTTGTTTCATGTTTATTTTAGTTTGTATTTGTTGTATTTTTCTCCTTTCCTACTTCTTCTTATTATTTTTTTCTACACATACGCTGACGTTTCGACACGCGTCGTCATAGGCAAGCCTTCGGGCAACAGCGTTCTTCTCTACAGCGCATTGTTTTTGTCAACAGCATAACTTCGTTGTTTGTTTCTTCTATCTTTATTCTCAAGCATTTTTCATTTTTTTTTTCTTTTTTTCTTTTTCGTTTTTATTGTATGCATATACATTGATCTTTCGAGATGTGGATATTTCGAGGGCGCGCTACAACTCCTCGAGCCCACAGGGGTAAGTGACATTCAACTTGAACCCTTTCTTCACTATCACCAGGATCGGCCAACATGATGATTTTTATTTGTCTACATCTCGGGGAGCACATTTATTTCCAGATCCTAGACATGGACAGCTTCTCCGTAAAAAAATGGCTGCAGTTTTATATGGACCGCTCACGGAACGATGCATTAGTGAGCCATACTATACGTGGTCTAAAGCATGCATCGAAATTCGCTTTTGTGCCCCTGTGAAAGATATGACGCATTCCCGTAGCATTTCAGTGATAATTCTATCTGTACAACAGAATAAATGCTCAAGTTATACTAGGTTCAATACAGATGAGACGTTTCCCCAAAGAGCGAGCGGCCCTGCACAAGTGAAGTAAATGAGACACCGACCTTACGAGGAAAACTTCTCGATGAAGAAGCGTACATTTCTGCAGCTAAAGTGGGTTTTACTTAAAAAAAAATAGCGGCGCTGTGAGAAACAAGCAAGGGCATCAAAAATAAAACCAGAATTACGCAAAGAAGCACTGCGGAAAAGAAAATGCCGACTAGATATGACATCAAAAAAACAAATTCCATGAATGCTGCAATATGTTTAACTGATCAGCGGGCATAACTTCACACTAGTGTGCACACAGGAACGTAACCAAAGGGGGGCGGGGGGGGGGGCAGGCCCCGCCCAAGCCCAGCACTTCTCACACACACTCCTAAAGCGCCACCAAATCAATGTTGAGACATGACAGCTATTCGCGGTCAACATTTTGGCGCCTTTTTCACTCCTTTCGGATGTCGCTAGTTATCCGCGCCTCCTGGGATGTGAAGGCCAGTTCTCTCATCAATTCGGTGCCCGCGCGATTAACTCGAGATGCATTCAGTTGTCACCGTCCAATAAACGGTCACGCGCATCGTTGTTGCTTCGTTAGTTCAACCTTCTTCGTCTAGACTGATCTAGGAACCAGGGAAGGTATTAAGTTCGTGGTCAGCTGGTCTGTATGCACGTGGAACGATTGCGGCCAGAGAAAATACGAATTGCCTTTAACTTTTCTTTTTGTTTAATTATTTCCTGGGGTGACGGTGGCAACCTTCGAGAGAGCGTTTCTCTGAGAGGACGTAAGTTCGTTTGGGTTGCGGTCCATGTGCAGGGGTTTCCAGAACAGATGATGGTTGCGCGCCTCTCTCCAAGCAACGGATTCTTGTACCACGACAGGCCCTAGTACCTGCCGACCCTCAACAAAATCACCGAGCCCCTATTGTCGCCCCGGATCCCGTCCATGCGAGTGAAACTTCGCATGCACGGTGGCCAGTTTGGAATCGTCGGCCGAATCGTCAACGTTCCACTCGACATGGAGGAGATCGTGTCCTCGCTGCCCCGCAACGCGGCACCACCTCCTCTGCCGAAAACAGCAATGGCAGTAGGTGAAGAAGAAGGAGGAGGCAAGCAATGAAGGTGACTCCGGGCTCGGCGCCAGCGCCGCGAAAATTCAATCACACAAAACAAAAAGTTGCTCAAAGAACACATAAGCTTGCGTCTTTTGACTCTCGGAAATGATTCGCATTAAATTGGATAATCACCAAGGATAATTTCTGCCGTAATTTATTTTGTGTAGCTTTACTCTACGTCTCTGCTCGCTATTCATTTCGCTGTAATTAATTCTCCAAATTCTTTATTAATGTGGTCTTTATTCATCCCTTCATTATCCCCTTCTCAATTTTTTTGCCAAAGTTATTTGTTTCAGTTACTCTGACTGCTCACTCGCACATTATTCTTGTTTTTCCAGTACTTCCTTTTTTTTATTTTGCTCTTATAATAAGAATTTGTCTTGAGCTACCTTCTGTCGTCAAATTCGTGACCCAGCCTGCATTGTTGGCGCGCGTCATAGATTAGGATCTTCATTATCATCATTGTAACTGTCACGCACGCTCCTAAACGACGATGACGAAGACGACTTCTTTCTAAGCTGCTCGTTCTTCTACTAGGACAGATTCCTGAACACTTTCCGCTCCGCAGACGGTAGCCCCTGCAAAGTTCAGCCATCGTCATCGGCCCCTCTCTCTGTTGCAGTAAAGCGCTTCCAGCACGTGCCTGTGAAGCATTGAGCGCCTGTTGTTGCAGGCTGCGCACCAGCAGAAGCAGCCATGGTTGTCGCTGATGTGGCCGCGGATCCCTACGTGGGAAGTCCATCGTTGTTCAGCGAAGTGCAGCGCAGCAACAATCTTCGGTCCTGATTGGATCGCACCGCTGGTACGATCTGTTGGGAACTCGGCGCTGACGCCCGTGGTTGTACCTGGGTCGCAAGCCCCAAGGGTAGCGTTGGCCTGGCGGCCTGGGGTACAACTGGAAGCATCCGAAGGTCCCGGCAAAGCATGAGTCGACTGGTAACAACAAAACAACTTGTTTATTTTAACATCGCAAAGAGTTGGCGGTCAGGTTGACCGAAGTAGAGAGACGGGAGAGCACTTCACTCAACAGAAGAAATCGGAGCCCTCCTTTTGGCGTCCGGGGGCAGCTGTCTTTATACTCTCGCAGTTGAGGGCAAGAAGGAACCCCTCAATAGACGAGCACGTGAACGTACAATGTCGTAGCGCTGTCGTAGCACAATGTCGTAGCACAATGTCGTAGCACACTGTCGTAGCACACTGTCGTAGCGCTGCCGGTCGGGCACAATGACTGTAATGAGAGGATGATCCCTGCTTTCGCATCGCCTGGTTCGGGCACAATGACTGGAAGGAGAGGGTGATCCTTTGCGGTCGCATCGCCGCAGTCGCGCCTGGAAACACCTGGCGATGAGCGTTGCGGCGACGACGATCGGGCCAAAATGTCTGCCGCCCCGCCGCAGTCGCGCTGGCAAAACCACGTGTCGCAGGCGAAACGCAACAGACCGCCCCGCCGGGGAAAGGAGATCCCGATGGACAGGGGACTGCATCCGCTGTCCGGAGGGATGTCGCTCGATGATGCTCATAACCGAAGTCGGGCGTCCCTCGACGTTTCTTGAGCGCAGCGCACAGAGAAGGCCTCGTTCTCTCGTTCAGGTTCGCACGGGACACTGCAAAGTGACTTCGGGAGAGTTCACATTTTTGTTCTCGTTCCCGGCAAGCGTTAGAACTACGCTGAAACTCAACCGCTCAGTCAGCAAGCACGGCACAACCCTCACTAAGCCCTGCCAGGCTCTTTCCCCTTTTTATATCACTGCCTAGTTCCTTACAGTAGTCTAGCATCACTCAGAACGCGTCCACAAATTGGAAAATTGCACTAGAAAGCATATCATCACTTTGAAACACTAAACAAAAGCAATATGTTAAAAAAAATCCTGCCTCAGGAAGAAAAACATCAGTAACCAACAATTTTGAGGCTGATTCCTACGTTAGGGGCTTCGACTTAAGCCATCGGCGTTACCGTTGAGACTCCCCTTTTTGTAACGCACCTCAAAGGAATATTGTTGTAAAGCGAGGCTCCAGCGCAGGAGGCGGCCATTTTTGGGAGAGATGGTCTGCAGCCATTGGAGAGGGCAGTGATCCGTCTCAATGATAAACCTCGAGCCGGCTAGATAGCATGACAATTTCTGAACGGCCCACACGAGACATGCACACTCTTTCTCGGTGGCGCTATACGCCTGCTCACGACTGGTCAGCTTACGACTAGCATACAGGACGGGGTGTTCTACTTCTCCCTTTTCCCGTTGGCACAGTACAACGCCCATGCCTCGCTCACTAGCATCGCACTGAACAATGAACCCTTTTGTATAGTCTGGCGATCGTAGCACAGGCTGGTTTGTTAGGGCACTCGTTAGGGCGCTAAAAGCTCTTTCCTTTGTCTCGTCCCAGACGACTGTTTGAGGCTCTGTCTTTCTTAGAGCATCCGTCAGGGGAGCCGCGATATCAGAGTACCTAGGGATGTACTTCTGATAGTAGCCGGCGACACCTAAGAACGACTGAATATCGGTCTTTGTGCGCGGTTGCGGAAAGTCTCGCACAGCGGCCACTTTTATTTCAGAGGGGCGGCGACGACCCTGACCAATCACGTGACCGAGGTAGACAACCTCGGCCTGTGCTAACTGGCACTTAGGAGCCTTGACTGTCAAGCCCGCTTCGCGCAGGCGGGTTAGCACTGCCCGCAAGTGTGCCATATGCTCAGACCAGGATGCGGAGAATATCGCTACGTCGTCTAGATACGGTAAAGCGAATTCTTGCTGTCCCCGCAACACTTTATCCATGAGGCTTGAAAAACAGTATGGCGCGTTCTTCAAACCAAAACTCAACACTTTAGGACGGAATGTTCCCATTGGTGAAATGAACGCCGCATACCTACTAGCCTCTTCTGTAAGTGGAACCTGCCAATAACCCCTGACAAGATCTAGGGTGGAAATAAACTGAGCGCTACTAACTTTCTCAAGGCGCTCCTCGATGTTAGGGATCGGATAAATTTGATCCTTAGTGATGGAATTAAGCCTGCGGTAGTCGACGCAAGGACGAGGTTCCTTGCCCGGTACCTCAACTAAAATCAAAGGGGAGGTATAATCACTCTCACCTGCCTCAATAACACCGAGCTGTAGCATTTTCTTTACCTCAGCCTCCATAATATCGCTCTGGCGGGGTGACACCCGATACGCCTTGGATCGTACTGGCTCTGGGGAGGTAAGTTCTATATCATGAGTAAGTACAGAAGTCCTACCAGGCCTCTCAGAGAACAGACCTTGAAATTCTTGTAATAGCTGGTGTAGTTCGGTTTTCTGCTCGGGCGACAGCGGTGCTTTACTGATAAGGTCACTAATGACTTGACCGGTGTCTTCCCTGTTCGTCACTGAGCCTAGTCCCGGAAGCTCGACCGGAAGCTCTTCAGGAACGTTTACCATCATGCACACCACTGCTTCCCTTTGTCTATAAGGTTTGAGCAGATTACAGTGGTAAACTTGCTGTGCTTTCCGCTTTCCTGGCAGACTTACCACGTAGTTAACGTCCGACAGTTTCTGAACAATTCGTGCTGGGCCCTCCCACTGCACGTCTAGTTTGTTGTTTAGCGATGTGCGCAATATCATGACCTCATCGCCCACCTCAAAACGACGGGCCCTGGCTGTCCGATCATAATAAACCTTGGCCCTCTGCTGGGCCTTTGTCATTGCTTCACCTGACAACTCCTGTGCCCTTCTTAAGCGTTCGAGGAGCTTAAGTACGTACTCCACCACGACTGGGTCGTCGCCCCTACCTTCCCATGATTCTCGAAGCATGCGAAGCGGAGATCGAAGCGAGCGACCGTACACCAGTTCAGCTGGCGAAAACCCCGTAGCCGCATGCGGCGCGGTCCTTAAAGCAAACATCACCCCAGGCAGACACAGCTCCCAGTCAGTTCGATGTTCAAAACACAATGCTCTCAACA